>NW_006408606.1:5476056-5476622 GCF_000296735.1 Chrysochloris asiatica | reverse complement strand
TGGTGAGAATATTTTATTTACATTGAGGTGCAGCCCATACTGAAGGTTGTGGCCTTTGATCTTCATCAATAAATATTTTAAGTCCTTTTCACTTTCAGCAAGCAATGTTGTATCATCTGCATATCATAGATTATAAATGAGTCTTATTCCAATCCTGATGTCATGTTGTTCATACAATCAAGTTTCTCAAGTTATTTGCTCAGCATATAGATTGAACAAGTATGTTAAAATAATATTTTTCTGGCACACACTTTTCTTTGTGTGGTCCTTTGGGTAAATGGGCTGGACTGCAAGGTCGGTTTCAACTGCAAGGTTGGCAGTTTAAGCTCTCTGATCATTCATCAGAAACCCTATGCAGGGTTGTTATGGGTCAGAACTGACTCGATTGCACTTAACAACATAACAACAACAATGTTCCCTTGTTCTGTTCAAACACCTGCCTTTGGGATATGTACAGGTTCTTCATGAACACAGTTAAATGTTTCAGAAGATTCATTTTCCATAATGCTTGTCAGGCTCTATACAGTTGAAAGCCTTTGTGTAATCAATAAAGCACAGGAAAATAT
>NW_006408606.1:5472708-5474579 GCF_000296735.1 Chrysochloris asiatica | reverse complement strand
TGCTCCCACCACAGAGGTCTAAAAATCCTTGGAGATAAAGGTGTGTACATTCTTTTGTTTTGTTTTAATTCTCTGTTCTTTGATGTCTCACTCTCTACATACCTTCACTTTGGTAACTAGAGGGGGTGACTGAATGAGTGGACACACCACCCCCCACCCCACCCCACCCCCAATCCTCAGAGAAATCTACAACACATGCACACAGATTTTCTCAGCAAAGATTTCTGGGTCCAAACCTGGATCTGGGAGGAGCTAACAGGAACAGCTTAAAACCAAAGAGTTTCCCAGAAAAGCCCAAGCTGGCCAAGAAAGGGGTGTTAAAGTAATACTCATATTTTGCAACAGACAATATTCTCTTTTTTTCCTTCATTTTTTTCTTTTATGTAATTATAGACTGTGGTATCAAATCTGTTTTGTTTGTTTTGTTTTGCTGTTGCTGTTTTGGTTTTTGGTCCCTCTTTTACCTTCAGGGGGCTCTTACTCTCCCTACATTACCCAAGTAGAGACAGCAATTGTGGTCATATAGCCAAGCTGCAATCACACTCTGTAAAGTCCCACCATCCAGACAAGAGCCAATACCAGCTGCTATACACCAGCTAGACAACCAATACCTGCTACAGTTACTCTGAGTTGAGTAATAAGAAAAATGAAAAGGGAAACCCATCTCCTGATCACATCTAGCTGATGGCAATCAGAAAGTTCAGTAATCCATCAATATACATTTATTCAACTACTGAAAACCTAATTATTGAAGATGTCCAAGAAACAACTCACCATTTTAGCACATGTTCAGAAAAAAGATAGAGTAACTTACACAAATGAGTCTAGGTAGACCTAGACTTCCTACTGGAATCAGGGCAGGCTTTGGAACTGCCTGAAAAGGAATTCAGGAAAATGATGTTGAAGTGCATCCAAATGCTTCACAGAGGATTTGAGAAAAATAATGAAGAAGTCAGGAAAGTACTACAGGAACAATCAAATAAGATAGATACAGTATAGGAAACAGTTCAAAACCTTCAAAAGGAGGTCCAAATGATTAAAAATAAAATATCAGAAATGGATAATACACTGCAAGGGCAAAAAGAGTAGAATTCAAGAGATGGAAGCCACAACCAGCAAGCTGGAAGAAGAATCTCTCAATATTGCTGAGATAAAAGAGCAAGCAGGAAAAAAGTTTAAAAATCTGAAGGAAATCTAAGATAGATGCAGGAAAACATGAACAGAAATAACTTAAGAATTATTAGCATTCCTGAACCAAAAGAATAACAAAAGTCCACAGAGGAGATAGTTGAAGAGCATCTGGAAAAAAATTTCCCTAACATCTTGAAAAACAAAAGATAAGCATTCAAGAAGCTCAAAAAAGCCCAGGAAAGATATACCCAAAAAGAAAGTCACCAAGACATATCATAATCCAGGTCTCCAAAATCAAAGCAACTGGAGAAAAAAGAGGTGTTACTTACAAGGCTAGCAAATTAGATTAAGCTCTGATATTTCAGCAGACACTATTAAGACAAGAAGGCAAAGAAAAGATATATACAAAAAATTCTGAAAGAAAATAACTGCCAACCAAGAACAATCTACACAGCAAAGCTGTCAATCAAATATGATGACATAATCAACACACTCCAATATAAACAGAAGCTAAAAGATTTTTCCAAAGCCAACCCAGCACTTCAAAATATTCTAAAAGGAGTTCTTTGGACTGAAAACCAACAAGAACAGACAACAACCGGACACTAACATATGTAGCAGAAAGATCTGGAACTCAATCAACAGATGGAAGAATCCAGAACAGAACAAACTGTAAGAATGATTTCAGAGAATCTGGTAGGTCAGTTTATGATCAAAACAATTGCAATGTGAAAGAAGGT
>NW_006408606.1:5470760-5471249 GCF_000296735.1 Chrysochloris asiatica | reverse complement strand
CACACACACTGCCTGTGTAGCATGGGATAGTCAGCCACAGCTTTATTTCTGTTCCAACGTGGTGGTTTTTGTCTCTGCATTTATATTACTTCTGCTTTTGGTCCTTTTGATCACACATCTTTCCTGGAGGTGGGAGCTTTTTCTCCCTACATTACCCAAGAAGAGACAGTAATCGTGGCCATATAGCCAAGCTATAAGCATACCCCATAATATTCCACCAGTGAGATAAGAGCCACAACACCTGCTAAACATTACATGTGAAAGGAAAGCCTATCTCCTGATCGTATCCACCAGGAAACACCCAGTAAGCTTAATAACACAATAAACATACACTTAAGCATTTAAAAAACCACACAACTATTGGAAATGATGAACCAAAAACAGTAAACGATATCAAGACATGTTCAAAAACATAAGAGAGTAGCTGAGCTGGAGACAGACAAAAGCTTTCTAGAAGAGGAAGAGCAGGTTTGGGATATGCCTGAGAAA
>NW_006408606.1:5455196-5457813 GCF_000296735.1 Chrysochloris asiatica | reverse complement strand
GGGGGGTGGGGGGCCTGGCAATACACAAGAAGGGGGAGGGGAAAAGAAGAACAAGGCAGATGGGAGAACAGTTAGGCAGATTTGCATGGGCTAGGCAGGACAGAGGTAAATGATGATGCATTCACAACCTTGGAATAACAGGGCTTCAGGATACAGGGATTGAGGCATGGCTTGAAAGGGTAAAAGAGGGGAATAATGTTAGGATGCTTGGCTAGAATTTTGGTTTCCCTTGCCTACCATTGTGAAATAGACACTCGGCCAGAGGGGATAGCCAGAAAAATCACAATAGAAAATATGTAAGTCCATCTTCAGCTTATAATGAACTGGAATACCTTAAAGGGGACTAGAAATTTCCCAGACCCACAAGAGGGGAGGTGAGGAGCTATAACGGCAAGAAGTGACTGGCTTACAAGCTTTCAAGAGGGAGCCTAGTTCCAGATGGGGCAGGGCTAGGCAGAACCTCCACTGAATGATTTCCAATCTGTTGGGACCAGGCTGATGAAAGGAAATGGGAATAAGACTTGAGGTACAACAGCAAATAACTGCCATCAGGACTGACTGTAAAGTCAGAAATGTAGAGACACATTTATTTTCTTTCTTTTTTTTTCTTGGCAAAAGGAGGAGAGTGATTGATTTTGCCTCCAGGAATGGAAGTCCCTGGGACTATCAAGTGAGAAGTTGGAAAGTGTGACCCTACCCAGAGAGGCAGTGAAGCCAGGCTTGGGGACAGAGATGATAACGTGGACTGATGGAGTGGCTGGGGCATGGGAGTCAGGGAGGGAGAGGAGCTGTTTGCTGATAGCCAGGGTGGTGCACCTATGGGGTGTATCCTTTGGTTATTTGATGATGCATGGAGGGTATTATAATCATTGCAATGAAATGAAATATGATAGGGTGAATGTGAAGCTGAAGTGGGACAGAGGCAAATGATGTATGCACAACCTTGGAACAACAGGGCTCTGTGATACAGAGATTGAGACATGGTTGGAATGGGGAAAAGGGGGAAAATAATGTTAAGATGCTTGGCTGTCTTTTGAATCTTGATTTCCCTGGCATACCACTATAAAATAAACACTGGAGGGAAAGAGAAAGGAATAGCCAAAAAAATGACCATAGAAAGCTTGTAAGTCTGTCTTCTGCCTACAATTGATTGGAATACCTAAAATGGGGCTATAACATGCCTAGTGAAGGTGGCTTCCTGTGGAGCCTCTGCATTACATAAGTCCATAGGTGGAATCCTGAACAGCATCCAGAATCTTCTGAGGTGGGAAATTTCCACTTAACAGGACAAGCAGACCAGCCTGGAACAGCCAGAAGAACAAAATATACTCGTTAAAGAAAGACTGACAGGAAAAATTCAAAACAATATAGGCAGACTGACTGATTACTACAAAAACAAACAAGTGGCTCACCTAGGAGACATCAAGGCAAGTGGTCGGGGCCCCTCAGGGCAAACCTCCTTCTAAGACTAAGTCTCAGAGGGAATACACGCTCTGATTGGTGTATTCCCCCGAGAAAGGGAAGAGAGAGAAGAGAAAAGCAACAATGAAGCTGTGAATTAAACTCTACAAAGTTCATTAGACTCCTGTGAACCTGGGTGGAGACCTGGTTGGCCAGAAGTTTGGCAATACCAGGCAACTCTTGGACCCAGAGTCAGTGACATAGCCACAGAGACTAGAGTCGAGACTGAAGCGTCCAGCAGATGAGAAGAGAGGGCATATGCAGAAGTAAACCCACACTTGCAGATAATACGCACTTGATCTGGTTTCAATGACTGGATGATCAGAGCTCAACTAGAAGAAGAAAGAAGAGGAAAAAAAGAATAATCTGATACAACTTGACCTATACCTATGGATGGAGTAACTCAAAAGAGGGAACAAATCTTCACAGTGAGAATCATTTCCATTCCCTCCATACACGGGAAGGACAGGGACGGGTAACTTGGACATTGGCTACCCAGAATGGGGGTGTTACAGAGGCAAAAAGTGACTGACTTACAAGCTTTCAAGAGGGAACCTAGATTCAGAGGTTGTGGAGAAAGGTAGGATCTCCACTGAGTAGTAACCAATCTGTCCATGCAGAGGCTGATGAAAGGATATGCGAATAGGTCTTTCATGATACAATAGTGAATAATTGTTATCAGGACTGATTGTAAGGGCTGGAAATGTAAAGGTAGATGTTTTGCGGAATAAGGAAGGGAGTGATTAACTTTGCAGTCTAGGAGCGGAGGTCCCTGGGACCATCAAGAGAAAAAGCCAAGAACAGAACCTTACCCAGAGAAGCAGTGAAGCCAGAGGTGGAGGCAGAGATGATGACTAGGAGAGATGGAGTGGCTAGGGAGTTTGGACCCGGAGAGGGAGAGGGGCTGTGTGTTGACGACCGGGGGGTAGGCTTGCAGAGTATACCCTTTGGTTGGTGGATGATTCATGGAAGTGATTGTAACCATGGCAAGGAAACGATATACAATGGGATCAATGTGAAACTAATGTTCTCTCATATAAACTATCACATAATTCACAATAAAGCAAAAAACAAAAACAAAAACAAGCAGGTGTGGTAATACTAATCTCTGATAAAATAAGCTTTAAGACACACCTAGCATAATAGATAAAAATGT
>NW_006408606.1:5446830-5453661 GCF_000296735.1 Chrysochloris asiatica | reverse complement strand
GTTGTTAAATCTTTGGAGTTGGTTCTGACACATAGTTCAGATGTCTCTCAGACTATGGTCATCCAAAAAAAAAAAAAAAAAGGAAAACCCTCAGCAATAAAATATGTTCCTTAGTGACTATGTCAATAAGGATTGACTTATTCTTAGGGTAGGAAACATAAAGAACCATGACATGCAATGTAAACGGAATTTTGAGATTTTATTTTAAGATATTTCAAAAAGAGATAATTAATCTTTAAAATTAAGCCTGCTTTATATTAGTTTAAAAATTGGACTATATACTTCTTATCACTTAAAATTTAATCTTTCATCATGCATGCAATAAACAAGTAAGTTTAATTTTTAACTATTATTTACAATAATTGAATATAATAAACTTTAATACAATGTTAGTTAAGAAGAAATAATGTTCCAGAATAGCCTTTACATAAGATTTCAGTTTTTGAATTGTTTTGACCCAGATATCTGCTATGATATGTTTATTGTTTATAGGAAAAGGATTTACCCATTTAGTGAAATTATTCTGCTTGAATTTTTAATAAAAGTAATCATACTGTGTATCAATTTCCTAAAACAATTACCAAAACTGAAACCAAACCTACTACCCGGACTCTCTCCCAATTCGTAGCATTCCTATATAGAGTTTCTGAGACTATAGAAATTTAAATATGAACAGAAAACCTTATCTCTCTCCTGTGAAGCAACTGGTAGATTTGAATGGTAGACCTTGAAGTTAGCAGGTCAATCCCTAACCCGCAGAACCACAAGGGCTCTTTGAAATAATAAATGAGATTAAAAATATTATAAGGTCTTAATAAAAAAAAATCAAGATTTTCTCAAATAAAATGGCAACATCCCTTCTACATCTAGAAGCTTCCTAAAATATTAACTTGCTATCTAAACATTAATGATCTTTTCATGATACATATTTATCATGATTTTTTTGCTATGGTAATTACTCCAGAAGAAAACAAGCAGCCCAAGTTCCTCTAACCACTTTGGTCCTTTGAAAAGCTATATTCATGGCATGATTCTAGGTCATATGCTGTAGTCTCAGCCAGATTTGTTTCTACTTCAGATTCTGGAGAAAGACAATTATTCATTGGTGGTGCTCTCTATGTAACTATGAGTAACCTTAGTGGCACTATGACTAAGTGCCTAGCTGCTAATGGAAAAGTTCATGGTTCAAACCCACCAGCCAATCCACAGAAGAAAGATGTGACAGTCTATTTCTATAAAGACTACAGTCATAGAAACTGTATGGGGCAGTTCTACTCTGTCCTATAAGTTATATATCAGAATTGAATTGGCAGCAGGGTGGTGGTGGTGGTAGTGGTGGGGGTTTGGGGTGATGTCTGTGAGAATTACTAAAGTACAATATGGGAAAGGAACTAGAATCTCTGGTTCTTCATGAATTTGAGTAAGTTTGAATATCAGAAATGTGTACAAAGAGGAAGGAAGTTGAACTATTAAAAATACATTTCATTAATAAAATTATAAAACGTTCGTTGAAATGGACATTGTTTAATGAATACTTAATAATGCTAAATTCAGTTCACTAATCAAGATACGATCAAACTTAACTGAGAAGTGCTGGTTTGATGCTGGACTGCAAGGTCGGTTTGGTCCACAAGGTCAGCGGTTCAAGCTCACCAGCCACTCCTAGGAAACTCTATATAGGATCACTATGAATCTGAACTGACTCGATGTCTTAACAACAACAACAAGGCATACATAAGATACATGGTGTTTCTATACAATAAGCACTGGATTGCAAACCACAAGGTTCAAGCCAGCACCTCTGAGGGAAATGGATGAGGCTTTCTGCTCCCTCTAAGATTTGAAGTCATGGTGTGGCACTATGGGATAGACACTGGACCACAAGGTTGGCAGTTCAAACTTGCCAGCTGTTCCTTGGATACCCTATCAGGGGTCACTATAACAGCAAGAGCAAGGTGTACATGAATGTCACTATCTTTATTTTTACATGAAACAGCTACTAGTTAAAAATAAGAAACATTGCTTTGATTTGGACTCTGTTTTGTCTTTCGCAAGATTCATTGATTGGAGGGCTCCAAGAACATATTATGTGTAATTTTTACAATCCTATCCTATTTTCTTCTGCCTTTTAATTCCACAGAGTAAATGGGAGTATATAAGAATACTTTATACAGATTTGAGTGATCTTTAGTTTTAGTTTTCATTATTCAAAAAAAGCTATTTAATATTTTTAGATGGCATATTTTAATTATATTTCAAAAGCAAACAGCCAAGGACAAACATTCACAATTTTAGAACAACAGTCTCTTGTTGTAATCTTTAGATTTAAGGTTTAAAACCTGAACATTATATGAATGGCTGTGTTAGTAAATGGTACCACATGAAGTTCTAAAGAAAGGGGATATGTTAGATAATTAACAAACCATGCCTCAATGGAGAAAATATAGACATTCCTAGTTGATAAACATGAGTTCAGTTGGGTTTATAATAAGAAAATTATAGTTATTTATTCAGGAAATCAAACTAGTCAAGTGGCAGGATAGCTCTCTAAAACAGATGCATCACTTCAATCTTCTATTTATTTGCATGCTTATTCACATTTATCATGGTTTCCTGGCCCCTTTGTAGTTCAACCCTGACAACTGTAAATCAACAGAAAGGATGAGACATAGTGGTAAATCAAAGTGAAGGACTAATACTTAAATAAATGGAAAACACTCTTGGTATTGTGGTTATAAACAATTTGTATAGAGTTAAATATAAAAATAGTATTGCCTCTGAAGGTTCCAGGAGTATAGCCAATAGTATTTTTAAAATCTCAAGACCATTTAGTTATATGGAATGAATTAATACGTAGAGGAGTAACTAATGTTTGGAAAATATTAATGATTACTGCCAAGAAGGATTTAAGTGAAATATCTCTTGAAAGCTATCCCTCACTCATTCAAGTAATCAATTCCTGGTTTGGGGAGAAACTTTACTTTTTACTGGTCAATCTTTTCACAGTAATCTTGAGTTCTTCTTGGAATTCTAAGTGTAGCTAGGAATTCATCAGAATAAAAGCTATTCTGTACTTGACAGTGATCTAGTAGTTCAGTCTCTGCTCTGGGACTTTGTGTTAAATATGACATTGTTAAGCACTGTGAAATTTCTCTTGGTTGAAACACTTGACACATAACCCAAATATTAAAAGCCTAAGGAGAAGAGCACAGCAGAATGTGGGACCTTATCCAAAGAAGCAGTTACAGCAGAGATGGAAGCAGAGATGAGGACATGGTGAGATAGATCAGCGGAAGACTCTAGACTCATGGAAAGAGGAAGGCTGTGTGCTGGCGGCAAGGAGGCAGACTTACAGAACATGCCTTTGGTTGTTTAAATGATTAAATATATCCCTGAGTGTTTTTGTGTATATTCCCCAAAAAAAACCCAAAACACCAAAAAACAACAAAACAGAGGGAATAGAAACAAATACTGTTGAATGATGATGCACTGAGGAGATTGTAATCATTGCAAATGAAATGATGTGTGTAAAACTGATTTGTTCCCATGTAAATGATTACTCAAATCACAGTAACAATTAAAAAAAAAAAAAAAGCCTAAGAAAAATGGTGGCTAATAATGAGATCTTGAAGGCTGCAGATTTTTCCGTCTTCAATTTAATCAAAACTTTATCTTTACTTTATTTTTTTACAAGTAAAGTGTTTTTGTCATGTTGCTTACTCGGTAAACACATGTGATATATATTAAGTGGCTAATTTATCAATTAAGTATGTTGCATCTTTACTACCAGGCAAAATAAAAACCAAATACACAGATTCAAATATTATTGTGAAACATCTTTTCTTTTAGTCTTGCATTTTCACTTCATTAAAATGATAGTCAAAACTTGATTTTTCCTATTATGAATAACCAGCACACGTCCTCTTCTCAGGATTATTCATGTTATTTGATAGACTTATTTATACTTCGTTGAAGATGTATAAGATAAGCTTTGCAATACCACATGTCAAATGAAATCAGTGCAAATACCATCTACGTAAATTTGACAAGTTCACTTCAAGGAAAAAGTTGAAATGTCAACAAGATCATCATCAGAAGATTACAACACTTGCCTGCTATAATAATAATTATTTTATCTTGCTAAGCAACAGATTATGTTTTGTTTAAGTTAAATAATTCTTTAGGAGGTTGGATAATTCTTTAGGAGCTTGGCATTGAGATGATTTAGTGCATAATATTGTGTGTGCTTGTTAACTACAAAGAATTAATCCCACCAGCTTTCACAAATAGCACCTGCACAAGCCTGCTCTATTTGACTGTCTAAATGGAATGTGTCATGGCAAAATTAAACAGGACTGACAAACTGAATTATCAAAAACTCAGCATGTCTGCTCTATAAGAAATCTCTTGTCTTCTTACTTCTGTACACTTGTTTGGAAATTAACTCTGAATTAGCCAATTTAAAATGATTAAATAATAATGCTTTTATACATTATAAGATTACAGTAAATACTCTTAACTTCTATAACATGAATATGTTAAAATAACTTTTAAGGGAGACTCAGAAGTTCTAGATTAAATATAGATAGCAATAATAAGCAAAACACTGAAAAACAAAATCCTAATCATAATGTATATAAGGTATTTTGTAAATTCAGTAAGTAGTTTTTTCAAGTCACTTCATAGAATGATTGTAGAAATGTTTCTGATCTCCACCCCTCTCTTAATTCAAGATGTGTTTTTCCATATTATTTCAGTTTGTTCTGGCTTTGTGATTTGTTCTGTTCAATAGAATACTCTGCTAGTCTCAATTGTTCAAGAGTGTTTGGTGGTGGTGGTGTGCTGTGGAGTAGGTCCTAACTCACAGTGACCCTGTATAGGGTTTCTGAGGCTGTAAATCTTTTTGGGAGCAGAAAGCCTCATCTTTCTCCCATAGAACAGCTGATAGTTTTGAACTTTTGACCTTGAAGTTAGTAGCCCAACTCGTAATCACTATACTACCAGAGCTCCTTTTATATTCTTTCTCAGTCTAGAATCCTGCCACCACCCTCAAAGGAATTTCTGGAAAGCCTGTTGAAGGATAAGAGACCACATGAAGAAGAGCCAATGTTTCTGAGCCAGGGACTTTCTAAAGCAATAAGATTGAGATTATGAGATTACCTACCAGCTGTATGCAGAGATTTAAATGATCTATGCCAAGTTCAGCTGAACCAAATTCAGATCAGTAGAATCCCTTAATTGACTAGTAGACACATGAAAAATAAGAATTTTAAGCTACTAACCTTTGTTCTTCCTAAATTGTTTTAGACAAGGTACTGGAGTAGATAGAGAAGAGTTGTAAGAAATGACCCTTTGGTATTGGTGAGCAACTAAATTTGAGATAAATTTTTGGGTAACAAACAAGCAAAAGGGCTTACTTGGTAATAATCAGACCTTATATTTATAACAATGGGTTGATTTATAAACTATTACGTGTGGAATGCCTACACATATAAATAAAATTGTAAAGTCAGGATAATGTTCTTTCACCATCACCTCTTTTCCTACAAACATATTCCTCCTCTGCTTGGAATATCCCTACTTCTGAAAAATCTCTTTCTGAACAACTCTTACAATCTAATCCAAAATTTTGTTGACAGTTAACTCTTAGATAAAACATTCATTCATATTATAGGCCCTTCTCTATAACTTGACAACATCAATATTTTCTCCATTTGTCATTATGTTGTTTATTAGTCCCGTGGTGAGAATTTCTTTATATTGATGTGTAAAACAAGATTGTAAATCTGTATTGGAGCAGAAACCCTCATCTTTCTCCATTGAAAGAATTGGAGAGTTTGAATCACCAACCTTGCGTTGAGCACTGCTTAACTTACTGAATCACCAGGAATCCCTGTTGCAAACTTACAAGATGACAGTTTAGTGTAAACATGACTTTTATATGCACGGGGGAAAAAATCTTGTGAATCATTTTATTTCAATATTGGTTTTATTGTAGTGGTCTGGAACCAAACCTACAATATTAATGATGCCTACACTATGCAAAGGCTTTCAATTGTGTGGATCATGACACTCTATGGACAACATTGAGAAGTATGAGTATTCCAGAACACTTAATTGTGCTCATGAGGAATCTGTACCTAGACCAAGAGGCAGTTGTTTGAACAGAACATGGGAACACTGAATGACTGAAAGTTAAGAAAGATGTGTGACAAGGTTGTATTAATTCACCATACTTGTTCAACCTGTATGGTGAGCAAATAATCTGAGTAACTGGGTTCTATGCAGAAAAACATGGCATCAGGATTGGAGGAAGACTCGTTAACAACCTGTGATATGTAGATGATATAGCCTTGCTTGCTGAAATTGAAGAGGACTTAAAACACTGACTGATGAAGATCAAAGACCACAGTCTTTGGTATGGATTGCATCTCTATGTAAAGAAAACAAAAATCCTCACCACTGGACCAGACCAATAAACAACATTCTTAAAATGGAGAAAAGTTTGAAGTTGTCAACAACTTCATTCTTTGTTTGGATCAACTATCAACACTCATAGAAGCAGAAATCAAGAAATCAAACGACATATAGCATTAGGCAAAAGTGCTGCACAAGACCTTTTTAAAGTGTTGAAGAGCAAAGATGTCAGCTTGAGGACTAAGGCACTGAGGTGCACCTGACCCAAGTCGTGATATTTTCAATAACCTCATATGCATGAGAAAGCTGGACAGTGAAGAAGGAAGACTGTAGAAGAATTGATGCATTTGAGTTATGGTGTTGGAGGAGACTATTGAAAGTGCCATGGGCTGCCAAAAGAACCAACAGATCTGT
>NW_006408606.1:5444231-5445200 GCF_000296735.1 Chrysochloris asiatica | reverse complement strand
ACTCAAGTAACATTTAATTTACAAATAATTGATACAGGAGTTTTAATGAAATTCTTTCCACAGAAAATAAAAGAGTTTTAATGCATAAATTGTTGCTGTTGTGGTTATGTGTTTTAAAGTTGGTTTTGACTCATGTTCATAAGTCAAAACCATAAGTCATTAGTTCTGACTCATAGAGACACTGTATAGGGTTTCCAAAGAGCAACTGGTGACTTTCAGCCACTGACTTTGCAGTTTAAACCATCCTTGTGGCCCAATGCTTATCCTACAGTGTTGCATCAGAACTCCACATCAGTTGACAATAAAAACCTTCCTGAAGTCCTCGAAAGAAAAAAAAAAGAATAATTTGTCTCCTACAATTCGATAAAGACAATTCATATAGCTCAGCCCCTAGTTAGTAAACAGATTTAAAGTCAATAGACTACAAAGTTATGTATAAATGTCACATTACTTATTATTTTTATTACAGGTTTATATAAGCACATTCACTTTGCAACTTTTCCAAATATTTAGCTTATGTCTTCTGATTTTAAAAATGTCTATAGCAGTGTTACTGCATATCTGTATATAATTATGATTAGACATGAGCATAGAGCTTTCAAAATATATTCATCTTCAGGATATTGTTGTTGTTGATAGGCGTCATTGAGTTCATTCCAAATCATCGACTTGATGTCCAACATGAAACATTACATGGTCCTGCCTCATACTCACAATTGCTATATTTGATCCGATTACTGTAGCCACTGTGTCGAGTCATCTCCTAGAGAGTTTTCTTCGTTTTTGTTGACCTTCTACCTTACCAAGCATGAGTCAATTCTCCAGGCATTGGTCTCCACTGATGATGTGTCAAATACAGTAGATGATATCTCACCATTTAAGTTTCCAAGGAGTAATCTGGCCATTCATTTTTCAAAACAGTTTTCAATATGAGGCAATTGAAAATACCTAGGCTTGTGTCAGACACAT
>NW_006408606.1:5436779-5442811 GCF_000296735.1 Chrysochloris asiatica | reverse complement strand
ATATATATATATTTCTGCACAGGATCAGCAGTACAAAAAAATAGTGTACAAGTACCTGGATAGTATATCCATTTTGCAATAGTGCAGCTTTAAGTACATATTGTTGACTGCCCAAAGTCCATGCAGAGTTACAACTCCACACTTCAACAACAACATGCTGACAGTTCCTAAAGAAAACTACTTAAAAAAAGGCATAACCCAAATGTTCCTCATTTGACCACGTAGAAGGGCTTAGATATATCTGGAGTAAGCCACATGCAACATGTTACTTGATCACTTTTCTGAATTAAAGTTTTAGAACAATGACAGTAAGATAAGGGTAGAAAACTTGGAGGAATGAAGTCCTAATTACTATACATGCATATTCTTTTGACAGTAAGTTACAAACCCAGAAAAGAAAAATAAACAATTTTGTTCAAGAAATTTAATACATTCTGTGCAACATCTTCACTTTGCTGTCATCATTTGTACAAACTCTTCATAGTTTACTTGACCATCACCATCAATATCTGCTTCCCTGATCATTTCATCAACCTCTTCATCTATTAACTTCTCTCCAAGGTTTATCATCATGTAATGAAGTTCTGCTGTGCTAATATAGCCATTGCCATCCTTATGAAACACACAGAATGCTTCTCTAATTTCTTCCTCACTGTCTGTCTTTCATTTTTCTTGCCATCATTGTCAGAAATTCTAGAAAGTCAATTGTGCCATTATCATCAGCATCTATTTCATTAATCATATCCTGTAATTCTACTTCTGTGGGATTCTGCCCAAGGGACCTCATTACACTTCCAAATTTATTTGTTGTTATAGTTCCATTGCCATCCATGTCAAATCATGAAAAAACTTCTTTGAATTCTGCAATCTGCTCTTCAGTCAGCTGGTCAGCCATGCTACAAGCACTACTGGTCTCCAAGACTTGATCACACAGACACTTGATTTGCTAGCTCCACTTGGACTAATTCTCCTCCTCCACTCCCAACACCTCAAAATTTTAAAGCTACATCTTGAAATGCTCTTGTTGACAATGAATTCAACACCATTACTATTCAGTTTGTCATTCCTGGCATAGTAAACCATATGATTGATTGTGTGGGTCAAAGTAACCATTATGTGTACATTTCAGTTTACTAATGCCTATGATGTCTATCTTATGCATTCCATTTCATTTTTGATGACTTTCAATTTTCCTATATTCATACTTCGTTTGTTCCACATTTAAATTATGAATGGGTGTTGTAGCTCTTTCTTCTCATTTCCAGTTATACATCATCAGATGAATGTCCTGAAAACTTTGATCCATCTGTATTATTAAGGTTGACTGCACTTTGAGGAGATAGCTTTTCCCCAGTCGTATTTTCAATACCTTGCAACCACAGGGACTCATCTTCTGGCACTATATCAGATAATATTCTGCAGCTGTTATTAAGGTTTTCAGCGGTTAGCCTTTCAGAATTGGTCTACCTTTCCTTCTTTTTATTATGTCTTACTCTGGCTGCTCTGCTGAAGTTGGCTGATATTTAATATTAAAGTGTCATAGCTTCTAGCATCATAGTAACACACAAACCTCCACAATATGGCAATCTGACAGACAAATGTTGGGTAAATACACACACACACACACACACACACACACACATATATATATATATGCATATAAGTATCCATGAGTCTTGATGTAGCGCTGCAGGTTAATGCATCAGACTGCAAAGCCATTTGAACTGTAAGGTCCGTGGTTCAAAATCGCCAGCTGCTCCTTGGAAACCTTATACCAGGTCACTATGAGTCAGAAAAAACTCAATGGCACTTAATAACAACAACAACAATATGTATCAATATGTATACATCTATAAATATATATATATATACACACACACATATATATATGTTGTTAAGTGCTGTCGAGTTGGTACCAACCCATACTGACCTTGTATAAGGTTTCCAGGAATATGCTGCTAACTTGGCACTGCCAACCTCATGGTTCAAAGCAACCTTACAATCCAGTGCATTAACCCACAGCACCACACAAGGACTCTCCCTCTCTTTCTTTCTCTCTATAGATAAATAGCTAGATAGACAGACAGATGGATAGATAGATAGATAGATAAGTGGCTGATGGATTTGAACCACGGAACTTGTGGCTCAAACTGACCTTGCAGGCCAGCACATTATCTTGAAGTGCCACACCAGGACTATATATATAATACAAATATACATATATATGTATATTTGCTGTTGTTAAGTGCCTTTGAGTCAGTTCTAATTCATAGTGATCATGTGTAGGGTTTCCAGGGAGCAGCTTGTGGGTTCGACCACTGACCTATGGAGTCCTAGTGTGGCACTGTGGGCTAATGTTCTGTGTTGCAAGATCAATTTGAACCACGAGCTTGGTGCTTCAAGCTCACCAGCTGCTCCTTGGAAATCCTATACAGAGCCTCTCTGGGTCGGAACTGACTCAATGGCACTTAACAACAAGAACAACATATACAATCTTAACTGGTTTTGTTTCTCTAGTGAACTTTGTGTAAGAAGATAATTATTACAGATTTAAGTGTCTTAGGTTTTACAGTAACTAAAGTGTCCTGGTGTGGTGCTTGCTGTAAGATAAACACTCAAATGCAAGGCTGGTTTGAACCAGAAGGTCAGTTGTGCAAACTCACCAGCCTTTACTTGGAAATCCTACATAAGGTCACTATGAGTCAGAACCAATGGCACTTAGCAACAACAAAAGTGAATAAATGCTACTGGGGTTTATTTTGTTTCCTAACTGGAAGCAGTTAAAGCAACTCACAGATATGAAGAGAAAGATACAAAAAAAGAGAAAAGAATTTCACCAAAGTTTCTTGATCTCCTTGAGATTTTATTTCATTACTAGTAAGAGTTCTGATTTTTGATATTATATATTCAACAGGTATAATATAGACTTTTTTCATATAGTAGCCCCTATGACCAACAGAATTATCTGAATTTATTTTATAGAAAACATATTTTTTTTCCAAAATTATGCCAACCTTGCAGTCTAGAGCATTAAACCACAGTGACACACCATATTTACTATTTGGGTTTATGAGAATATCTGAAAGTATTCTAATTGTACATCTTTCCCATTTCCCAGGTCCAAATTCTCTGAGGAACCAAGACAAATTTTAGTAGGGATAAAGTAGCATTGCATAGGAGCCAGGGGACTGAGAGAAGAGTTCACTGTTAGTTTTGCCAAAAGATTTACATTTACACCATAAGTAAATGCCAAAATATTTCTGGCATTTACTTCTTCCTTCCCTACCAGCTTCTGCATCTTAGAGTAGAGAACACAAAGAGCTCAGTACATTAGGTACTGAAATTAGGCTAATATGTGTGTTTATAGATCTCATCATCATGGTGACCAGTGCCTTGGGAATTAAAGGAAGGGTTGCCAATCAATGTTTATCCCCCCAAAATTCCCTGTAGTGCCAACAATATACCTCGTCAACACCTGTCTCTAAGCATATTACACGCCCTGACAATTTTTATGACTACTTAGTATGTATTGAGTCAGATAAGTCTAAAGAGTTAGAAAAGCTTCCCAATTCCAAGAATCCTGATTCACAAAGTAATCCTTCAGCAAAAGATTGCTAGAAATTTAAAATATTGTTATTAACTTGAAACAGCCACAAAAGTTTATTTCATCAATATGCTTTGGTCACAATTAATTATGTCCAAAAAAAGTTGGACATCTTTTTGTTTTTCTGAACTTTAGATGATGATAACTTTAGATTAAATACTTTGATGTCAAGGAAAGACTAGGCACTGTTGTTCATCAATGATTGCACACATATTTGAGTTTTACAAAATTATTTTAAAAAATCAGAGCTGACATTTTTAAAAACACAAAAAGCAAACTCTATGGATATGAAGAACCTTAAACAAAATATAAAATCAATGTAATTTTAAAAAATATAATAACTTCCTCCAACTTCTACAACTTGAAAAAGTACTGACATGACTTGTGTTCCTTAAGCAGCAGACTTGACCTAAAGTACATCCTGTGACTCATATTCCAATTGCTGCCATAAACTTTTTGGTCCAAATTGCTGGAAGGAAGTGAAGTACTGCTATAGATACTTAAAATGATTAAATAACCAAGTGTACAGAGTCTTATAAAAGCTACATCCTGAGCAAGATTTCTCTGTTCTTTGTTCTTGTTTCAATTTTATGATCCCGTCTTGAAAGGAAGGTACAATCTGTCTCTATTTGAAAAAAGGTCCAAGTAACAATATTACTGGTGGCAAAAAAAAATCTTTTAGTTGTTTTCTTACTAATAACCACAAAGGAAGTTTATTATTTTAATACAATTGTACTGTGTTCTTATTCAAAATACTGTACTTAATGTCTCCTTTCAAGATATTGTCTCTACTTATAAGAAATTAAACAATTGATACATTCAACAATAATTTCCCTGAGAAGTTCCATTGTAAGGCCTGCAATAAAGAAGCAAGTAGTTTGGGTCTATCATGTGGAATTTGCAGCTACCCATAAATAGCAAAATCACATGAACTTCAAAATATCTTTATGAAATATAGTGGAAGATGCCATGAGAAATATTCAAAGATTTTTTTTCCAGACATCTGCCAATTTTGATATCCCTAATTTTAATATTTTCATTAATAAGATATATATTTTATATAGCTCATATTATTTTCCTATTTTTCTTATTTTTATAACAGGCATTTTTGTTCTCAAAATATTTGATAAGACAATGTTATCACATAAATAAAATATCATTAACAACAAAGAAATATTTTTTCTATAAATTAAATGACCAAGTGTAGTTCATTGTTGAATAGAAATTACACATTTAATATTGAATTTCCAAGACTTTAATGCATATTCAACTTTTTATCAAATCAATTTTTTTATAGATCACAATAAACCTCAATATAAAATTTTCTCTATCATGGTAGTTTATACTTATATATATTTAAAATACAACTTTCAAAATAGTGTGTAACTCATTTAGTGGATGTCTGGAATACTTTATTAAGCAGCAATATGTGGGTTACTGCTAATAATACCCACCACTCTTCTGTCAGTTTGTTGTACTGTGGTGGCTTGGGAATTGCTGTGATTCCGGAAGCTATGCCATAAGTACTTTAAATACCAGCAGGGTCACCCATGGTGAACAAGTTTCAAATGAGTTTCCATATGAAGACAGACTAGACAGAAGAAGAGACAAACTACTTCCGAATATTTGTCTCTGAAAAACTTATGAATCACAGATAAACACTGTCAGGTACAGTGCCAGAAAATGAGACCCTCGGGTTGGAAGGCATTCAAACTTCGACAGGGAAAGAACTGCCTCCACAAAGTAGAGTTGGCAATGATGATGTGAATGGAGAAAAACTTGTGAGAGTAAAGCTCTCGGGACCTTCATTTGCTGATGAAGCACAACTCAAAATGAAGAGAAACAGCTGTAAAAATCCATTAATAATCAGAACACGGAATATATGAAGTGTGGATCTTGGGAAATTTTAAATTGTAAAATATGAAATGGAACACATAAACTTTGTTATTAGGGATTGGTGTGCTGAAATGGACTGATATTGGCCATTTTGAATCTGACAACCACATGGCTTGCTATGATAAAAATGACAAACTGAAGAGGAATGGTGTTGCAATCATCATCAAAATGAACATATCAACATCTGTCATGAGGTATAATGCTGTCTGTTATGGCTAATATCCATGTGCTTACAGGGAAAACCACTATTAATACCACTACTATTAAAATTTACACACCAACCACTAAAGCCAGTGAGGATGAAATAGAAGAATTCTACAAACTTCTTCAATTGGAAATTGATCAAACATGCAATCAAGATGTATTGATTATTAATGGTGATTGGAATGCAAAGGTCAGAAATAAAGAGGAAGGATCAGTAGTTGGAAAATATGGCCTTGGTGATAGAAATGATGCTATGAATCACAAGATAGAATTCTGCAAAACCAATGACATGTTCATTTTAAATATCTTGTTTAGACAGCATAAGAGA
>NW_006408606.1:5432200-5434264 GCF_000296735.1 Chrysochloris asiatica | reverse complement strand
AAAAAACAAGTGTAAATGCAACAAAATATAAACCAGTTTGAGTTTATTATTTTAATAGAAGTCCCAAAAATACATATTTAAATGATCTGAACAAATAGAATTTCCTTGCCTAAGTTTCAGAGATACTCCTAACTATTGGTAATAATTTTAATAAAAAAACTTTCAACGGGAAACCACACACAATTTAGTAAGGTTTGTGCTGCCCCACATAAACTATTATGACTTTAGTTTCTGAACCAGGCCACCACCAGACTACCCATTCCAGTATGAAAGAGCTGTCATCAAACATCCTGAGTAACCAAAGTCCAGTTCATTTGCTCTAACAGTAGGAGATTTCCTATTTTCTTTGCCTTAACAAGGTAAAATCTTCTCTGAATATATCCAATGTGCACAAACTTTGAACTATCTATCTCCATGAAGGAATGAATTGGGAAAAAACCAGTATATGCTGGGGGAGTCTTTTAGGAGGGGAGGATCTTTAAACAGGCATTTAGGGAAATCAGAAAGAACAGGAGAGTTGTGGATTATTAATAAATCATTATTTTCACCACATGAATGTAGGAAGTAATGATACTTTCACCTGCAAAAGTACACATGAAATTAACTCAATTAGTTAGAATATGAGGGAGATTACCAGAATATGAGCATCCTGATGTCTCACAAGCATATTTGATGCTTATTATGATCAAATATTGAAGGCATTTAATTATGCAACATTCAGCAACTTCAGCTGTACCTTCTCATTTGTTATTGCTGTTAAGTGCCATTCAGTCATTTCCCAATCATAGAGACCCAATTTAGGATTTTAAAGGATGACTTTAATTTCCCTATCTTGTCTATAACTCTGACTAAGACTTCCAATACACTGTTGAAGAGGAGTGATGATAAAGGTAATCCTTGTTTGATTCCTGTTCACAAAGGGAAGGTTTTCGGTTTCTCTCCATTGAGAGTGATGTTGGCTGTTGGTTTTATACATACGCTCTTAATTATGTTGAGGAAATTCTCTTTAATTCCTTCTTTGTTGAGTGTTTTTATCAGGAAAAGATGTTAGATTTTGTCAAATGCTTTTCTGCATCAATCGATATGATCACGTAGTTCTTTTCCTTTTTCTTATTTATATGTTGAACCATCCTTACATTCCTGATATGAATTTCACTTGGTCATGATGTATCATTTTTTTTGATGTGCTGTTGGATTCTGTTGGCTAGGATTTTGTTGAGAATTTTTGCATATATTTCATGAGGGATATTGGTCTGCAATTTTCTTTCTTAGTGATGTCCTTCCCTGGTTTTGGTATGAGGGTTATGGTGCTTCATAAAATGTATTAGGAAATTTTCCATCCTTTTCTATTTTCTGGAATCATTTGAATATAATTGGTCCTGGACTTTTTTTGGTTGGGAGTTCTTTGATTACATCATCAATTTTTTCTTCTGTTATAGGTCTGTTCAAGTTTTCTCCTTCACTCAGTGTGAGTTTGGATAGGTCATATTTTTGTAAAAAGTTATCTAATTCTTATAGATTTTCATATTTGTTAGAGTACAGCTCTTCATAGTAGTCTAATATTATCCTTTTTATTTCTGTTGATTCTGTTCTGACATCACCCATGTAGTTTTCTATGCATGTTATTTGTTTCTTCTCCCTTTTTGGGGGCAGAAGGAAGGTTAGGTTTGCCAGTGACTTCCTCATCACCTAGATCTGTGTTCCTATACTTTTACCTTCTTTCACATTGTAATTGTTTTGATCATAGACTGATCTCCCAGATCCTAATTCATTCTTGTCATTTTGTTCTTTTCTGGACTCTTCCATCTGTCCACTGAGTTCTGAGTGGAGTTGCCATGTATGTACATCTCTGGTTGTTGTCTTTTCTTGTTGGTTCTCAGTGCAAAGAAATCCTTTTAGGATGTTTTTAAGTACTGAATTAACCTGACAAAGTCCCTTAGCTTCTGTTTATCCTGGAATGTGTAGATTATACTGTCATATTTGATTGACAGCTTTGCTGGGTAGATGATTCTTGGTTAGCAGTTTTTTTTCTTCCAGGGTTTTTTATATGTCTCCTCATTGGCA
>NW_006408606.1:5429937-5431770 GCF_000296735.1 Chrysochloris asiatica | reverse complement strand
TGCATTTCTATCTTAATAGTATTGAGAGATTTGTCTTCCAGATCTCTGATTCTTGTTTCCATCTAGTCAATTCTACTTCTTTCTGCTTTCAGTGTATTGTCTATTTCTGATATTTTATTATTAATCCTTTGGACCTCTTTTGGCAGTTTTGAATTGTTTCCAATGCTTTATTTATCTTATTTGATAGTTCCTGTAGTGGTTTCCTAACTTTTTCCTTATTTTTCTCAAACCCTCTGTGGGGAATTTGGATGTACCTCAATATCATTTTCCCAAATTCCTTCTCAGACATTCCAAAGCCTTCCTTCCTTCTGATGGGAATTCTAGGTTTACCTCCACCTCATTTGTTGCTACTCTATCTTGTTTCCAGACATGTGCTGATATCTTTAGTTGTTTTTTGGGCATCTTCAATAATTAGATGTGCTTTCAATAATTAGATGAATGTATGTTGATATATTATTAAGCTTTCTGATTGCCTTCAAGTAGATGTGATCAGGAGACAGGCTTCCCTATTCACTTTTCTTATTACTCAACTCAAAGTAACTGTAGCAGGTGTTGGCTGTCTATTTGGTGTATAGAAATTGGTATTGGCTCTTGCCTGGATGGTGGGATTTTATAGGGTGTAATTGTATCTTGGTTATATGACCACAATTGTTGCCTCTTTTTGGGTAATGTGGGGAGAGAAAGAGAGGCCCCAAAGGTAAAAGGGGGGGTGCCAAAAAACAAAAATCAAACAAACAGCAAAAACAACAATAAAAAAACAGATTGGGTACTACAATCTATAATAGAAAAAAAACAAAAACAAACAAAAAAAAAACCCACCTGCAAGCAAATATGAGTATAATTTTAAAGCCCTTCACTTGGTTCCTTGCCTTTAAGACCACCTGAGAAATTTCAAGATGTTACTGGTGCTCCTTAGGATGTAACTCAAGATTTAATTTTCAGCCTGTTTCCTTTTTAGTCTGTCTCTCTCCTCCTCCACAACCCGCTTCAGGTGTTTTTCTCCCAATGAGAAACAGCTCAGGGCCTGCTGGAGCCATTCTGGGAAACTCCTCCATTTTAAGCAGTTTCTGTTGACTCCTTCCTTTAGATTCTGCATGCAGTGGTCTTTGCTGAGCAGTTTCATATACATGTGTAGTAGAACCCTTCAGGGATGTGAAGGTGTCCACTCGCTCAGGCACCCCTTCTAATCACCAGAGTGTAGGGGTGCAGACAACTTGAGTCAAATGAACAGAAAAAAAATGTTCACACTTTTTTTCTCCAAGGATTAGTCAGACCTCTGCAGTGGGAGTGTCCCTCTGATCCTGCACCCAATCCTCTTGCCAAAGATGCCAGCTCTGGGAAGCGCCAGCAGCTACAGATCAGAAAGCATCACCTTTCTTGCTTGTGTTACAAATCTGACAAATAGTATGCTTTCTATCTTTCTAAATATTCTTTTATATATAGTTTATATTTCTGGGTCTGTCCCTGAAACTGCTTTCTCCGGTATTCTGTGTCATTGCTAGCTAGCTAGTATTTTTTTATTGATCCAGTATCCTGGGATCTTTTCCAAATGATTTGCATTTATTAACTAATTTCATCTTCATTCATCAGACTTTGGAGAAGTAAGCACTAATATAAACTCTTATTTGTAGATGAGGAAATGAAAGTACTACATGGGAAAATCCAGATTAGGATTTGTAAACAGTGATTGCTATGCTAAGAACATCTTAACTGCTTTAAGATAAACTGTAATGATTGCAACTTAGACTTGGCTAAAATATAATTTTATATGTGATTATAAGGAGCTCTGGTAGCGTAGTGGTTACGAATCGGGCTGTGAACCTTAAGGTCAGC
>NW_006408606.1:5417973-5428792 GCF_000296735.1 Chrysochloris asiatica | reverse complement strand
GACTGGTCCTTCCTAACAAAATGTACAAAGTACCAGAGAAATCTCACAATCCTAACTTCTAAACTGTACTTCTTCCAAAAAAGATTAGTTTATTCTGGACTTCCATAATACTTCAATATTCTTTGCCAACTCCATAATTCAAATGCATGATACCTTCTGTGGTCTTTTTATTCATTTTCCTACTTTCACATGCATATGAAGCTACTGAAAACGCCAAGGCTTGAGTCTGGCACACTTTATTTCTAAATGTGACATCTTGCTCTTGAACACTTAATGAAGAGATTTTGTAGCAGATTTGCCTAATGAAATAGGTCTTTTGATTGATGCTTCCATGAGCATGGATTGTGATTCTGAAGAAAATGAAGTCTTTGACAACTTCAATCTTTTCTCTGTTTATCATGGTATTTATTGGTATACTTGCAAAAAGTTTCATTTTGTTTCTTAGATTATTTGCTTGGCATACAGACTGAATAAGTATGGTGAGATGATACATCCCTGACACGTTCCTTTCCTGATATTGAGACATTCAGTACCCCCTTGTTCTCTTATATTGGTTAATAGATTATTAATATTAGTTAATATTATCTACAATGAGATGTATTGGCCAAGGGGCAGCATCAATGGACTCAAGCATGGTAACAGTAGTGAGATTGGCCCAGGATCGGGCAGTGTTTCATTCTGCTGTGTGTAATGTCGCTATGGGTCGGTATGGACTCAATGGCACCTAACAACAACAACAACAACAGAGGTTCCTCAAGAACACAATGAAGTATTCTAGAATATCCATTTTTGATAGCATTACCCACAGTATGTCATGATGTTGTTGTTAAGTGCCATCGAGTCGGGTCCAACCCATAGCGACCCTGTACAGGGTTTCCGAGGTTGTAAATCTTTACGGGAGTAGAAAGCCTCATCTTTCTCCTGCGGAGCAGCTGGTAGTTTCGAACCGCTGACCTTAGGGTTCGCAGCCCGATTCGTAACCACTACGCTACCAGAGCTCCTTATGGTTAAATACAGTCCTGGTATGGTGCTGTAGGATAAGTTGCTAACTAAAAGATCAGCTATTCAAACCCACTATCTGCTTCTCAGAAAACTTATACAGGGTCGCTATGTATGGGAATTGACTCCAAGAAATTTAACAGCAACAACAACAAAAATTTGAATGTATTTGCATAATCACCTTCTTTCTGGTGCTCTTTGCTATATCCAAGATCCATTTGAAATAAGCAATAATATACCTAATTCCTTGTCTTCTGAATCTGGCTTAAATGTCAGGCAACTCTCTGTCAATGTATTACTGCAATTGTTTTATTTTTTAAATTATTTCAGGAAGATTTTACTTGCATGTGATATTAATAATATTGTTATTCAATTTCTGCATTCCATTGGGTCATCATTCTTTGGAATGGGCACAAATATGGATTTCTTCCAAATTTCTTGGCATAAAAATATGAGCACTTCCAGTGCTGCATCAGGTTGCTGAAATATTTCAATTTGTATTCACTCAGTGCCTGGAGCTTTCAGTGCACTTCTGACATCTTCCTTCATACCCTCAAAATGCGTTTATGCTACCTCTTGAAATAATTGAACACTGACCATTTCTTTTGGTACAGTGACTTGGTGTATACCCTTCATCTTTTGTCTCATTCAATATTTTGTTCACAAAATCCTTCAAAAGTGCAACCCAAGACTTGAAATTTTTCTTCAGTTTTCAGCTTGAGAAATCCTGACTGAGTTCTTCTCTTTTGGTTTTCTAATTCTTTGCACATCTCATTATAATAAATGACATTGTCTTCTCAAGCTGGGCTATGAAATTTTATGTTCAGTTATTTTTCTCATTTCTTCCAGTTGCGTTAGCTTATCTATGTTCAACTGGAAGTTTCGAAGTATATTTTGACATCCGTTTTGATCTCTTCTTTCTTTCTTTCCTGTCTTTTCAATGATCTTCAACTTTTTTCATGTATGGTGTTCATGATGTCCACTCAAAAGTCTTCCTTTTTGTTTGTCATTCGTCTATAATGCATCCCTTTCTGAGATGGTCTCAACTTCAGGTGACGTTGTTGTTAAGTATCATCAAGTTGGCACCAACTCATAGCGACCCTATGTACAACAGAATGAAACGCTGCCCATTCCTGGGCCAACTTCACAATTGTTGCCTACTTGAGCCCATTAATGATGCCACCTTACCAATCCATCTCACTGAGGATCTTCCTCTTTTTCTGTGAACTTCCACTTTACCAAACATTATTTCGTTTTCCAATGACTGATCTCTCCTGACAATACATCTGAAGTATAAGAGACAAAGTTTGGCCATCTTAGTTTTCTAGGAGCACTCTGGCTGTACTTCTTTCAACACAAATTTGTTTGCACTTTTGGCAGCCCATGGTACATTCAGTATTCTCATCCAACACAATAACTCAAATGCATTGATTCTTCTATGGTCTTCCTTATTCATGGTCCAGCTTTCGCATATATATGAGGTTATTAAAAATACTATGGTTTGAGTCAAACACACCTTAGTCCTCAAGCTGACATTTTTGCTCTTCAACACTTTAAAAAGGTCTTGTGCAGCAGATTTGCCTAATGCAATACATCATTTGCTTTCTTGACTACTGCTTCCATGAATATTGATGGTTGATCCAAGAAGAATGTAGTCCTTGACAACTTCAATCTTTTCTCCGTTGATAAGAATGTTGTTTATTGGTGCAGTGGTGAGGACTTTTGCTTTCTTTACATTCAGATGCAATCCATATTGAAGGCTATGGTCTTTGAACTCCATCAGTAAGTGTTTTAAGTCCTCTTTACTTTCATCAATCCAAGTTGTATTATCTGCATACTGCAGGTTGTTAAAGAGTCTTCCTCAAATCCTGATGCCACGTTTTTCTTCATACTACCCAGCTTCTCAGATTGTTTGCTCAGCATACAGATTGAATAAGTATGCTGAAAGAATACAATCCTGTTGCACACCTTTCTTAATTTAAAATCATTCAGTTTTCCCATGTTCTGTTCAATCAACTGCCTCTTGGTCCATGTACAGATACTTCATAAGCACAATTAAGTGTCCAGAATACTCATACTTCTAAATTTTGTCCATAGTTTGTCATAATCCACACAATCAAAAGCCTTTGAGTAGTCAATAAAGCATAGGTAAACATACTTCTGGTATTCTCTGCTTTCAGCCAAGATCTATTGGACATCAGCAGTGATAGCCCTTCTTCCACATCCTCTTCTGAATCTGGCTTGAACCTCTGGAAGTTCTCTGTCAATGTATTCTTGCAGCCGTTTCTGTATTACCTTTATACAACTTAACTCTCACTGAATATCAAAGACATTGTCCAATGATTTCCACATTCCTTTGGGTAACTTCTCTTTGGAATGGGCACAAATAAGGATCTCTTCCAATTTGTTGGCCAGATAGTTGTCTTGCAATTTTCTTGGCATAAATGAGTTAGTGCCTCCAGTGCCACCTCACTTTCTTGAAAGATTAAAATTTTTATTTCATTAGTTCCTGGTGCCTTGTACTTTACCATTTCCTTCAATACACCTTGGACTTCCTTCTTCAGTATCATTGGCTGTTGATCATGTGCTACCTCTTGAAATAATTGAACATCAGCCATTTCCTTTTGATACAGTGACTCTGTGTTTTTCTTCAATTGTCTTTTGATGCTTTCTGCATCATTCAATAAATTGCGCTGAGAATTCTTCAATAACAAAAGTCCAGGCTTGAATTTTTTCTTCGTTTTCCTCAGCTTGAGAAATTCTGAGTGTGTTCTTCCCTTTTGGTTTTCTGACTCTAGATCTTTGCACATTTCGTTGTAATATTTGATTTTGTCTTCTCGAGCTGACCTCGGAAATTTTCTTTTCAGCTCTGTACCTTCTCTTTTCTTCCATTTGCTTTAGCATCTCTATGCTGGATAGCAAATTTCAGTTTCTCTTCTGACATCCATTTTGATCTTTTCTTTCTTTCTTGTCTTCTTAATGACTTTTTTCTTTCTTTCTGTGTGATATTCTTGATGTTATCCTACAACTTTTCTATCCTTCAGTCTTTAGTGTTTAATGTACCAAATCTGTTCTTCAGATGATCTCTACATTCAGGTGGCATATATTTAAGGTCATATTTTGGCTTTTGTGAACTTGTTTTCATTTTGTTAAGCTTCAGTCTGACTTTGCATATGAGTAATTGATGGTCTGTTCTACGATCTTTCCCTGGCCTTGCTTTGGCTGATGCTATGGAGCTTTTCCACTGTTTCTTTCCACAGATGTAGTCAATTTGATTTCTGTGTATTCCATCTGGTGTGGTCCATGTACATAATCTTCTCTTAAGCTGTCTAAACAAGATATTTAAAATGAGCATATCATTGGATTTTGCAGAATTCTGTTCTGTGATCCATAGTATCATTTCTATCATCAAGGCCACGATTTCCAACTCCTGGTCCTACATTTTTGTTTCCAATCTTTGCATTCCAATCACCAGCAATGATCAGTATATCTTGATTGCATGTTTGATCAATTTTTGATTGACGAAGATTGTAGAATTCTTCTATTTCATCCTCAGTGGCTTCATTCTTCTTAGATCAACTATCAACACTCATGGAAGCATCAGTCAAGAAATCAAATGATGTATTGCATTAGGCGAATCTGCTGCACAAGACCTTTTTAAAGTGATGAAGAGCAAAGATGTCCGCTTGAGAACTAAAGTGTGCCTGACCTAAACCATGGTATTTTCAATAACCTCAAATGCATGCAAAAGCTGGACAGTGAATAAGGAAGACCAGAGAAGAATTGATGCTTTTCAGGAGTGGTGATGGAGGAGAGTATTGAAGATGTACTTCGTAAATTCTTACAACCAGAGTGCTTCTTGGAGGCCAAGATGACCAAATTTCGTCTTTCATTCTTCAGACATATAGTCAGGAGGGAACAGTCTCTGGAGAAGGATATCATGTTTGGTAAGGTGGAGCATCAGAAAAAAAGAGGAAGTCCCCCAACGAAATGGACTGGCTAAGTGGCAGCATAGATGGATTCAAGCATAGCAACAGTAAGGAGATTGGCCAGGATCAGGCAGTATTTCATTCTGCTGTGCATAAGGTCTCTATGAGTTGGTACCAACTGGATGGCACCTAAAAACAACAACAACAATCCAGGAGCAT
Source organism: Chrysochloris asiatica (assembly GCF_000296735.1). Taxonomy (NCBI): domain Eukaryota; kingdom Metazoa; phylum Chordata; class Mammalia; order Afrosoricida; family Chrysochloridae; genus Chrysochloris; species Chrysochloris asiatica. The sequence goes on along the minus strand of NW_006408606.1, from coordinate 5,423,645 downwards.
GGCATATTCTTCCATTTTGTAAGTCTCTTTTGTTTTCTTGTAGTAGTGTTTCAGAGTTTTCTTTATATAGATCTTTTTTTTTTCCCCCCTCTGGTTATATTTATTCCTAATTATTTCATCCTTTGGGCAGATATTGTGAATGTTACTGCTTTCCTAATTTCCTTTTCAAGTATTGTCATTATTAGTATAGAAGAATCCCACTGAATTTTGTATGTGGATCTCATATGGATCTCAGCAGATGGAACACACAGAAATCAAATTGGCTGCATCTGTGGAAAGAGACAGTGGCTTCAAGCCCCATATAACAGTAAAAACAAGGCCAGAGAAAGATTGTGGAACAGACCATCAATTGCTTATATGCAAATTCTTAATGAAGCTATAGAGAATGAAAATAAGTCCACGAGAGCCAAAATATGACCTTGAATATATCCACACTGAATTTAGAGATCATCTCAAGAACAGATTTGATACATTAAACAGTAAAGACTGAAGACCAGAAGAGTTGTGGGATGACATCAAGAACATCATACAGGAATAAAGAAAGAAGACATGAAACAAAGAAAAGATCAAAATGAATGTCAGAAGAGACACTGAAATTTGCTCTCCAGCATAGAGATGACAAAGCGAATAGAAGAAATGAGGAGGTACAAGAGCTGAACAGAAAATGTCAACAGTCATCTTAAGAAGATGAAGTCAAATATTGCAACAAAATGTTCAAAGATCTGGAGTCAGAGCACCAAAGAGAAGAACATGCTCAGCATTTCTCAAACTGGGGGAAATGAAGAAAAAATTCAAACCTTGGCTTCCTTTAATGAAGGATTCTCCAGGAAAATTATTGAATGATGCAAGTATCAAAAGAAGATGGAAGGAGTATGCAAAGTCACTGTACCAAAAGGAAATGGTTGATGTTCATGTGTTTCAAGAGTTAGCATATGATCAAGAGTCAATGATATTCAAGGAAGAAGTCCAAGGTGCATTGGAAGAATTGGCAAACAACAAGGTGCCAGGAATCGTTAGAATAAAAATTGAAATCTTTCAAGAAAGTGAGGCAGCACTGGAGGCATTCACTCATCTATGCAAAGAAATTTGGAAGACAACTATCTGGCCAACTGATTGAAAGAGATGCGTATTTGTGCCCATTCCAAAGAGAGGCGACCCAACAGAATGCGGAAATCATCGGAGAATATATTTCATATCCATTGTGAGTTTTACTAAAGGTAATATAGAAATGGCTGCAAGCACACAATGACAGATAACTTCCAGAGGTTCGAGTCAGATTCAGAAGAGGGCATGGAATACCATTGCTGATGTCCAATGGACCTTGGCTGAAAGCAGAGAATACCAGAAAGATGTTTACCTGTGCTTTATTGACTACACAAAGGCTTTCAATTGTGTGGATCATGACAGGCAGCAGATAACATTGCAAAGTATAAATATTCTGGAGCACTTATATTGTGCTCATGAGGAACACCTGCTTGGGCCAAGAAGCAGTTGTTCGAAAAGAACATGGGAACAATGAATGGTTTAAAATTAAGAAAGGCAAGAAACAGGGTTGTATTCTTTTACCATACTTATTCAATCTGTATGCTGAACAAATAATTAAGATACTGGGTTATATGTAGTAAAACATGGCATCAAGATTATAGGAAGACTCATCAACAACCTGCAACATGCAGATGATACAACCTTGCTTGCTGAAAGTAAAGAAGAGTTAAAATACTTAGTGATGAAGATCAAAGACCGCAGCCTTCCATATGGACTATATCTCAATGTAAAGAAAACAAAAATTCTCACAACTGGACCAATAAACATATTCTTATCAAAGGGAAAAAAAGATTGAAGTTGTCAAGGACTTTATTCTTCTTGGCTCAAACATCAACACCCATGGAAGCAACTGTGAAGAAATAAAATGATGTATTGCCTTAAGCAAATCTGCTGCACAAGACCTCTTTAAAGTACTGAAGAGCAAAGATGTCAGCTTGAGGACTAAGGTGCGCCTGACCCTAGCCATGGAATTTTCAGTAACCTCATATGCATGTGAAAGCTGGAAAGTGAATAATAAAGACAGTAGAAGAATTGATGCTTTTGAGTTATAGTGTTGGAGGAGATTATTGAACAAGCCATGTGTTGCCAAAAGAACTAACAGATCTGTGTTGGAAGAAGTTCAGCCAAAGTGCTCCTTGGAGGCCAGGTTGTTCAAACTTCATCTCTCATACTTTGGACATTTTGTCAGGAGGGAAAAGTCACTGGAATGGGATATCATATTTGGTAGGGTGGAGGGTCAGAGAAAAAGAGGAAGACCTCCAACGAGATTTATTGTCCAAGTGGCTGCATCCATGGGCTCAAGCATGGCAACAATTGTGAGGCTGGCCCAGGACTGGGCAGTATTTCAATCTGTTTTGCATAGAGTCACTATGAGTAGGTACTTACTGGATGGCACATAACAACTACAACAATGAAGACCAGTTAGTACCATTGTTGTTCAAATTTACTCACCAACTACTAAAGCCAACTATGATGAAAGTGATGAATTCTGTTATGGTATTTTCATTAGTCTCATATGCATATGAATGATTATGGCCAAACTTTGTCTCTCATACTTTGGACATATTGTCAGGAGGGACCAGCCACTGGGGAAGGATAACATGTTTGGTAAGGTGGAGGGTCAGAGAAAAAGAGGAAGACCGCCCAGAGAGATAGATTGGCAATATAGCAGATCAGTGGTTTCAAGCATGGCAACAATAGTGAGGTTGGCCCAGAATTGGACAGTGTTTTGTTCTGCTGTGCATAAGATCTCTGTGAGTCAGTAATGACTCGATGGCATGTAACAGCAACAACAACAATACACATTCAACTCACCAGATAGGATACACAGGACTCAAACTGACTACATATGTTGGAAGAGATGATGAAGAAGGTCACTATCACAAACCAAATCAAGACCATGTTGAGGATTAGATTATCAATTGCTCATTTGCAAGTTCAGGCTAAAGCTGAAGAAAATTGAACAAATCCATGAGAGTCAAAACAGAATCTTGATTGTCCTGCACCAGAATTTAGATTCAATCTTAAAAAGAGATTAATTCAATAGAAACAAATGACCCAAGATCAGAATAATTATGTCATAACATGAAGAACATTATTCATGAAAATAACAAACTGTCTTTAGAAAGTCAGCTAAGAAAAAACAAAACAAAAAACAGAATGGATGTCAGAAGAGACTCTGAAACTTGTTCCTGAATGTAGATAGACTAAAACAATGGAATGAAATGAGGAAATACAAAAGCTAAGCCAAAAATTCCAAGGGCAACTGTAGAAGAAAAAATAATGTATTAAAATGAAATGTGCAAAGATTTGGGGTGTTTAGAAATAAAAATGGAAGAACACTCTTAGCCTTTTTAAAGCTGAAAAAGTGAAGAAAAAAGTCAAGTCTTAGGTTGCATATTGGCAAAATATTGATTGCCACAGGAAAAGAAAACAGAAGGAATACACATTGAAGTAAAATTTTACTGAGAATAATTCAAAAAGGATTGCAGCAGTACATGGGCAAGTGGCTGCCAGAAATTCAAACAGGATAAGAAGAGGAATGAGGGATATCATTGCTGATGTCAGCTGGATCTTGGATGAAAGCAGAGAGTTCCAGAAATGTGTTTACTTGTGCCTTATTGTTTATGCAAAGGCATTCCACTGTGTGGATCATAAAAAAACTATGAATAACATTGCCAAATGAGTATTTCAGAACAATTGATGGTGATCATGAGGACGTAGTACTTAAATGAAGAAGCAATCACTAAAAAAGAACCTGTTTAGCATACAGGTTGAATAAATATGGTGAAAGAATACAACCCTGTTGCCCACCTTTCTTAAATATAAACCATTCAGTGTTCCCATGTTCTGTTTTAACAACTGCCTCTTGGCCCAAGTAGGGGTTCCTCATGAGCACAATTAAGTGTTCCGGAATATTCATACTTCACAATGTTATCCATAGCCTGTCATGATCAACACAATTGAAAGCCTTTGCGTAGTCAATAAAGCACAGGTAAATATCTTTTTGGTAGTCTCTGCTTTCAGCCAAGATCCATCTGACATCAGCAATGATTTCCTTCATTACAAGTTCTCTTCTGAATCCGGCTTGAACCTCTGGAAGTTCTCTGTTAAAGTATGGTTTCTGTATTGCCTTGAGTAAAATTTTACTCATAAGGAATACAAAAGATTCCATTTGGTCACCTCTCTTTGGAATTGTTACAAATACGTATCTCTTCCAATCATTTGGCCAGATAATTGTCTTCCTAATCTCTTGGCATAGAGAGTGAGTGCCTCACTTTCTTGAATGGTTTCAATTTTTAGTCCATCAATTCCTGGTGCTTTTTTCTTTGCCAATTCCTTCAATGCACCTTAGACTTTTTCCTTCAGTATTATTAGTTCTTAATCATATGCTACCTCTTGAAACAGTTGAACATTAACCATTTTCTTTTGGTACAGTATTCCTATGGTACAGACTCTATTTATTCCTTCCATCTTCTTTTGAAGCTTTCTGCATTATTCAATAATTTGCCCAGAAAATCCTTCATTAAAGGAAGCCGAGGCTTGGATTTTTTCTTCAGTTCCCTCAGCTTGAGAAATGCTGGGCTTTTTCTTCTCTTTTGGTTTTCTAACTCCAGATATTTGAACATTTTGTAATAATATTTGACTTTGCTTTCTCGAACTAACCTTTGAAATTTTCTGTTCAGCTCTTGTACTTCCTCATTTCTTCAATTTGTTTTAGCATCTCTATGTTGGAGAGCAAGTTTCAATGTCTTTTCTGACATCCATTTTTTATATTTTCCTTCTTTCTTGTCTTCTCAATGAGTTTTTGCTTTCTTCCTGTATGTTGTTCTTGATGTCATCCCACAACTCTTCTGGTCTTCCGTCTTTGGTGTCTAATGTATCAAATCTGTTCCTCAGGTGATCTCTAAATTCAGATTGGATTATTCAAGATCATACTTTGTCTCCTATGGATTTGTTTTCATTTTCTTCAACTTCAGTCTGAATTTTCATATGAACAATTTATTGTCTTTTCCACAATCTGCCCCTAGTATATTTTTGGCTGATGATATGGAGCTTTTCCACTGTCTGTTTCCACAGATATAGTCAATTTGATTTAGGTGTATTACACCTAGTTAGGTTCATTTGTATTGTTGTCTTTTATGCCATCTAAAAAAGGTATTTGAAACAAACAAATCATTGGTTTTGCAGAATTCTATCATATGATCTTTTTTTTAAATTCTGTTCTTGACTCTTCCATTTGTCTATTGAGTTCAGGGTGATGCTGCCACGTACGTCATTCTGTAGTTGTTGCCTGTTCTTGTTGGTTCTCAGTCCATAGAACTTCATTTAGGATGTTTTTCATAGCAGGGTTGGCTTTGGAAAAATCCTTTAGCTTCTGTTTATCCTGGAATTTTTTATTACACCATCATATTTGATCAACAGCTTTGCTGAGTAGAGGATTCTTGGGTGGCAGTTTTTGTCTTTCAGGATTTTATATGTCTCCCCATTGCCTTCTTGCCTGCATGGTTTCTGTTCAGAAATCCAAGCTTAATCTGATTTGCTTGTCTTTGTATGTTACATTTCTCTTTTCCTTAGCTGTTTGCAAGATCCTGTCCTTATCTTTGATTTTGGAGTGCTTGATTATT
>NW_006408606.1:5416259-5417761 GCF_000296735.1 Chrysochloris asiatica | reverse complement strand
CTAGCTCACTAGTTCTAGCTTCTATCTCTTCAATTCTACTCCTTTGCCTTTTCAGTGTAGTGTCCATTTCTGATATTCTATTATTAATTGTTTGGACCTCTTTCTGTAGGTTTTGAATCGTTTCCAATGCTCTATCTATCTTATTTGATTGATCCTATAGCGCTTTCCTGACTTCTTCCTTATTTTTCTCAACTCCATTATATAGTATTTTGATATATTTTATAATCATTTTTTCTGAATTCCTTCTCAGACATTTCCAAACCCTGCCCATATTTCAGTATGGAGTGTAGGTCTACTTACAGCTCATTTGCCCCAGTCACTGTATCTTGTTTCTGTACATGTGCAGATATGGTCATCTGCTTTTGTTTTTTGGGCATATTCAGGGGTTATCTGTGGTCTTAATACTTAGATGGGTGTGTATTTTGGTATTTTTTAGGCTTTCTGATTGCCCCCAGGTAGATGTGATCAGGAAATGGGCTTCCCTTTTCACTCTTCTGCCTGAGAAATTTCATGATGCCACTGTTGGTCGTTTTGACGTAACTTAGGATTTCATTTTCAGCCTATTTCCTTTTTGTCTGCCTGTCCCACTCCACAATCCCCGTTCAGACCTTTTTTCTAGTGATAAACAATTCCAGACCATCTGTGGCCATTTGGTTTTAAGTAGAAACTATCTCTTTACATTTGAAGAGATCTGTGCGCATACTTGATAGAACCCTCTGAGGTTGGAGCTGGGGTGTCCACTAGCTCAGGTACCCCTTTAGTAACCAGAATGGAGGTGCAGAGACAGCAAGGGACCAATGAACAGATACCAAAAGAAGAGAATGTCCACACATTTATCTCCGCAGTTCTGTCTGGTGTCCGTGGCTGCTCTGATCCTTCCCCTGGTTGGTCTCACCCAAGATGGCAGCTCCTGGAGCAGCTGAGTGTCTTGAATTAGAAAGCAATGGATTTCTTGCTTCTGATACAAATTCCCCTAGCTGTAAGCCTTCCAACCTTCTAACTATTCCTTTATATGTGGTTTCAAGTTCTGGGACCATCCCCTGAGCCTGCTTGGTCCTGTATTCTGTGTTGTTGTTGACAGAGCTCCTTATTGCACTTCCACCTGATCTGCCATCTTGTTTGTTCTCTGTCATATGATCTTTAGCATCATTTCTATCACCAAGGCCATATTTTCCAACTACTGATCATTTTCCTTGTTTCCAACTTTTGTATTCCAATTGCCAGTTGTTGTTGTTATTGTTTTTGTCAGGTGCCATCGAGTCAGAACAAACTCATAGTGACCCCATGCACAGCAGAATGAAACAATGTCCAATCCTGGGCCAACCTCACTACTGCTGCCACACTTGACGCCATCAATGATGCCACCTGGCCGATCCATCTTGTTGAGGGTCTTCCTCTTTTTCTCTGACCCCCAATCTTACTCAGCATGACATCCTTCTCCAGCAACTGCTCCCTCATGACAATATGTCCAATGTATGAGAGACGAAGTTTAAACATCTTGG
>NW_006408606.1:5401400-5415424 GCF_000296735.1 Chrysochloris asiatica | reverse complement strand
CTGCTTTCAGCCAAGATTCATCGGACATCAGCAATGATATCTCTCGTTCCATGGCCTCTTCTGAATCCAGCTTGAACCTCTGGAAGTTCTCTGTCGATGTATGATTGTAGCTGTTTCTGTATTACCTTTAACAAATCCTTTGTATTCAAATTGCCAGTAATGATCAATAAATTGTGATTGCATGCTTGATCAATTTTAGATTGAAGAATTTGGTAGAATTCTTCAATTTCTTCCTCACTGGATATAGTGGTTGTTGCTTAAATTTGAAAAATAGTGGTATTAACTGGTCTTCCCTGTAGTCACATGGGCATTATCCTATCACAAACAGCATTGTACCTCAAGATAGATGTTGATATGTCTTTTTTATTTTGAATGTGACACCATTTGTCTTAAAATTTTCATTCCCAGCATAGTAAACCATGTGGTTGTCAGATTCAAAATTACCTATACCAGTGCATTTCAGCTCACTAATACCTGCCTAGGCTATCGAGGTTTATGCATTCCATCTCATTTCTGACAATTTCCAATTGTCCTAGATTCATACTTTGTATATTCCATGTTCTGATTAGTAATGGATATTTACAACTGCTTTTCTTCAATTTGAGTTGTGCCCTATCAGCAAATTAAGGTCTTGAGGGTTTTACTCACATGGGCTTTAACCATTCGTATCATCATGGTCAACTCTACTTTGAGGAGGAAGCTGTTCCACAGTTCTGTTTTAGTAGCTGGATTATATGAAGAAAAATGTGGTTTCATAATTGGAGGATGACTCATTAAAACCTGCTATGTGCAGAAGACACTATTTTGCATATTGGAAGTGAAGATGACTTGATACACTTCATGATGGGTTGCAACTTAATGCAAAGAATATGAAAATGCTCACCATTGGACTAATAAATAACATCATGATAATGACTGAACTTATCAAATATTTCATTGTGCTTGAATCCACAATCAATCCTCATGGAAGCAAAAGTTAAGAAATAAAGTAATGTATTCCATTAGGTGAATTTTCTATAAAAGACACTTTTAAAGTGTTGAAAAACAAAGATGCCAGTTTGAGGACTAAGGTGCACCTTACTGAAGCCATGGTATTTTTTATCACCTCTCATGCATGTGCAAGTTGATCAGTAACTAAGGAAGACTACTGAAGAGTAGTTGCATCTGAATTATGATATTGGAGAAGAATTTTGAAAGTATCATTGACTTCAGGAAGAAAAAAACAAGTCGAACTTGAAAGAAGTACAGCCAGAATGTTCCTTAGAAGCAAGGATGGAAAGACTTAATCTCTTCAATTTTGAACATGTTCTAAGGAGGGACCAATTCATGGAGAAAGTCATCCATCATGTTTGGTGAGCAAAAGAGAAGATCCTGAATGAGATGGATTAGCATCAAAAAATGCATTCAAACATAACAACAATTGTGAGGATGGCACAAGATTGGACAATGCTTTGTTCTGTTGTGCATAGGGTCATTATGAGTTGGAACAGACTTGAAGGCATTTAACAACAACAACAAAAGAACAATTTAACTCTTCCTGTGCGGAGTAAAGAAGGATTAAGAAAAATAAAAAAAACTATTAGTCCATAGTTCTAATGGACCACATGAGCCACAGCCTACACAACACTGAGACCAGGAAAAATATCAGGAAAAATAGATGCTTCCCAGCTACCACTATCAACACATCTGGGTAGGATCGTAACAGAGGGTTTCAGGCACAGCATGAAAAAAAAAAAAAAAAAAAATGTAGAGCAAAAACTCAGATTAATGAAAAAGGCCAGACTTACTGGTCTGACAAAAACTTGAGAAATGCCTGAAATTATGACCCTAAGGTACCCTTCCAATCTGGAATTGAAGCCATTCCTGGAGACCACTTTCAGTTAAACTATAGACAGGTCCATAAAATGAATACTAACACCAGAGAAGAATATGTTCCTTAGAACTGTCAATTACCTGAATTCAAAGGACAACATTTACCCAAAGTAAAGATGAGAAGTCAAGAATGTGGAGATAATTTAGATAGGAAATGAGGAATCCATGGTAGAAATGGAGAAAGTGCTAATACATTGTGGGGAATGCCACCAGTGCTATTGTTGTTGTTGTTAAGTGCCGTTGAGTTGGTTCCGACCCATAGCGACCCTGTACAGGGTTTCCGAGGGTGTAAATCTTTACGGGAGTAGAAAGCCTCATCTTTCTCCCGCGGAGCGGCTGGTAGTTTCGAACCGCTGACCTTAAGGTTCACAGCCCGATTCGTAACCACTACGCTACCAGTGCTATAGAATAGTTTATGTACAAAGTATTGAACAGAAAACTAATTTTCTCTGTAAACTTTTACGTAAGCACACACACATACAAAAATGCAGTTATATGTACAGTTGCAATGAATTCTGATTTATCCCCAAACTGAAGCTTTAGACATTACTTGCCTGCCAGGTTGAGTTCAAAATGTTATATGAGTTACTGTTTCCTTATATGTCTGTGTTGAGGGAAAGACAATAGTCTGTTTTCTATACTAGGTGTTTTGATTATATCATAGTTGCAATTCTACATCATCTTTTAAGGTTTGGCTCTAATGCAAAGTTTCAATGTAAGCTAAGATGAATGTAGGACTTTCTTGAGATAAGACTGACATTTTTTGTAGTATCTTGGAAGTAAAGTTTGTTACATTCCGTTTATACTCATAGTCTCAACAATCCTTTGAAAATTATATGTTCTCCTTTCTTTAGTTAGAAACATTTTCCAGATGGAGAATATACACAGTACCATTTGCATGTAATTTGACTAGTTTCTAAATTAACAAAAAAGGCCAGACTTAGGTTGATGTCTATGATATAGTTTATTTAGTCTTTTCTTTGATTCCAAATCTTGTCTTGTACCTGTCTTGTTTCCAAGCTCACTGGAATAAAAATATTTTTGATAACTGCTATTTGGTGAAAAAGCTGCTCTGGTGTAGCTGCAAGAAAGGATGCACATTACAAATGGAGTTTTCTTTTCCTACAAGCTAAGTGGTCATTTTCTATCAATATGTCAAAATAAGGTTTAATTGAGGAAAATGATTTTAAATGTCTTTATGTTTTACATTTTTTAATTTCCTATTACCATTGTTTCATTTGATTCTGTTGACTCAACTCTCCTTAAAATCCTTTCTTTGACATCTTCATAACTTTACTTCTCAATTGATTATTGTTTTTCTGGGTCTCCTAATCTCTTATCTCTTGAAATGTGCTATTCTGTACATATTCTTATTTTTTTCACTCATTTAGTTTCATGTCATTCTTGGAATTTAAAAAATGTTAATACCTATACAATTGCTCCATAATTTCTTACCCAATATTTCTGAGTGTGGACCATGCATCTGTATTTTAAAAATATTTTATAGATGCTTCTTATGAAGGTTAAGTATGAGAATTACTGTATTCTCAAATATTATTTATGCTCTCAGTCAATAGACCAACAATTTCTCTTTTCTTAATTCTGGCCTCTTTCTGAACTTTTGACTCAGACTTTGAATTTTCTAAGATTGTTTGGATTACCTATACCCAATCAGAGTCAATACAATATTTATTATTAAACTCATAATTCAACCCTATCTATATTATTATACTATGCCTGGCATTTCCCTCTTTTTTTTTTTTTTTAATTCTGGTAATGCCAACCTTCAGACATAATTATTGTTAGGTGTCATTGAGTTGATTCCAACTCATAGCAGGCCATGCTACAACAGAACAAACCACTGCCTGTTCTGATCCATTCTCACAATCATTGATATGTTTAAACCTATTGTTGCAACTGTGGTATCAATTCAGCTCACTGAATCTCTTCCTATTTTTCATTGACATGCTACTTTACAAAGCTTGATGTCCTTCTCCAAGGACTAAGCCCTCCAACCCCAATAATATGATCAAAGTACATAGGAAGTCATTCTTGCTTCTAAGGAATATTCTGGCTATACTTTTTCCGAGGGAGGTTTGTTTGTTCTTCTGGCAGTCCATGATATATTAAATATTCTTCACCAACACCACAATTCAAATGCACCAATTCTTCTTCGGTATTCCTTATTCATTGTTCAGTTTCCCTATTCCAAATGAGGTGATTGAAAATACCATCGCTTGGGTCAAGAGCACCTTAGTTCCTAAAAATGACATCTTTTTTTTTTTTTTTTAACACTTTAAAAGAGATATTTTTGCAGCAGACTTTCCTAATATAATAAGTCATTTGATTTCTTGACTGATGATTCCCATGAGCATTGAGTGTGGATTCAAATGAAATTAAATTCTTGACAACATCAATATTTTCTTCATTTATCATGATGTTGTTTATTGGCTGAGTTGTGAGAAAAAGGTTAATGTTAAATCGATTTTAGAAAAATCTCTTTAGATTTTATATTTGAATACTAAATATTAAGCCATAGTTGTCCTGATAAATAAAACAAAAATGTGGTCAACCACCAAATGTCAAAACCTTCCCATTTCTACTTCCTGACCATAATGCTTTGACTGAAGTAACTCCAATTTCTTCTTTAAATTTTAGTTTGCTTTCCAATAAAAATCTCTAAATATTTCCCTGCCAAATATGCCAATTAAACCTATCAAATCATTCTGATTATTTCCAGCTATAAAATTCTGTTAATTTCCTGCAATATTTGTATTTAATCTGGAACAGGTAGACAGAACAGAAAGTAATTTCTTACTGAAGAAACTGTAGCAATAGAGCATTTCAGAATTCATAGATTTACTACACCTAGATCGCTGAACTTCAGGTTGCTTGTAAGAGATCAGTAGGCCTACCAAACTGGAGATTTAAGAAACACATTTCTTTTTCACCTTTTGCTTTCTGTTTAATAATTGCAAGACATACACAAAGGATTTCTCTGGGATTCATACAGAGCCAAAGGGGAAATGTTGATATTACTACTTTTTTTTTTTTTTTTTCATCATTCCATACACTGTTTTACACAATCTTCATTATCCATCTTGCAACATAACAAAACACACTATATTTCCTTTTATTTTGACACTACCTCCTTTGCTCTTTGGGGACACTAGGCTTATGAAAGATTTAGTTGCATTTTTATTTATGTATACATTTATTAGGTAAGAAGAAAAAGAGACCTCTGGGTTCTCCTTTCACAGCTGTATAAATTAGAGAAAAAATGAAAATCTGAAGCAAGGAAATTTAGAAAACTATAAATCACACTTTGTTTTCAGATCCTGAAAAATTAGTAAGATTTAGAAGTTTGATGAAGAGATGTTCATCACTAGTTTACACTGACATTGGTTTAGTTAGTCTACTTACAGTATCACAATGCTTCTGAGAGTGCCTTAATAGGTCATTCATGTGGCTTTATGCTTATGTGTCATTTTTTGAGAAAGTAAAAATTTAAGACAGCAGATGTTACTGGCATGAGATATTGTGAGGCTAGAAATGCAAGTCCTTTTTCTTTAGAAAAATTTGGCTCATCAAAATATATGTGAAAAACAGCCCCTAAATGGTTATGTGCTCCAATTTTATTTTATTTTAGAATTGCTTATGTTACTAGGATTTATGAGTGTTGCTTCCCCTGAAAGAATGTCATATCCTTCAGCTCTCAGTGCGGACTTTAATGGAAATAGTGTGCTTTTACAAAATCAAACCTCTCTGAAGCCCTGCCTAAGGCTCTTTCAAACCAGAGCCCCTATACTCTGTCTGGAAAATCACTATTGATTGAACAGACAGAAAAGGAGCAACTCTGGTTTTCAAATCTTCTGAAACTTCCTGTGCAACTTTTTGCTGGGATTTTTTACTTAATGGTACCTGTAGAATATAAGTGATTTGTATTTTAGAAAGTTATCCTTTGTGTTATTTATATCCCATGTCTCTTTTTTAGTTGTGTGTTCAACAGCTGTATTCCACATGGCCTTTTAAGGACCTGTCACTGAGCAAAACCTTTTACAGGTAAAGATTTATAAAATTGCAGCCAAACTTTAATTACCCAATGAAAGGGATGAGGGAGGCTAATGTTTAGAAACAATAGGTATTTCTAAATATTTGACATTAATAAGCTAGCTGTGATTTAATACAATAATATGCCTTTCAAATTATGTTTAAGTGAGGTAATTAAATGTAGTTTATATCCACTGACTATAAAAACAGAGAGGCAGTGTATAAGCCTTGAGATTGTACTGGGTGACAAAATCTATAACATGTTACACCTGCAGATAACAAAAGGGGAAGTAGTCCTCAATGATTTTCATTACCTTTTGGTTCAAAATATTTGTTTGAAATACACATCATTTTTGTGTATGACTTTATACATTCACATCTATATACTGAGTGCATGAATAATTTATTTTAGAAGGATAAGCACCAGGTTGATTGCTATGAGAGGAAAGCTAAAGATGTCCCAAATATCCAACTTGTCCAAAATGCCATACTACTCCAACATCTCTGAAATCAACTACTATTACTTAAGTTGTCTCCCTCATGTCTTGTCATGTTGTTGTTAAGTGCCACTGAGTCCATTTTGACTCATAGGAACCCTTAGAGGGTTTCCAAGGAGTAGCAGTGGGTTTGAACCACCCACCTTGTGATTAGCAGTCCAATGCTTATCCTACAGTGCCCCACAAGTACTCCCCCTCATGTCTTAGAGTTCTGCAATTTTCACAATGTCTCACAGAACTCACAAACTGCAAAATAAATGATTCATGTAGCTCAGAATTCTATTTAGATGAGATTGCAGGGACTGACTAATGAAAATTGGAAGGTCAAACGAAGACTGTTGAATCACAGTTCTTCAGAAGTTGGTAAATCAGGACAGGCAATAGGCCACTAGCTGACTTCTCAAGAACTGAAGGTCAGAAGGAGACAGGGCAGATACAGGATCCAGAGCTAAAGAATGAACTTTGCCAAAGTGTTACAAGCATTCTTTCAGGTCTTGCTTTGTGAAGCTACAGAAATGCAAAATAGCCAAAAGACAAAGCTCTTACTTGGTTTGCAAGCAATAGAGCACACTGGAACACACATCACCAAGATAACTACCCATGTCCTGGGACAAGAGTCTTTTATTAGGGTTTTCTAAGACAGTAATTGGTGTATGATTGATGTTTAGCAGAATACCAGCACAAGAACTAGTTTGCACGTACTCAGCAAGAAAGGGGAGGAGAGGTTCACTAACATGGCACTTTGTCCATGTCCAGAGCATTGATGGAAGCATGTTTACAGTCTCATGACAACAATAGGTAGGTCAAGAATACATTGTTCATTTCAGTCAATTCTGCCATCCCAGTCTATTGTTTTTCTTATGAAGGCAGGAAGCTGGCAGTTTTTCTAAGAAGAAAATATTTTAAAACAGGAAATTGGTTCTTGTTTTAACACAGATATCAAAGATGGCAGTTAATTTGTTAGCCTCAAACTATCCCTGCATATTTAATGTGGACTGCACCTTTAAAGAAACTATGGGTTTCTTTAAACTATAGACACCTTAACCCTGACTAATTAATGTAAAAGACATAACATAACAGACAACTCGCTCTAAAATGTAACCATAACCACAGGCATTTTGTTGTTATGTGCTGTCAAGTCGGTTCTGACTCATAGTGACCCTGTATAGGGGTTCCAAAAAGCAATGATCTTGTGGTTCAAACCGACTTTGCAGTTCAGTGCTTTATCCCGTATTGCCATACTAGGGCTCCAACCACAGGCATACTGGCTAGGATTTACAATATATTATAAAATGGATGACCATCACTAGAAGAGCAATATCAAGAAATTCACTACACCACACTAAGGATCATAGAATCTTAGTTTTGTCACTAATTTTTCTTATAATAACCACAAGAAAGGATCAGCCATCTCTCTTCCTACTAGTAATTAGATGTTCAGCAACTCATACCCTAAACATCCCCAGGTTGTGGTGTTTTAGTTGCTGTCTAGTTGGTTCCGACTAATAGTGACCCTATGCACAACAGAATAAAACACTGCCTGGTTATGTGTCATTCTCATAATTGTTATGCTTGCTCCCATTGCTGCTCCCATGGTGTCATTCCATCTAATTGGGAGGTCTTACTATTCTTTTGATGACCCTCCATTTTGCCAAGAATAATTTTCTTCTCTAGGTGCTGGCCCATCCTGATAATATGTCCAAAGTATGAGAGACAAATTCTAATTATCCTTGTCTCCAAGGAGTAGTTTCTGCTGTAACTCTTCCAACATAAATTTGATTTTTCTTCTGGCAGTCCATGGTACTTACAATATTCTTCTCCAACATTATAGTATTATTTCTTCTACAGGTTTTTCTTATTCATTGTCCAACTTTCACATGCATATGAGGCTATTGAAAATATTTTGACTTGGGGGAGTTACTCTTTAGTCCTCAAACTCATGAACACTTTAAAGAGGCCTTATATAGTAGATTTACCTGGTGTAATATGTCATTTAATTTCCTGTTTGCTGTTTCTATTAGTATTGGTTGTGGATCCAAGCAAATTGAAGTCTTTGATAACTTTAATCTTTTCTCCATTTATCACGATGTTAATTATTGCTCCAGTGGTGAAGAGTTTTATATTCTTTACATTGAGATGCAATTCATACTGAAGGCTAGCATCTTTGACCTTCAACAGTATTTTAAGTCCTCATCACTTTCCTTAAGCATGGTTGCATCATCTGCATATCATAGTGCTGGGGACAGCATACGCAGACCCTGGGTTTATCAGTGGCAGCCCCATTAAACCACCTCTAAATATAATCAGTTTAACCCAGATGCTCTCCTTCCTCCTGAAAGTATATAGGAATATTAAGAACAATGTAGCATTTTAGGTATAGATAAATGAAGCCCGGTGCCTGAGATCTTGCTTACAAACAACAGTTTGCAAAGTGTACAGAGACAGCTTGGCTCCTTTCTGGAACCTTGCTTTATGTTATGTATCCTTAAGAAACTGCACGTTGCTGCTCAAGATCATTTAAGCCTAAAAATTAATATATTACAGCTTGATTGAACCTTTTTTCTGTTAAGAAAAACTATGAAAATATCTTAAAAGTTGTTCCTGTGAATCATTATGTCCTGTTTTGAATGATTAATCACATTTCAGTTCCATATCCTGTCTTAATCACATCCTCCCTTTGTGACATCCTCCCTTTGTGAATTACATCCTTCCTTTGTAACCAATCCCTCCCTAAAAAAGAGAATAAAAGGCTGAGGTAGAGTAAGTTCGGCAGGCAATGTTGTGCAATGCTAGGCAATATGTTTGCAGATCTGTCTACCTACCAGCTTCTATCATATCTGTGTGTCTGTCTTCTTTGTATATATTTCATCTTTCTCTTTCTCTATCACTTTCGCCACCAGATCTCCCTTCTTCATGACACTCACACTTCCTTGTCAAGGTGGGACCCCGATATATGACCTCGACATCATAGGTTGTTAATGAATCCTCCTCCAATCCTGATGGCTCGCTCTTCTTCATATAATCCAGCTTTTTGAAATATTTGGTCAGCATATAGATTGAATAAGTATGGAAAAAGAATATAGCCCTGGCATATACCTAACTGATTTTAAAACATTTTGTATGCCCTAGTTCTTGATGTTATCCCATAGCTCTTCCTTCAGGTCTTCAGTCATTAGTATCCAATGCATCAAAGCCTTTTTTTAGATAGTCTCTAAATTCAGGGAGTTGTGTCCAAGGTCAAATTTTGGCTCTCATGAAGTGCTGCAGTTTTCTTCATCTTCAGCCTGAACTTGCATGCAAACAATTGATGGTTTACTCAACAGTCTGACCCTGGCCTCCTTTTGGCTGATGATATTGGACATTTTAACATCTCTTCCTCAAACATATATAGTCAGTTGGATTCCTTTGCATTCAATCTGATGAGTTTTTCTGTGTATAATCACATTTTATGTTCTTTAATAAAAGGTATTTTCAATCAGTACATAATTGTTCTTAAAAAATGCTATCATGGGATCTCCAACATCATTTCTATTACCAAGATCATATTTTCCAAATATTGATCCTTCCTTATTGTTTCCAAATTTTCCATTCCATTCACTACCAATCATCAGTACATCTTGATTGTATGTTTGACCAATTTCAGACTGAAGAAGTTGATAGAACTCTTCAGTTTCATTACCACTCTTTAGTAGTTGGAACACAAATTTGAATACTAGTATTAATTAGTCTTCCTCATAGGCAGATAGACATCATCATATAACTGACAGGGTTGTGTTTCAAGAGTGATCTTAAATTTTTCTTTTAGATAATGAATGTGATGCCATTCCTCTTCAATTTGTCGTTACTGGAATAGTATGATTCTCTGATTCATAATGACCAATACCAGTCTATTTCAGCTCACTAATCCAAGGATATCAATGTTTATGTGTTCCATTTCATTTTTGACAACTTCAAATGTTCCTATATTCATACTTTTACATTCCATGTTCTGATTATTAGTGGGTGTTTGCAGCTGTTTCTCTTAATTTAGATTTGTGCTCCAACTAATGAAAGTTCCAAAAGCTTTACTCCATTCACATAATTATGGTGATCTCTAATATGAGGTTGTATTTCTTCATTCACATTTTGAGTGCCTTCCAGCCTAAGAAGCTTATCTTCCAGCACTATAATTGCTTTACATACTGTTTATATCTTCTGACACTATATCTTCCTGTGTTCTGCTATAATTCATATGCTTCTCGGTGACTAAACATTCAGAAGTAGTCTGCCTCCCCTTATTCCCAGTCTGTCTTAGTCTGGTAGCTCTGATGAAACTGTCCACCATCGGACAACCTCCTAGTATTCAAAATATTAGTAACATGGCTTCTAGCATCACAGCAGCATGCAAGCTACCACAAAACAACAAACTGACACATGGTTGGCAATTCCTTTACCTCAGAATCAACTGTCATGGTAAATATATGAAATTCAGATGTGCTGTTGCTGTTGTTAGGTACCACAGAGTTGGTACTGACTCACAGTGACCCCATGCACAACAAAATGAAACACAACCCAGTGTTGCATCAATCTCACTATCGTTACTACATTTGAGAGCATCGCCATTGCCACTGTGTGAATTCATCTCATTGGAGGTTTTCCTCTTTTCTCTAACCATTCATCTTACCTAACATGCTATCCTTCTCCAGGGACTTGGGTCTCCTGAAAAAAAATGTCTGAAGTATGATAGATGAAGTCTGGTCATCTTGGCTTTTTGAGAGAGCATTCTGCCTGTACTTCATCCAACACAGAGTAGCTTGTTCTTTTGAAAGACCATAGTACATCTAATATTCTTATCTAACACCATAGCTCGAATACATCAATTCTTCTACGGTCTCCTGTATTCACCATCCAACATTCTCATGCCTATGAGGTTATTAAAAATACCTTGGCATGGGTCAGGTGCACCTTAGTCCTCAAATTGACATCATTGTTCTTCAACATTTTAAAGAGAATGTGTGCAGATTTCCCTAATGCAATACATCATTAGATATTTTGACTGCAGCTTCCATGGGTGATGATGGTTGATTTAAACAAAATGAAGTCTTCGACATTTTCAAAAATTTCTCCGTTTATATGGATTTTGTTTATTGATCGGTGATGAGGATTTTTCCTTTCTTTACATTGAGTGGCAAACCATACTGAAGTTTGTGGTGTTTAATCTTCATCAGTATTATAAGTCTTCTTCAGTTTCAGCAAGCAAGCTTGTATCATATGCATATCACAGCTTGTTAATGAGTCTTCCTCCAATCCCGATGCTATATATTTCTCCATATAATACAGTTTCTTGAATTATTTGCTCAGCATGCAAATTTTAAAAGTATGGTGAAAGTATACAACCCTGGTTTACACCTTTCCTAATTTTAAATAATTCAGTGTTTCCTTGTTCTATTTGAACTACTGACTCTTAGTCTGTGTAAAGGTTCCTTGTGGGTAGTTAATTGCTCCAGAACACTCATTCTCTGCTATGCTGTCCATGTTGTTGTTGTTGTTAGGTACCATCAAGTTGGTACCGATCCATAATGACCCTATGTACAGCAGTATGAAACACTGCCCAATCCTGGGCCAACCTCACTATTGTTGCCACGCTTGAGTCCATCGATGCTGCCACTTGGTCAATCCATCTCATTGGGGGTCTTCCTCTTTTTCTTTGACCCTCCACCTTACCAATCATGATATCCTTCTCCAGAAACTGGTCCCTCCTGACAGTATGTCCTAAGTATGAGAGACAAAGTTTGGCCATCCTGGCCTCCAAAGAGCACTCTGGCTGCACTTTTTCCAACATGTATCTGTTCTTTTGGCAGCCCATGGCACTTTCAATATTCTCCTCCAACATCATATCTCAAATTCATCAATTTTTCTACGGTCTTCCTTATTTACTGTTCAGCTTTCGCATGCATATGAGGTTATTGAAAATACCATGACTTGGGTCAGGCGCACCTTAGTCCTCAAGCTGACATCTCTACTCTTCAACACTTTAAAAAGGTCTTGTGCAGCATATTTGTCTAACGCAATATATTCTTTGATTTCATAATCCACACAATGGAAAACCTTTATGTAGTCAATAAATTACAGGTATTATCTTTCTGGTATTCTCTGATTTTAGCAAGATCCCTCTGACATCACTAATGTTATCCCTTGTTCCACTTCCACTTTTGGACTTAGATTGAACCTCTGGAAATTCTCTGTCCACAAATGGTTGCAGCTGCTTTTTAATGATCTCTAAAAAGATTTTGCTTATATGGGATATTAATGATTTTGTCCAATGATTATTGCATTCAGTTAGGTTACCTCACTTTGAAATGGGCACAGATATGGACCTCTCTCTTCTAGTCAGTTGGCTAGGTCTCTCTTCTAGTCAGTTGGCTAGGTAGTTGTCTTCCAACTTTCTTAACATAGAAGAGCGAGTGCTTCCAGTGCTCCCTGAGTTTTTTTGAAAAATTTCAATTTGTATTCCATCAATTCACAGAACCTTGTTCTTTGCCAATGCTTTCAATGCATCTTGAACTTCTTTCTTCAGTATCATTGTCTTTGATCATATGCTACCACTTAAAATCGTTGAACACCGACCATCTGTTCTGGTACAGTGACTTTGTGTATTCCATCCATCTTCTTTCTGCATCATTCAATATTTTGCCCATAGAATCCATCAATATTTCAAGTTAAGGCTTGTATTTTTTCAGTTCCATCAGGTTGAGGAATGCTGAGTGTGTTTTTCCCTATTGGTTTATTAACTCCAGGTCTTTGCATATTTCATTACAATATTTGATTTTGTCTTCATGATCTGCTTTTTGAAGTTCTCTGTTTAGCTCATTTACCTCTTCATTTTTCCACTTGCTTTTGTATCATTAACACTGAAGAACAAATCTCAGAGTCTCTTCTGACATTCATTTTGGTCTTTTCCTTCTTTTGTGTCTTTTTAATGACCTGTTTTTTCCTTCCTGTATGATGTTCTTTATATTATCCCACAACTCTTTTAGTCTTCGGTCTTTAGTGTCTAATGAATCAAATAGTTCTTCAGAAGATTTCTATATTCAGATGGGATATGTTCAAGGTCATATGTTGGCTGTCTTGGACTTGTTTCAATTTTCTTGAGCTCCAACCTGAACTTGCATCTGAGCAATTGATGGTCCCTTACAATGTCTGCCACTGGCCTTGTTTTGACTGATAACATGGATCTTTTTTACTGCTTTTTTCTACAACTGTATTCAATATGAATTTTGTATATTTCATCTGGTGAGTTCCATATGTGTAGCCTTGTTTTATGTTGTTTAAAAAGGTATTTTCAATGAAGAAGTCATTGGTCTCACAAAATTCAATCAAGCAATTTCCAGCACTGTTTCTATGACCAAGGCCATATTTTCCAATTACTGATCCTTCCTCTTTATTTTCAACCTTTGTTTTCCTTTGGTCAGAAATTGTCAATGCATCTTGATTGCATGTTTGATCAATTTCAGAGTGTAGAAATTGGTAGAATTCTTCAATTTCATCATTACTGGCTTTAGTGATTCGTGAGTAAATTTGAATAATAGTATATTAACTGATCTTGTTTGTTGTTGTTGTTAGGTG
>NW_006408606.1:5400200-5401130 GCF_000296735.1 Chrysochloris asiatica | reverse complement strand
GTTCTTTTGGAAGCCCATGGCACTTTCAATATTCTCCTCCAAAACCATAACTCAAAAGCATCAATTATTCTACAGTTTTCCTTATTCACTCTTCAGCTTTCACATGCATATGAGGTTATTGAAAATACTATAGCTTGGGTCAGGCTATGTAGATGTATGAATATTACTCTATCACAGACAATGTTGTACTTCAAAACAGATCTCGATATGTTCTTTCCGATGACTAATGCTACACCATTCCTTCTCAATTTTTTTTTCCCAGCATATCAAATCATGTGATTTTCAGACACAAAATGGCCAATGCCAGTTAATTCTAGTTCATTAATGCCTAGGATATCAATGTCTATGTGTTCCATTTCATTTTTGACAACTTCCACTATTCCTAGATTCATACTTCATACATTCTATATTCTGATTATTAATGAACATTACAGTGGTTTATCTTCATTTTGAGTTGTGCAACATCAGCAAATGAAGGTTCCCAAAAACTTACTGCATTTATGTCATCACTGTCAACTCTACTTTGAAGAGGCAACACTTCTCTACTCATATTTAGGTGTCAAGCTGAGAGTTTCATCTTCTGGCACTACATCTGACAACATTCTGGTGCTTTTCAACATGTTTCAAAATTCAATATTCTCTTGCTGACAACATTTCACTGGTATTGTTAAGGTTTTCAGTGGCTAGATATTTGGAAATATTCTGCCTCTCCTTTTTTCTAGTCTGTCTTTGTCTGGAAGCTCAGCTGAAACCTGTTAACCATAGGTGACCCTACTGGTACTAAAATTCCTATGGCACAGCTTCCAGACTCATAGCAACACACAATCCACCATAGTACAACAATGGTAGACCTACAGAATACTATTCTCCTAATATCAGTTAAAAATAAATACTTATGGGAGAACAAACAAGATGGCAGAACGGATGGAC
>NW_006408606.1:5395168-5396285 GCF_000296735.1 Chrysochloris asiatica | reverse complement strand
CCATTGCTGCTGCCATTGTGCCAATACATCCTTTTCATTGCAGAATCTTCCTCTTTTCCCTGATGTTCCACTTTATCAAACATAATGTCCTTCTCTACAATGTTCCTTCTGTTATTATCTCTAAAGTATGAGAGACAAAGTCTCACAATCTTGGCTTTTAAAGAGTATTCTGGCTATAGTTCTTCCAACGTGAATTTCTTTGCTCTTCTGGCAGTCCTTGGCACTTTTAATATTCTTCTTCAACACCATAACTAAATGCATCAGTTCTTTAAGGTCCTCCTTATCCATTGTTCAACTTTTACATTTTGTATGAAGCTATTGAATATATCATGGCTTGGTGCACTGTAATGCTCAAACTGACATCTTTGTTCTTGACCATTCTAATTAGTCTTTGGCAACAGATTTATCTAATGCAATATGTCATTTGATTTCTTGACTGATGCTTCCATGAGTATTGATAGAGGATCCAAGCAAAATGAAGTCTTTAGTAATTTGTATTTTTATTTTCTACATTAAAAGCATCAGCAATTCTCATATATATTAAAACATCATATAAAATGTCATGTTAGTGATATACAAATTTGATTTCTACAAATCAAAAATTTGAAATATAATTGACTTTTCTCATATAATGCGAGATGATTGCTATATGAATTACGACTCATGGTGCAGTGCTATAGAAAAACAATGGACTGCTAACCACAAGACACGTGATTCAAACCCACTACCCACTCCTTGAAAACCCTATACAGTGTTGCTATGAATCAGAACTGATTTAATGCCACTTAACAACAACAACAACAATAACCACAGAGGTTTCAAGTTGAGAAGTTGAGGTAAGAAAAATATTAGGGCAAAATCCTGTTTCACTGATTTGTTTTCTCCTGTTTATTTACAAAATAACAAGATTAATGCAGGTTCTCTATATTATTATTTTCTTCCTTTTGTCACGCATTTTACCAAAGGTTTAAGAATTTCTAACTCAAAGATTTCTTCCTTCCTCCTATTTCTTCCCTGTTTCCAGTATAATAATCTTTATTTATTTTGCTTTACTAAGCAGATTCCAGTTCTCTTACAGTCAGGTAAAAATAATAATGTCACTATTCAGTGATGGATA
>NW_006408606.1:5391211-5393228 GCF_000296735.1 Chrysochloris asiatica | reverse complement strand
TGGAAGAATACACTAAGCATTTCTCAAACTGTGAGAACATAAAGAAAAATTCAAGCCTCAACTTGAAATATTTAGGGATTCTGTTGGCAAAATACTGTATGATCCAGGAAGCATCAAAAGAAGATGGATGGAATACGTGGAGTCGTTACCCATGTACCAAAAAGAAATGGTCGATATTCAATCATGTCAAACAGTAATATATGATCAAGAGCCAATGACATTGAAGGAAGTCCAAATGCACTGAAGGCATTGGCAAAGAACAAGGCTCAGGGAATTGATGAAATACAAATTGAAATCTTCCAACAAATTGATGTGGCACTGGACACACTCACTTATCTATACCAAGAAATTTGAAAAAAAAAATTACATGGCTGACTGACTGGAAGAGATCCATATTTATTGCAAAATGTTTCATTCCACAGTTAGGTGACCCAACAGAATGCAAGAATAATCAAACAATATCATTAATATTGCATGCAAGTAAAATCATGCTAAAGATAATACAAAACTAGCTGAAAGCATACATTGAAAAAGAACTTCCAGAGGTTTAAATTGAATTCAGATAAGGATGGAGAATGAGGAAGATCACTGATGACATCTTATGAATGTTAGCTGACAGCAGAGAATACCAGAAAGATGCTTACCTGTGCTTTATTGACTACACAAAGGCTTTGTATTGTGTGGAAGATGAAAAGCTATGGACATCATTGCAGAGAATGAGTATCCCAGAACATTTAATTGTGCTCATAAAAAAAAAAAAAAAAAAAACTGTACATAGAACAAGAAGTAGTTGTTCTAACTGAACAATGTAGTATTGAATGGTTTAAATTTAGTAAGGTGTGCACCAGAGTTGTAGTCTTTCACCAAACTTATTCAATCTGTATTCTGAGCAAATAATCTGAGAACTTGCATTTTGTGAAGAAAAACACAGCATCAGGATTGGAGGAAGACTCATTAACAACATGTGATATGTAGATGATACAACCTTGCTTGCTGAAAGCAAAGAGGACTTAAAATATATACAGATGAAGATAAAAGACCACAGCCTTCAGTATGGATTGCATTTCAATGTAAAGGAAACAAAAATCCTCATCACTGCACCAATAGACAACATCCATAAAAATGGAGAAAAGATTGAAGTTGTCAAACACTTCATTTTATTTTGATCAATTCAACTATCAACACTCATCAAAGAAGCAGTCAAGAAATCAATCAATGTATTGCATTAGGCAAACCTATTGTAAAAGAATTCTTTATAGTGTTGAGGAATAAAAATGTCAGTTTGAGGACTAAAGCATGCCTAACACAAGCCATTGTATGTTCAATAGCCTCATTTGTATGTAAAATTTAGACAGTGAATAAGGAAGTCTGTAGAAGAATTGATGCACTTTAGTTATGGTGTTGGCGATGAATATTAAAAGTCCCATCGACTGTCAAAAGAGCAAACCAGTCACCCAAAGGATGAAATATCTAGGAATAAATGTAACCAGAGAAACAAAGACCCATACAAAGAAAACTACAAAACACTTCTACAAGAAACCAAAAGAGACCTACAAAAATGGAAGAATGTTCCATGAACCTGGATAGGAAGACTTAACATTGTGAAAATGTCAACACTGACTAAAGCAATTTACACAGATAATGCAATCCCAATCCAGATTCCAACAACATTCTTCAAAGAGATGGAAAAACTGCTAAAACTTTATATGGAAAACAAAGGGACCCAGGATAAGCAAATCACTGCTTCCGAAAAAGAATAAGGTTGGAAACTTCTCACTCCCTGATTTCAAAATTTATTACATAGTTACAGTGTTCAAAACAGCTTGGAACTGTTACAATGAAATATACATTGATCAATGGAACAGAATAGAGAATCCATAAATTAATCAATTCACATATAACCAACTGATTTTTTGACAAAGTGCTTAAATATATTGCATGGGGAGGTGATAGTCTCTTCAACAGATAGTGCTGGCACAACTGGAAAGTGATATGCAAAAGATTGAAACAAGACCTT
>NW_006408606.1:5384574-5390938 GCF_000296735.1 Chrysochloris asiatica | reverse complement strand
GACACATCAGAAAAGGGATTAAGTTCTAAAATATATAGGAAACTACAACACCTCTATAAGAAAAAGACAAATAACCCATTTAAAAAAAGTGGGCACAGACATGAACAGACACTTCACCAAGGAGGATATCTGCGCTGCCAACAAACATAGGAAGAAATTTTCATGGTCACTAGCCATTAGAGAGATGCAAATCAAAACAACAATGAGATATCATCTCACACCTGCAATAACAGCAAAGATCAACAAAGTAGAGGTCAATAAATGCTGGTGAGGATGCAGAGAGACTGGGATGCTCCTGCTTTGCTGGTGGGATTGCAAAATCTTCCAACCACTCTGGAAAGCAATATAGTGATTCCTCAGAAGGTTGGAAATAGAAATACCTTATGATCTAGCAATTCCTCAACTTCGTACTTACCCACATAAGACATACAAGCCATAACATGAGTTGATACATGCACACCAGTGTTCACAGCAGCGCTATTTA
Source organism: Chrysochloris asiatica (assembly GCF_000296735.1). NCBI lineage: Eukaryota > Metazoa > Chordata > Mammalia > Afrosoricida > Chrysochloridae > Chrysochloris > Chrysochloris asiatica. The sequence continues at coordinate 5,390,454 of NW_006408606.1, read as the reverse complement.
CAATAGCAAAAAGATGGAGACAGCCTAAATGCTCATCAATTGAAGAATGGATAAACAAACTCTGGTACATACACACAATGGAATATTATGCTTCCTTGAAGAATAAGGAAGCTGTAAACCACCGCATAACATGGATGAACCTTGAGGACATTATATTGAGTCAGTCACAAAAGTAGAAATACTGCATAGGACCACTATTTTAAAGGACAAAGAAAAATAACTCATAACTCATACTAAAGGGGATGTTCTTTGCTGGTTACTAGAATGTTGTGGATGGCTTGAAAAGAGGGAGTGGAAGGTGGAGCACAGGGCAGAGAATAGACACAGGATAGTTTGGGTGCTGGGGAAGGGTGCAATACACAAGAAGGTGGGCGGGGGGGGATGTAAGAAAAAGGCTGATGGGAGAACAGTTAGGCAGGTTTGCATGGGCTAAGTGAGACAGAGGTAAATAATGATGTAAGTACAACCTTGGAACAACTGGGCTTTGGGACACAAGGATTGAGGCATGGTTTGAATGGGTAAAAGTGGGGAAATACTGTTAACCTATTTGGCTGTCTTTTGAATCTTGGTTTCTTTACCGTTTTAAAATAGACACTTGATGAGAAAAGAAAGGAATAGCCAGAAATATCACCATAGAAAGTTTGTAAGTCCATCTTCTGCCTATAAGTAATTGGAATACCTAAAATGGGGCTACAACATGCCCAGTAAATGAGACTTCCTGCAGAGCCTTTGCATTGCATAAGACCATAGGTAGTATCCTGAATGCCATCCAGAATCTTCTGAGGTGTGATAGCTCCACTTGAAAGGACAAGCAGACCAGGCAGGAGCAGCTAGGAGAACAGAAGATACTTCTTGAAAGAAAAATTGAGAGGAAAAATTAAAAAAAAAACAATAACAGCAGTCTGACTGACTACGTACTACAAGAACAAGCAAGTTGCTCGCCCAGGAGACATCAAGGCAAGTATTCATGTCCCTTCAGGGAAGACCCCCTTCCAAGACTAAGAGTCAAGAGGAACACACGAGCAGATATGCAGTCTGACTGGTGATCACGTTGGTCACTGATAAGGGGAAGTGAGGGAATAACAGCAGCTTAGCTGTGAGGTAAGTCATATTACATTTAATAGACTCCTGTGAACCTGGGTTGAGACCTGGTTGCCAGCAATATGGCAAAACCATGGGACTCCTGGGCCCAGAGTCAGTAATATAGCCACAGAGGACTAGAGTGGAGAGTGAAGCATCCAGCTGATAAGAAGCGAGGGGATATGCACAAGAACACCCACACTTTCAGATAATACACACTTGACTTGGCTTCAATGGCTGGATGATCAGAACTCAACTAGAAGAAGAAAGAAGAGGGAAAAAAGAGTAATCTGATAATATTTTATGAACTTGACCTACACCTATGGATGTAGTAGCTCAAAATAGGCTACAAACCTTTACAGCAAGGGAAATTAGATCCAAAGGGTGTGGAGGATGGTGGAATCTCCACTGAGTAGTATCCAATCTGTCTAGGCAGGGCTGATGAAATGAAATGCGGATGGGTCTCTTGTGAATTATTTCACAATAGTGAAAATAATTGTTATCAGGACTGACTGTGAGGGTTGGAAATATAAAGGTAGACGTTTTGTAGCAAGGAGGGGAGTGATTAACTTTGCAGTCTAGGAGCAGAGGTCCCTGGGACTATCAAGGGAGAAGAGCAGAGAGCAGAACCCTACCCAGAGAAGCAGTGATGCCTGAGATGGAGACAGAGATGATGACATGGAGAGATGGAGCAACTGGGGACTTTAGACACAGAGAGGGAGAGGGGCTGTGTGCTGATGACCAGGGGTCAATCTTGTAGTGTATACCCTTTGGTTGGTTGATGATGCATGGAGGGGATTGTAACCATTGCAATGAAGCGGTATATGATAGGATGAATGTAAAGCTGATGTTCTCCCATGTAAACTATCTCATGGTTCACAATAAAACATTTAAAAAAAAAAAAAATGTCTTTACAGCAAGGATCATTCCCAGCCCCTTGGTACACAGGGTAGACAGGGATGGGCCACTTGGACATTGGCTACCCAAAATGGGGGGGGGGGGGCTACAAAGGCAATTAGAGACTGGCTTACAAGTTTTCAAGGGGTAAACTAGATCCAGAGGGAAGGGAGGAAGATAGATTCTCACTGAGTAGTATCCTATTTGTCTGGGAGGGGCTGATGAAAGGAGATGGGGATAGGACTCTTGTGATGCAATAGTGAATAATTGCTATCAGGACTGACTGTGAGTATTAGAAACATAAAGGTAAATGTTTTGTAACAAAAAGAGTGGTTGACTTTGCAGTCCAGGAGTGGAGGTCCCTGGGACTATCAAAGGAGAAGAGCGGGATGGGACCCTACCAAGAGAAAGAGACAGCCAGAGATGGAGGCGGAGACAATTATGTGGAGAGATGAAGTGGCTGGGGACTCTAAAACCCAGAAAGGGAGAGCGGCTTTGTGCTGAAGAGTGAGAGGCAGGCTTTTGGGATATACCCTTTGATTGTTTGATGATGCATGGAGGGGATTGTAATCATGGTAATGAAACGATAATATTCTCCTATATATACTATCACATAATTCACAATAAAATGTTAAAAGAAAGAAAGAAAAGAAAAAGAACAAACCAATCTGTATTGGAAGAAGTAAAGCCTGAATGTTCCATGGGACCCAGGAAGTCCAGACTTCATCTCTCATATTTAGGACATATTATCGTGTGGGACCAGTCCCAGAGAAGGATATCATGTTTGGTAAAGTAGAAAGTTGTAGAAAAATAGGAAAACCCCCAACGGGATGGATTAGGCTCAGATTTAGCAATGATTGTGAGGGGGGCATGGACCCGGGCAATGTTTCATTCGGTTCTGCAAACAGCAAAGACAGATTCCAGTTCTCTTATTCTTAGATAAATATAATAATGTCCTCTGTATATAATTTTCTGTTTGTTGTAGAGAACTTTAGATATCTAATTTTTTTCATTTGTTTGTTTTAAATAAATTTTTATTTTGAATTGAGTGAAGGTTTACAGACAAGATCATCAGGTTTACAGTTAACAAATTATACACTTGGTTTCCTCATCTCAATGATTGAAATCTCTTCTGTGCAACAATAGTTTTCCTACATCCTCCTTGTGGTTCAAATGAGTGCTTCTTGGTCAATGTACAGGACCTCATGAGTATAATTACATGCGCTAGAATATTAATTCTTTGCAATGTTATTCATAGTTTGTTATGTCCCACACAGTCATTTTGCATAATCAACAAATCACATGTAAACATCTTTCTGGTATTCTGTGCTTTTAACCAAGATCTATCTGATATCAGCAATGACATTCCTAGTTCCATGCCCTCTTGAATCTGGCTTGAATTTCTGGCAGTTCTCTGTTGATGTATTGTTGCAACTGTTTGTTAACTATCTTCAGCAAAAATTTACATGCATGTGTTATTAATGATATTGCTTGATGATCTCCATATTTTGTTGGAAGGCCTTTCTTTGGAATGATCACATATATTGATCTCTTCCAATCAGTTGGCCTGGTAACTCTCTTCCAAATTTCCTGGCATAGATGAGTGAGTGCCTCCAGTACTGCATCAGTTTTTTTTTTTTTTTAAACATTTTAATGTGCATTTTTCAACTCCTGGAGGCTTTGTTTTTTTCCAATATAAGATATCTAATTTTAACAGGCCCACAAACCTCCCAAGATTTTTTTTTACCATACTTTTGTGTTGTTGTTGTTAAGTGCCGTCGAGTCGGTTCCGACCCATAGCGACCCTGTACAGGGTTTCCGAGGGTGTAAATCTTTACGGGAGTAGAAAGCCTCATCTTTCTCCCGCGGAGCAGCTGGTAGTTTCGAACCGCTGACCTTAAGGTTCACAGCCTGATTCGTAACCACTACGCTACCAGAGCTCCTTATACTTTTGTGTAGGAAATTAAAAATTAAAAATGGGAGCTCTGATATATCTGATATATGATAGTTTGCACTACTGGTGTAGTGTTACAGTGTCAACGCTGAATTGCAAACCACAGATTGATGGTTTAAATTCATCAGTGAATGCTCCTTGGAAACTCTGTACAGGGTCACTATGAGTTCGAACCGTCTCAACAGCACTTAACAATTATAACATCTGACACTACTTAGCAGGAGAAGCATCAGGCTTCCTGCTCCCACAAAGATTTAGAGACTTGCAAACACTGTACATGGGTGTTACAAGTTGGAATGGGCTCAACAACATTAACAGTAGACTCCGCTTAAAAGCTCTCTCTAAGAAGGTCCTTACATAATATTGTCTAATATAGTACTAAACATCATCAGGAAGGACCAACCAGGAGAGAACATTATATTTGGTAAATCAAAGGATCAGCAACAATGAGGAAAGGCACCATTTTGAAGGATCTTCACAATGGTTATAGCAATTGATTCGTACATGTCAATGATCATGAAGATGGTTCAAGACCAGGACACTTTATGTTGTACTGTATTTAAGTTCATAATGAGTACAAGCCAGCTTGATAACAACTGACTGCACCAGTGACTTTGGTGTGAAATCAGGCAAATAGAATGCATGGTCTCTAAGTACTGAAGGGATCTGGAAAATGATCACAGAGATGTTTGAGGAGTAAGAATGAAATGTGGGCAATATCCTATATCTGCCTTGACAGGTAAAGTGGATCAGCATGGTTGTCTACAAACATGCTATAATGACAGATCTCTGGGTAAACATTGTAGTCATTAGCATTATATATAGCTATTCAGCTACAAAAGGAACACTTTCATAGTTCTGAAGAACTGAGTCTTCATTGAAAAATTGCTCTGGAGGGACTCAGTCTTAATGAATAAATTGAAGAAAAGAGGAATCTGAATTTCTCCATTCAGGGTTTTGCAAAGACAGTAAAAGTTATAGAGAAGTTTGAACACATGTAGAAAGTTGAAGTTCTTTAGATCAGGCTGGAAATCATTGAAATGAGGCTTAGTGCGTTTTTTTGTTCTCTATAATGCTTGAAGTCACCAGACAGATATTAAGAATAGTGGAGCTTAGTTTGTGGTCTGGCAGACCTTGTTTTTTTTTTTTTTTGTCTCTCTCTCTTTTTAGATCTTTCTCAATTTTCCCCTGTGTAATCAAGTGCTTGCCACTTTTTGAAGTATATTAAGACAGTGTCTTTGTTGAGTTTCAGCAATCTGTCTCACACAATTAGTAATTTTTTTATTTTCCATTATAAAGCATTGATTACTTTTCCACATCAGACTCTAACTGAGCTAGACATTAAAAGCAGATTTTAGTTGAGGCACACAGAGCAATGTGGAGAGTTATTTTGCAAGAAGAACAAGTGATATTGACCATATTTATTGCTCAACCACTTTAATGTAAAATTCAGTGTGGCCAATTTAAGAATCAGAGTAAGAGCTACAGACAGACTGCTTGGTTCACTTCTTACCACAAGAAATGGCCATGCGTTTTCAATTCCAACAGAGAATTTAACATCTGCATGTTATGGCATTTCCAAAAATCTGACAGAAATATCATCAATGAAACTGAGAAGAAAATATTTTGAACAGACTTATTCTTTGGTGTATTTAATTTTCCAAACTCAAAAAGTAAGAAAAAAATCTAGCTCTCCCATATTTTCCAGAAATTAACTTTTTAATTTTCTTTAAAAAGGATTGGTTTGGGGGGGATCTGGAATCAGTGACACGAGGTGTAAATACAAAATAATTAGCTGCTGTGATAACCAAAACTAAGGAATTTCATATTATTGACTACTGACTCCACCCAGAGTACTTGTTGTTGTTGTTGTTGTTAAGTGCCATCGAGTCGGGTCCGACCCATAGCGACCCTGTACAGGGTTTCCAAGGGTGTAAATCTTTACGGGA
>NW_006408606.1:5382333-5383964 GCF_000296735.1 Chrysochloris asiatica | reverse complement strand
CATTGCTGCTGCCACTGTGTCAACCAATGTCATTAGTAGTCTTCCTCTTTGTTGCTGTTTAAGATCAAAGGTATCAGTTTGAGGACTGAAGTGTACCTGACTCAAGCCATGGCATTTTCAATCATTTCATATGCCTGTGAAAGTTGGACAGTAAATAAGGACAACTGTAAAAGAATGAATGCATTTTAATTGTAGTGTTGGAGAAGAATATTAAAATTACCATGGACTGACAGAAGAATAAACAAATCTATGTTGGAAGAAGTACAGTCAGAATGCTCCTTAGAAGCCAGGATGGTGAGTCTTCATCTCTTATCCTTAGACAGGTTATAAGGAGGTACCAGTTCCTATAGAAGGACACCATGCTTGGTAAGGTGGAGAGTTGACAAGAAAGAGAAAACCCCCAATGAGGTGGCTTGACATTTTACAGCAGCAATGTGTTCAAATGTAAAAATGGTTATGAGGATGCCTCAAGATTGGGCATCTGTTGTGTTTCTTTCTGTTGTGCATATATGATATTGCTATGAGTCAGAACCGACTCAACAGCACTTAAAAGCACCACTATTATCCCTCTAGCCCTGTCACCCCTGCTAATTATCAAATAATGGTTTTGTTTTGTTTTGTTTTTTCATGAAAACTTTTCTTGAGCTTTTACAATAATGATCTCGTACAATATTTGTCCTTCTGTGATTGACTAAGGGGCTCTGGTAGCATAGTGGTTACAAGGAAGGCTGCTAGCCTCAAAGTCAGCAATTCAAAACTACCAGTTGTCCTGCAGGAGAAATATGAGGCTTTCTGATCCCATAAAGATTTACAGCCTTGGGAACCCTATCTATGAATCGGAACCGACTCCACAACACACAACCATCACCACCACCACCAATTTTCACCCAGCATTATGTCCTGCAGGTTCATTCATGATATTTGGGTTCTTTGCACATTCATCATTATTCTTCAACATTGTGTAATATTCCATTGTGTGTATTTAAAATCAGGTTGTCCATTCTTTCAATGGTGGGCATTTAGGCTGTCACCATCCTTTTGTAGTTGTGAATAGCACTGCAATGAGCATGGATGTGCATATATCCACTAGTGACATGGTTCTTACTTCTTGGGGATATATACCAAGTAGAGGGATTCCTGGGTCATATAGTATCGTTACTTTCAACTTTTTGAGGAAGAACCACATCATTTTCCACACTGGTCACACCATTTTACAGTCCCACCAGCAACGTAAGAGGGTCCCAGTCCCTCTACACCCTCACCAGCACTTTTTTTTTTTCTTAACTTCGATCTTAATGCTGGGACCAATACCATAATTCTAATTCATCAGTTCTTATTGAGACATCCTTATTCATTGCCCAAGATTGACATGCATATGAGGCAATTGCAAATAGCATGGCTTGATTCAGGGGATCCCAAGTCTTCAAAGTGGTATCTTTTCTCTTTAACAATTTAAAGAGGTCCTTTGCAGCAGATTTTCCCAATGAATACATGATTTGATTTCTTGATTGCTTCTTCCATGATCATTGATTGTGAATCCAAGTAACATGAAATTCTTGACAATTTCATTATTTTCTCAGTTTATCATGAAGTTCTTTAACTGGTCCAATTGTGAATGTTTTTGTTTTATT
>NW_006408606.1:5374376-5381203 GCF_000296735.1 Chrysochloris asiatica | reverse complement strand
TCAAGAAGTATCCTCTGTTCCTCTAGGCACTCCAGGTTGGTCTGCTTGTCCTTTCAGGTGGGAGTTTCCCGTCTCTGGAGATCTGGATGTGGTTCAGGCTTCCACCTATAGTACCATGTATTGCAGAGGCTCCACAGGAAGCCTCCTTCACTGGGCACGTTGTAGCCCCATTTTAGGTATTTGGGATAGAGATTTAATAAGTCTGGTGAAAGGACTCAACCCTGACATATATTTCCTTATTATAAATCATATAATATCTCTGTCTGTTATCCAAATGATTGTCTCTTGGTCTATGTACGGGTTCCTCATGAGTACAATTAAGTGTTTTGGAATTCCTGTTCTTTACAGGGTTATCTATGATTTGTCATGATACACACAGATTTTGCCTTTGCATAGTCAATAAAACATAAGTAAACCTCTTTCTGTTATTTTCTGCTTACAACTAAGATTTTATATAGTCTTCTGAATCCAACTTGAATTTCTGACCCTTCCTTTTCAGTGTATTGCTGCAATTGTTTTTGAGTGATCTTAAGCAAAACTTTACTTGCATTAATTTTTTTTTTAAGTTTTTATTGTTAATTGTGTGGGTTTATATGTGAGAACATCAGTTTTACATTCATCCTATCGTATTTTGTTTCATTGCAATGATTACAATCCCCTTCAAGTATCATCAAATAACCAAAGGATACACCCCACAGGCCTGCCCCCACTGGCCTTCAGCACACAGCCCCTCTCCCTCCCTGAGTCCCGTGTACCCAACTACTCCATCTGTCCATGTCATCATCTCTGTCTCCATGCCTAACGTTACTGCCTTTCTGGGTAGGGCCTTGCTCTCCACTCTTCTCACTTGATGTTTCTGGTTATTCCCCCACCCCATCAAGAGTCTATTTCACAATGGTAGGCAAGGGAGACCAAGATTAAAAAGACAGCCAAACATCTTAACATTATTCCTCTCTTTTCCCTTTCAAGCCATGACTCAGTCCCTGTATCCTGAAGCCCTATTATTCCAAGGTTATGCATACATAGTCATTTACCTATGTCCAATGTAGTCCATGCGAGCCTGCCCAACTGTTATCTCCTTCCCTTGCTCTTCCTTTTCCCCTCCCCCTTCTTATGTATTGCCAACCTCCACCAACACACCCCCACCCCCTGATCTCTGAGGCTCTTCTGTGTCTATTCCCTACCCTGTGCTCTTTCTTCCTCTCCCCACCTCTTATCCCATACATACTGGTAATCAGCACTTATATATATATAGATTTCCCCCCCTCTTTTGGGTGACTTCTTTTTTCTTAGTCATTTAAAATAATGGTCTTATGCAGTATTTCTCCTTTTGTGACTAATTTCACTCAGCATAATGTCCCCAAGTTTCATCCATGTTATGCGATGGCTTGCAGCTTCCTTGTTGTTCATTAAGGTATTCCATTGTGTGCATGTACAACAGTTTGTTTATCCATTCTTCAACATATGGGCATTTAACTTTACATGGACCAAGGGGCAGTTGTTTGAACAGAACATAAGGACACTGAATATTTTAAATTTAAGAAAGGTGTGTGACAAAGTTGTATTCTTTCACCATACTTATTCAACCATATGCTGAGCAAATAAGCCAAGAAGCTGGGTTAGATGAAGAAAAAACATGGCATCAGGATTGGAGGACGACTCATTAAAAACCTGTGGTATGCAGATGACAACCTTGCTTTCTGAAAGTGAAGAGGACTTAAAATACTTACTGATGAAGATCAAAGACCATAGCCTTTTGCATGGATTGCATCTCAATGTAAAAAAAACAAAAATCTTCACCACTGGACCAGTAAGCAGAATTCTTATCAATTGAGAAAAGATTGAAGTTGTCAAAGACTTCATTCTTCTTTTGGATCAACTATCAAAACTCGTGGAAGCAGCAGTCAAGAAATCAACTGACATATTACATTAGGCAAATGTGCTTCACAAGACCTTTTTAAAGTGTTGAAGAGCAAAGATGTCAGCCTGAGGACTAAGGTGCACCTTACCCAAGTGATGTTATTGTCAATAACCACATATGCATGTGAAAGCTGAGCAGTAAATAAAGAATACCATTAGAAGAATTGATGCTTTTGAGTTTTGGTGTTGGATGAGAATATTGAAAGTGTTATGGGCTGCCAAAAGAACAACCACATCTGTGTTGGAAGAAGTGTAGCCAGTGTACTCCTTGGATGCTAGAATGGACAAATTTTGTCTCTCATACTTCAGACGTATTGTCAGGAGGGACCAATTGCTGGAAAAGGATATCATGTTTGGTAAGATGGAGGGTGAGAGAAAATGAGGAAGACTCGCAGTGAGATGGATTATCAAAATGGCAGTATAATGGGCTCAAGTGTGACAACAATTGTGAGGTTGGCCCAGGACCAGGCAGAGTTCACAGTGTTCAGTGTTCTGTTGTGACTCGATGGTACCTAACAACAGCAATGGTACCTAACAACCTAACAATAAATGAAGAGAGAGAAAGACAGAGAGAGACAGAGAAAGAGGGAGAAAACATTGTTATTTCTAACTCATATACTGCTGGTGTGGTGTTATGAATAAGCACTAGAATGCTTAGCACAAGGTGAAAGTTCATACCAATTTGCTGCTTCTTGGAAACACTATACAGGGTATTTATGAGTTGAAACTGTAAGCTGGCAGTTGGAAACACTATACAGGGTATTTATGAGTTGAAACTGTAAGCTGTATATACAGTTGTTATTGATGTTAAGTGCTATTTGTATATGATAAAAATTCACTTGAAGATATTCCTCTCCTTTTGTAACATGTCTGACTACAATTTCTAATTTGGGCTAATATCATTTTAGTCTGACTGCAATATTTTTATCCTGAAACTGACTTGTTTTTCTACTTTTAGTTTTGTGTATTCCATAGCTTTCTGCTTGTTGGATTTCAACATTTCTTTATTAAATTGCAGTCATTCTCAAGGGATTATTTTCTTATTTTTGAGAAACTCTACAGAAGGTAACATTTTTTTTTTCATAGAAAATGTAATTTAACCCATAGTATTATATAACTTGGATCTTTATATAATTCCAGAATCAAAAGTATTTTTTCATGAAAACTAGGAAGTTTTTTCATTGTCTTCAAGCGTTCAATGAGTCTAATGAAAAGTCTAATGGTAATTTGATTCTTAGTGCATTGTAAATGAATTCTTGTTTTTCGTCTGGTAATTTTTTAAGGCTATTTTTATTGAGTTTTGGTTTCTGAATAAAAAACATTATATATTTTTTTAATATTACAATTTTATGAGAAAAACTCAGTAAATATAGAATAATGGTCTTTGTATAATTATGATGCCAACTTTTGTCGGTCAGTTTGTCATACTGTGGTGTGATTCTAGGTGCTATGCCACCGGTATTTTAAATACAAGCAGGGTCACCCATGGTGGGCAGGTTTCACATGAGCTTCCAGACAAAGACAGACTAGGAAGAAGGAGTAACTAACTACTTCTGAATATTTAGTCACTGAAAACTTTATGAATAGCAGAGAAACACTGTCAGATACAGTGCCAGAAAATGAGCCCTTCAGGTGGGAAGGCACATAAAATGTGACTGGTAAGAGCTGTTTCCTCAAAGTAGAGTTGACCATGATGATGCAAATGGAGCAAAGCCCATGGGACCTTCATTTGCTGATGGAGCACAACTCAAAAGTAAGAGAAACATCTGTAAACATTCATTAATAATCAGAGCATGGAATGTACAAAGTATGTATCTAGGAAAATTAGAAATTGTCAAAAATGAAATGGAACGCATAAACATCAATATCTTAGGCATTAGTGAGCTGAAATGAACTGGTATTGGCCATTCTGAATGTGACACCCACATGGTTTACTATGCCGGGTATGACAAATTGAAGAGGAATGGTGTCACATTCATTGTCAAAAAGAACATATCCAGATCAGTCATGAGGTACAACGCTGTCTGTGATAGGATAGTATCCATGTGCCTACAGGAAAGACCAGTTGGCATTATCATTCAAATTTATTCAAATTTAAGCACCAACCAATAACAACAGTGAGGATGAAACAGAAGAATTCTACCAACTTCTTCAATCTGAAATTGATCAAACATGCAATCAAGATGTCATGATCATTACTGGTGAGTGGAATGCAAAGGTTGAGAACAAAGAGGAAGGATCAGTGATTGGAAAATATGGCCTTGGTGATAGAAATGGTGCTGGAGATCACTTGGATAGAATTCTGCAAAATCATTGATTTGTTCTTTTCTTTTAGACAGCATAAGATCTGACTATACACATGAACCTCACCAGATGGAATACAAAGAAATCAAATTGACTACATCTTCAGAAAGAGACGATGGAAAAGCTCCATCACCAGTCAAAAAAGGCCAGGGGCAGATTGTGGAACAAACCATCAAACTAAAGCTGAATACAATGAAAACAACTCCACAAGAGCCAAAATATGACCTTGAATATATACCGTCTGAATTTAGAGATCATCTAAAGAACAGATTTTATACATTACAAACTAAAGACTGAAGACCATAGGAGTTGTGGGATGACATCAAGAACATCATACATGAAGAAAGCAAAAAGTCATTGAGAAGACAAGAAAGAAGGTAAAGGTCAAAATAGATGTCAGAAGAAACACTGAAACTTGCTTTCCAGTGTAGATATGCTAAAGCAAATGGAAGAAATTAGGAGGCACAAGATTTGAACAGAATATTTCAAAGATCAGCTCGAGAACATAAACCAAATATTACAGCAAACTGTGCAAAGATCTGGAGTCAGAAAACAAAAAGGGAAGACCACACTCAGCATTTCTCAAGCTGGGGGAACTGAAGAAAAAATTTAGACCTCAACATTCATATAATATCTACACTATTTTTTGTACTACATGGGAAGTCTTTGAAGTACAATATTGTTACTGTTTTTTAAGCAAAAATAAGGTCCTCAGAACTTGCAGAAAAACATAAAAGCATAAATAATTCTTAATAAATAATTAAGATATTGTAATTCCTTTCTATATATATATGAAATTTAGATTCATGCAATAAATAAATGTAATGCAAAGGGAAAAAAAAGATTTTAAATTGTTATTGGATATAAAAAAGACTTGGCTGCAGCAAATGATGCAATCATTACAAAGTAGAAGCAAGAGATGGTGAAGAAGGGAGCTTACCATATGTGCCCAAGAGAACAAGGAAATAATTTTATAAAATGCTCCAGAGTGTAGATGTAGCAGTATTCTTATGACAAAATTGTTGTTGTTAAATGGCATCCAATAGGTTCCAACTCACATTGATCCTATACAGGGTTTCCAAGGAATGCCTGGTGGGTTTGAACCTCCATCCTTGTGGTTTGCAGTCCAGTGCTTACCCTAGAGCACCATTCCAGGACTCCACAAATGGTGAAAATGAATTAACTTTTTGTTTCCATATTATCTTGAGTATATTAATTAAATTGTTATTTGTCTTACAGAGAGCCCAGAGAAAAATCTCAGTTTGGATAACCTCTGGTTCACATAAATTTAATAAGATATAGGTTAGCCAGATGTAGTTTAAAGGAGATACCAGGAAAGGGTGAGGAGTTTATTGATATCACTGACATACAAGTAACAATGAGGTAATGTTAATTAATATTCATAAATTTAGTCATTTCTCCTTAATAATTTCTGATTCTCAAGAGAGGATATTTATTAATATTGATCAACAAGTTCTTTTTCAGAATTTCTTATTTACTAAAATCCAAAAAGGTAGTATTCAAAACACATCCACTAAAACTTAGCTTTGCAATCAGTAGCACTCTGGACAGCCTTGAATGTTGGTGTCCATTGTGTTAACCTCCCGATTCACTATGACAAGTTCTTTATTCTTTCTTCTAGCCCAGTATAGATAGCTTTAGTTTCAGTGAGACAAAAATGGATCTTGAAATAGAGAAGGAGGGGACAATGTTATCTGTCATTTGCAATTATTCTCAAACTTTCAGAATATCAGTTTTACTGGCATAATGCCAAACTATTTTGCTTAAGTTTTGTGGAGTGATGGGTTTCACCATCACTTCCTACTGTTGATGAGAACTGGTATTAACCACAAATATGTGGCAAAAACAAAGCTTCTTTGATATAGACATCTTTGCTTTAGGTGAGTTTCTTCTCAGAATTCTTCAAGCCTATATAAATAGACATGTAAATGTATGATAGGAAGTACACTACTCAGATCACTTTGCAACTGTCAAGATTCAGAGTCAATGTACATTTTGAGGAAAGAGTGAGTCTCAAATTCTTACACAAATACTTTAGCCTATTGCAAAAGAAGGGAAACATTTTGGTAAAGGAAGACAAACCTGAAATATAATGGTGTGTGGGGAAAACCAGAAGTAGAGTAGAGTCATTTCATAGTAAAATGATTATAATTTATTTAGACGATGAATCATGGAAAGTAAAATGGCAGAACTAGGTATGGTCCAGGTGATCAAATTCCTTGCAAATTATGAAAATTCATCTTAAATTTATTTTCTAAACAATGCCGTCATTAATCGGATGACATCAGGAACATCGTAGAGGAAGAAAGCAAAAAGTCATTGAGATGACAAGAAAGAAGGAAAAATCAAAATGGATGTCACAAGAGACTCTGAAACTTTCTCTCCAACGCAGAGATTCTAAAGCAAATGGAAGAAATGAAGAGATACAAGAGGTGAACAAAAAATTTCAAAGTTCAGTTCAAGAAGACAAAGCAAAATATTATAATGAAATGTGCAAAGATCTGTAGTTAGAAAACCAAAGGGGAAGAATACACTTAGCTTTTCTCAAGCTGAGGGAACTGAAGAAAAATAAATAAATAAAT
>NW_006408606.1:5364988-5373651 GCF_000296735.1 Chrysochloris asiatica | reverse complement strand
CTTTCTACTCCTGTAAGGATTTACACCCTTGGAAACCCTGTACAGGGTCGCTATGGGTCGGAACCGACTCGATGGCACTTAACAACAACAACAACAATTGTGCTCATGAGGAATTTGTACATAGACCAAGATGTAATTCAAACAGAACACAGGAACACTAAATGTTCTAAAATTAAGAAAGTTGTGCAACGAGGTTATATTCTTTCACCATACTTATTCAACCTATATGCTGAACAAATAATCCAAGAAGCTGGGTTATATGAAGAAAACCGTGGCATCCAGATTGGAGGAAGACCCATTAAAAACCTGTGATATGCAGATGATACAACCTTGCTTGCTGAATGTGAAGAGGACTTAAAATGTAAAGAAAACAAAAATCTTCACCACTGCACCAATAAACAACATTCTTATCAACGGAGAAAAGATTAAAGTTGTCAAAGCCTTCATTCTTCTTGGATCAGCCATCAACACTCATGGAAGCAGCAGTCAAGAAATCAAACAAGGTATTACATTAGTCAAATCTGCTGCACAAGGCCTTTGTAAAGTGTTGAAGAGCAAAGATATCAGCTTGAGGACTAAGGTGCGCCTGACCCAAACCATGGTATTTTCAATAACTTCATATGCATGCGAAAGTTGGACAGTGGATAAGGAAGATCATAGAAGAATTGATGCATTTGAGTTACGATGTTGGAGGAGATTATTGAAAGTGCCATGGGCTTCCAAAAGAACAAACAGATCTGTATTGAAAGAAGTGTAGGCAGAGTCCTCCTTGGAGGCCAGAATGGCCAGACTTCATCTCTCATACTTTGGACATATTGTCAGGAGGGACCAGTCACTGGAGATGGATATTATGTTTGGTAATGTAGAGGGTCAGAGAAAAAGAGGAAGACCCCCAGCGAGATAGATTGGCAAAGTGGCAGTATCAATGGGTTCAAGTGTGGCAACAATTATGAGGTTGGCCCAGGAGTGGGCAGTGTTTCTGTTGTGCATAGGTTTGCTATGAGTCAGTACAGACTTGATGGCACATAACAACAACAACAACAAACAGTCATTAATGCAAAAGTGTGACAAAGATTTATATTTTAATATATTTTTACAACTGTGTTGTAGATTATGAATAGTAAGGGGATAGTTAGCACATTCTAGGGAATGTGCAGAATTTACAGCAGAAAGATAATGAGCTGAATATGTGTGGTGATTTTTTGCAGATACTTTATGTAAGCCAAATGACAGAACTGAAAATATTAATTATCTAAAATAAGCAGCATGTAATGATTGGTTGAACAATTGACCAGATAGGGAAATAGTGAAATAAAATTCTTAAGATGACCACTGAGTCTCTGAACTGAGTATATGAGTTCTTATGGAACATCCAAGAAATGCAGAAAGTTAAGTATGTAAGCCTGAAGTGAAAAGAAAATAATTGCTTTAGATTTATATTCAGTAATTATTATTTCAGGAATATGTAAGATTGTCTAATAAGAACTTGAAACAAATGAAGACCAGAGTAGGATGGAATTTGAGTCTTTAATGTGCTGGCCCAATAGCACCTTGATGATATTCTTTAATAACCCCTAATTATTTTTGGAATCCCCAATGAAATTCCTCATGCTTCACATATTAGCCCAATGTCCTGAAACTATGGGCCACCTTTCATCCAACTGTGCACACTCCAGATTCTGAGGTCACTCAAGCTGTTCTATTACTCATCTGCTGCTTGAAGCTGTCTTTCTGGTCTAATTTGCTTCTGCCAACTCTCAGCTTAATATCAGAAGTCCCTTAGTAGTTCATTTACTCTTCCACAGGGGAAAGAAAGAAAACTTTGACCAAAGGAAACAAATCCCAGGTCATGGAAACACACATTTGCATTTCTCTAAGTGGTTACGAATCGGGCTGTGAGGGCAAGGTCAGCAGTCCGAAACTACCAGCTGTTCCGCGGGAGCAAGATGAGGCTTTCTGCTTCCGTAAAGATTTCCAGCCTCGGAAACCCTGTACAGGGTCACTATGAGTCGGAACTGACTCCATGTCACATAACAACAACAACAAGATGATTTACGAGTCTTGGTATGGCGCTGTGGGTTAATGCGCCAGACTACAAAACCATTTGAACTTCATGGTTGGCAGTACAAGCTCACCAGCTGCTCCTCAGAAACCCTATACAGGATCGCTACGGGTAGGAACCAACTCGGCAGCACTTAACAGCAACAAGATGATTTAATATTCAACACTGATATATAAACATTTGAACTATTTGTGAAGGACAGAGATCTCCATAAGACAATTTTTTCTTTTTCTGTATATTTTCTGAAACTAAAGGCCTGGCATATTTATTGAAATGAAGAATCTATGCATTAAGCTGACTTGCTGACTTTTCAGGTGAAATTCCTAATAAATTTAAATGAAGATCTCTCTTAAAATATGTTGCTATTATTGTTTAGGTGCCCTTCGGTCACTTATGACTCATAGCAACCCTATGCACAACAGAACAAACCCTGCCCCATCCTGTGCCATACTCACAATTGTGACATTTGATTCTTTTGCCACATTACTGTGTCAATCCATTTTTTAGGAGTCTTCCATGTATTCACTGACCCTCCACTTTACCAAGTATGATGTCCTTCTTTCTCCAGGGACTGTTGCTGCTGCTTCCTTTAAGTGTCGTTGAGTTGGTTCCAACCCATAGAACCCTGTATAGCATTTCTGAGGAGCAGCTGGTGAGCTTGAACCACCGACCAACAAAGTTGGTGGTTCAAACCAACTTTGCAGTCCAGAGCATTAACCCACAGAGCCACATCAGGACTCCTAATAACATATGCAAAGTAGGAAAGATGATCTTGCCATCCTGACCTCTTAGGACCATTCTTGCTGTGCTTCTTCCAATACAGATTTGTTTGTTCTCTGGCAGTCCATGGTACTTTTAATAGTCTTCTTCAACATAATAACTCAAATGCATCAATTCTTCTAAAGTTTTCCTTATTCATTGTTCATCTCATATGCATATGAAGCTATTGAAAATGCTATGGTTTGTGTCAGGTACACTTTAGTCCTCAAGCTGGTATCTTTGCTCTTCAACACTTTGAAGAGGTCTTCTGAAGCAGATTTGCCTAATTCAATGCATTGTTTGATTTCTTTACTGCTACTTAAATAATTGTTTATGTTTGATTGGAGAAACATGAAGTTTTTAACAACTTCAATCTTTTCTCCATTTATCATGGTGTTATTTACTGGTCCAGTTGTGAAGATCTTTGTTTTGTTTGTTTGTTTTTACATTAAGGTGCATTCCATACTAAAGTCTGTGGTCTTTGGTCTTCATCAATAAATACTTTATTTCCTTTTTGCCTCCAGCAAATAAGGTTATATCATTTGCATACTTCAGTTTGTTTATTATGCCAGATTCTTCTTGTATAATCCAGCTTCTTAATTATTTGCTCAGCTCAGTACATAGATTGAATAAGTATGATGAAAGGATACAATCCTAACACACACCTTTCCTGATTTTAAATAATTGAGTATCCTCTTTTTCTGTTGTAACAATTCCTCTTGATCTACAAAGAGGTTCCTCATGAATACAATTTAGTGTTCTGAAATATCCGTTCTTTGCAATGTTATCCATAGTTTGTCATGTACCACACAGTCAAAAGTTTTTGTATAGATTATAACACACAATAAAGCACAAGTAAACATCTTTCTGATATTCTTTCCTTTCAGTCAAGATCCATCTGACATCAGCAGTGGCCTTGATGAATTTAAATCTGAACACACTAAGGAACTGGTGAAAGAACCCCTGGTATAATAATCTTTAAGAGGAAAAGTGAGAGAAAACTCACAAAGAGGAAAGGAAAGAAAAAGTTAAAAAAAAAAAAGTAACAGAGGTAGTATAAAAAAAAAGAGTACCATAAAAAAGGGCCAGAAAAATAGTTGGGAGTTCAAAACACAAAACGAAACCAAAAAAGGCTTTATGGTGTGTGTATGTGTTTTAGCTACAACAGCAATTGTTAGGTGCCATCGAGTTGGTACCAACTCATAGCGACCTTATGCACAGCAGAACGAAACACTGCCCGATCTTGGGCCAACCTCACTACTCTTGCCACACTTGAGTCCATCTATGCTTCCACCCAAGCCATGGTATTTTCAATAACAAGAGCAATAGACACCTTAAAAAAAAAAAAAAAAAAGAGCAATAGACCCAAGAAATTTCTGTTGGAAAACCTTTTCTCCTCCCAACTTGAAAATTCTCTCACATTCGGAAGACCCAAAGAAATTTCAGAGGAATGCCAAGAGAACTAAAAATCAGTTAAGAAACAAAATGTTAAGAGGAAACAGGTTTTGATTACAAAGTAAGTTATAGTTAGCAGAAAAAAATACTGACATGCATATATTGATTTTCTAATATTTTAGTTTATATATAAAAACCTAAGACTTCAAAAGCATAGCATTGCTACAATTTGATCTATCTTTAGAAGTTTAATAATCTTAATGAGATCAATAATTTGTGAATCTTCTTAGAATAGTTACCTCTGAGATGCATTTGGATATTGAATAGTTTGAGAAAATTATAGACTATCTTTAGTATTATACCAAATTGTGATTGTTTTGAAATTATCAATTAATGAATTAGTTTATTTCAAGTGAATTTTTGAAGTGTTCAATTAAGATTGAGTAGTAGACATACAGAGTCCTGGTGTGGCACTGTGGATTAATGTGCTGAACTGCAAGGTCAGTTTGAACAGCAAGATCTGTTTGAACAGCAAGTTCATAGGTTCATGCTCACCAGCTGCTCCTCAGAAATCCTATATAGGGTCACAATGAGTCAGAAACAACTCAACACTTAACGACAACAGCAACAACAACAGTGACATCTTTCACAAAATTTATTGTTGGCATATCATACTGTGGTATCCTCAAAACAGAGAAAATTTAGTACCCAAATATAAAGGATAATATGAATTATTTATTTTCTCCATATCTATTTCGACCCTGAAAAGCTTAAAAGCAAACCTCTCCTTTATGTTTAGGGAATACGGTAACATGGGGAAAAAATCAACATGCCACCAGATTTTGTTTTCTTTCATAATATTCACAACATAGCTGTGGAGGTGATAAATAAGAATGTGCTGGGTAAAAGGGTTAACTACTCATTTTAACAGATAATTCATTAAGTTCATTTATTGTGTGGGAGTACTGTGTTAACAAAAATGCGGCCCTTTAGAAGAGAGATTTCATATACTATATTCTTGGAAACTATGCTTAACCTGGGAAATACTATCTTTTCCTCTTTTTCATAGATACCAAAGTTGCATCCTTACATCGGAGGAGGGAAGAGAATGGTTAAACATTACATTTGATACCTGTATTTATATGCTTCACACTATGTTTCCAGTTTCAATGTTTTAAACTAAATTAGGAATACAATGAGAAAAGTTTATTTCTCATTTATAATTTAATTTAACTGTTTGTGGTGATGATAATGATAATGTTCATCATGGCATTAATTTCAAAGAAAATCACTCCCATTTTTCCCTAAAAGAAAAATGTCATAGATCCACATTACAGATTCAGTATAAAAAGTTTATCCTAAGTTCTGTCATTCATTAAAAAGCACATCTCATTTTCAAAGTTGCATTTCATGAACAAATTTAACTTGTTGAACAGCATGCCCAATTCTATCATATGCAGTCATTTTAGATAATTTGCATTTAAATATAAGTCAATTTTAAGAGGATAACTGAGATTTCATTGCCATTAATGTCAGATGGATATTGAAGCAATTGAATCTAGGAAAAAGGAGACATTGATCTTGTGGCTGAACCATTCTTTGTCTCCAATAACCCTTCTATTCTCATTCTGTTAGCTTTGAATAATTAGGCTTTGAGAGCATGAGATGATCTTGGTTGAAAGAGAGTTAGTTAAATTGAATTAAGACAGTATTTACTGAATGCTTATTAAGAATATTAGAAATGTACAGTTATGGATCTATTTCACCAAAAATATTTACTGAACATATACTATATACAAGAAACTGTGCTAGATTCTGAAGATATACCAATGAGGAAATTGAGAAGGAGCTTGTCTTGAACAGGCACATCAGGTTTCGATCAGAGAAGCAACATCACTATTAGTTATATAAAATAAGGGATTCATTATAAGGATGAGACAGCACATGGACTTCTTAATAAATTCCCGAATTTATCTGTTTCTCATTGCCTTCAACTTTGGTTATATGGTGGTCTTTAGAAGCTGGTACTGATACCACTGGATGTACACATATGCCTACCCCATGCTTTGGAGATGTTTAAGGAACTTTAAATCTGGTTGCTACTTCACATCATGAGTATAAACCAGCAGATTAGTAAACCCATAAGTGAGTAACTGACTTTATAGCAGTCTATTGAGAGAAAATGTCTTCTTCTTTACTTACACTTTTTAAATCGGACACAATTTTTTTTTTGATGGACAATCTAGTTATCAAGGAGCTTTGATAGTATAGTGGATACAAGACCAACTGCTAACCTCAAAGTCAGCAGTCTGAAACTACCAGCCATGCTACAGGAGAAAGATGAGGCTTTCTGCTTCCATAAAGATATACAGCCTTGGAAACCCTGTGCAGTGTTGCTATGAGTCAGAAAACCAACTCCATAGCACACCACCATTACCACCGCCAATCTAAAGCACACCACCACTACCACCACCAATCTAATCATCATGAATACATTCACGAAAAGGGATTCTAAGAAACATGGTTCTTATTTACTTAGGTTAACAGTACAAAGTAAGTATGACTAATAGCAACTCTATGTTAGTGTTGTTTCTAAGTATTATTGAGTTGTTTCTGACTGATAGCAACTCTGCGTGCCAGTTTTCAATGGGCAGCTGGTGGACTTGAACTGTCAACCTTGTGGTTAGAAGTCCAATGCTGATTCTGTACCTCCACACCTGGAGTTCATAAGACAAAGTAAAACTACAGTTTCCAAGACTGTAAATCTTTACAAAAGTACACAGTCATATCTTTCTCCCACAGAGTGACTGGTGGTTTTATACTGTCAATCTTTTTGCTAGCAGCCAACCACTTTAACCAAGGGGTCACCAAGTGTACATAATTAACGATGCATATATCCCATGTCAGAAAGTATACTGAATATGAAAATAAAGTACTAGACAAGACAGAAGTCAGTGTTTTCTTAACTGAGCATATGGTAAATGAAGATTTACACAAACCATGGTGGCATCTGGCTTTTCTTTTTTCTAGTTGTGTGCAACTTGGGCCAAGTTACCCATGTATTTCATATATAAATGTGATTGTTATAATCTCATAGAAGTGTAGGTAACTGGTTAAGAATATGAAAAGTATTTTATAAGTCATGTAAAACAAAATATACATTAACTAATCTTTTTATTCTACCATGATATTTCTGGCATAGTTTCAATCATGTTATTGTTGCTGTTAAGTGTTGTTGAGTCAGTTCTGACTCATAACAACCCAGTATAGGACTTCCAAGGAGTAACTTTTGACCTTGCAGTTAGCAGTCCAGTGCTTATCCTATAGTGCCACACTAGACTCCAGTTTCAGTCCCAGAAAAACTGGAAATAAAGAAGGAAACCAAAAGGTCGGTTGAACTGTAAGGTCAGTGGTTCAAACTCACCACTCACTCTTCGGAAACCCTACACAGGATCACTATGAATCAGAACCTACTCGACAGCACTTACGAACAGCAGCAATAATCATAAAAGTCTTAGTTTCCTTCTATAATTCCAGTGTTTTGTTTTTCCTCTCCAATAACTAGTAATTATTAATGCATTTTAATTGCATTTCCAATCAATTTCAGATTGCAACAGATCATACAATTCAATTTCTTCATCTTTGACATTCATGTTTAATAAGTACATTTAAATAATAGTCAAATTACCTGCTCTTCCAAGTAATTACCAGGTAAGTAAAATTACCAAATACGAGTTGCTATTACTGTTACTAAATATTTGGCTCATATGCCTTTTATGAATATATAGATTTTAGCAATAATCATGAGTGGCTTTGATGTTTTAATTCCCACAGAAGTTAGGTATGTGTGTGTATATGTGTGCATGTGTATGAGTTAGAGAATATAAGGGTTGGGTATCAATTTCCTTTACAAGACAAATGGAAGAAGAAACATTCTTCCATCATGGGTCTCTGTCTTTAGAATTATGTATAGTGGATAAGAGAAAAGAGAACTTCCAGAGGTCAAGCCGGATTTAGAAGAGGCCATAGAATGAGGGATATCATTGCTAATGTCATATGGATCTTGTCTGAAAGCAGAGAATATCAGAAAGATGTTTACTTGTGCTTTATTGACTATGCAAAGGTTTTCGACTCTGTGTGTCATGACAAGCTATGGACAACATTGAGAAGTATGAGTATTCTGGGACATTTAATTGTGCGCATAAGGAATCTGAACATGGACCAAGAAGCAGTTGTTTGAAGAGAGCATGGGAACACTGAGTAGTTTAAAACTAAGAAAGGTGTGTATTCTTTCACCATATTTATTCAACATGCTGAGCAAATAATCTGAGAAGCTGGGTTATATGAAGAAAAGCGTGTCATGAGGATTGGAGGAAGACTCATCAACAATCTGTGATAGGTAGATGATACAACCTTGCTTGCTGAAAGTGAAGAAGACAAAATATTT
>NW_006408606.1:5358224-5360650 GCF_000296735.1 Chrysochloris asiatica | reverse complement strand
CGAGATGGATTTGCCAAGTGGCACCATTGATGGACTCAAGCGTGGCAACAGTAGTGAGGTTGGCCCAGGATCGGGCAGTGTTTTGTTTTGCTGTGCATAAGGTCACTATGGGTCAGTACCAACTTGATGGCACCTAGCAACAACAACTGTTTCCAATCCTGTTTCTACCATTTGCTAGCTATGTGAGCTTACATTATTTTGGCTAACTTCTTATTGCTTCAGTTGTATCATATATACAAAGAAAATACTATTGTTGTTTTCTTGTTTGTAGCTGTCAAGATAGTTCTGACACATAGCAACCATACACACAACAGAATGAAACACTGCCTGGCCTTGTGCCATCCCTACAGTTGTTATTATGTTTGAGCCCATTGTAGCTATCATGATGTCAATCCATCTCATTGGGGAATCTTCCTAATTTTTCACTGACCCTCCATGTTTCAGGGCATACAGTTCTTCTCCAAGGATTGGTCTAAAGAATGGGAGACCAAGTCTATTCATCTTGAAATTTAAGGAGGTTTCTGGTTGTACTTCTTCTAAGACATATTTGTTTGTTCTTTTGGAAGTCAGTGATATATTCAATATTCTTCACAAATACCAATTTCAAAAGCACTGTTCTTCTACAATTTTCTGTATCCATTGCCCCACTTTCACATATATACTAGGCAATTGAAAATATTATGGCTTGGTTCAGGTGCATCTTAGTCTTCAAATTGATATCTTTGCTCTTTAACACATTAAGGGAGTCTTATACAGCATATTTTGCCTAATGCAATATGTCTTTTATTTCTGTACTGCTGCTTCCACGAGTGCTGATTGCAGAGCCAAGTAAAATGGAGTCAAAGCAAAAAGAAGATGGTGATACCTATTCTTAAGGCTATTGTGAGAATTAAATTATATAATAAAGATTTTAGAGTAGTATTTGGTATCTACTAAGCATTCAATCCTGTGACCTATTCTTTTAATGCTTTTTAAAATTATTATTTTAAGTTTTTAATGTGAATTGAGTGGTAGTTTACATGGGAGAACATCAGTTTTACAACGTTGTTTCATTGTAATGGTTACAATCTCCTCTGTGCATCAACATTTAACAGTATTTGTGTATATTCCCTCTCTTGTTTATTTTTCCCTTGGGGTGGGGTTAGGGTGGGGGAGGATGTTCACAAAAATATTCAGGAATATATAATCATTTAAACAACCAAAGAGCACATTCTGCAAGCCTGCCTCCTGCAGCACTCAGTTTTTCTCTTTCCATGAGTCCAGAGTTCTCAGTTGCTCCTTCTTTCCATGTCTTCATCTCTGCCTCCATCTATGGTGTCACTGCTTCTTTGGATAGGGTCCTGCATTCTGCTCATGCTCTTCTCCCTTGATGGTCCTTGGGTCCTCTGTTTCTGGACTGTAAGTTTAACTACTCCCCAGTTTTTGTTACAAAACTTATATCTTTACAGGTGTGACCTATCATTATCCCTCTAGAAGTTTGAGTACTTCTTTGGAACTTGGAGAAACACAAAAAAAGTTTTTGATGTAGAAATTTGTAATAATAGAAAAAACATATATCTATTATTCTAGGGAAAGATGAGTTGTCTATTGTCATGGGAGTTTAAAATGGTCTATTGCAATGGGATTTTAAAAATGTTTACTAATAGGGTCTTATCAGCAAAGTCACCAGTCCAAACCTACCAGCAGCTCCTGAGAGAAAGCTGAGGCTATCCTTTCCAGTAAAGATTTAAAGTCTTGCCAGCCCTGTATGGACTCCTAGTGTAGTGTTATTGGATAAGAATTGGACTGCTAATCAAAAGTAAGTAGTTTCAACACACCAGATATTCCTTGGAAAGCTATATAGGTTGCTGTGAGTTGCAATTAACTTAACAGCACTTAAGAACAACAGACACCTGTGTAGATGGGGTCATTATGAATTAGAAGCATCTTCATGACAATGGGTAAACAACCAATGGTGGTTCTATAGGCATGGTAACAACTTTAACTAAAAAATGGATTTAAATATAATTGAACAAAGACAACTTGCTTCAATAAACATATCACTTAAGGTCAGTCAAGTAATAATAACTTCGTGCCTTGCAATTCACCAATTTATAAGCTATCCACTCAATGAGCATTCTTTTGAGGCAGAAATTAAACTAGGTCTGCCTTATACAAAAAGATCAACCCATGCTTTTAAGATTGACAACAAATCACGCCTACCTCTGCAAGGAATACAAAAATATATTTAAAACTGATATTAAGCCACTCTTGTTTTCACACAAACATGGCCTATGACCCTATATAAAGTTAATAGTTTACATAGCTCAATGACGATGAATGCAACACCATTCCTCTTCAATTTGTCATTCTTAGCATAATAAAACATGTGGTTTTCAGATTCAAAATGACCAATTCCACTCCACTTCAGCTCACTAATGCTGTCT
>NW_006408606.1:5355690-5356782 GCF_000296735.1 Chrysochloris asiatica | reverse complement strand
ATCATGACAACCTATGGACAACCTTGGGAAGTATGAGTATTCCAGAACACTTAATTGTCCTCATAAGGAATCTGTACATGCACCAAGAGGCAGTTGTTCAAACAGAACTTGGGAACACTGAATGGTTTAAAATTAAGATGTGTATGTCTCATTTTTTTAACAGCTATGTAGGTTCCCTGATAGCAGTAGTCAAGACTCTTGGTTGGCAGGGTAAACTGGGATCATTAGATCAGCAAATGGACTCTCCAATCCTGTTGTAAACCATTTGTGCTTCAGATTTTTGGCAAGAACAACAGTTTCAACAATGGTTTGAGCTCTGACTTGTTTCATTGTACTCATTGATAAATTTATTTTGATAATCTAGGATTTTATCACATGAAGAACAAAGATTACAGTCTTCCATATCCAGTAGGCTTCAACATAAAGAAAACAAACATCCTCACACCTGGAGCAATGAGCAATATCATGGAAAATAGAGAAAATATTGAAGTCAGGATTACATTTAACTACTATCCAAAATCAACACACATAGTCAATAAATCAAATAATGTATTATACTGAGCAAATCTCATGCAAAAGTTCTCCTTAAATTGTTAAAAGCAAAGATGTCAGTTTAAAGATTAAGGTATCTCAAGTCATGACATTTTCAGTCACTGCATATGTATATGAAAGCTGTTTAATAAATAAGGAAGACCATAGAACTATGGTATTGGTGAAGAATATTGAATATACTGTTCACCGATGGATGAATAAACAATTCTGTATTTAGAAGTACAGTCAGAATGTGTCTTAGAAGTGAGGATGGCCAAACTTTGCTCACATACTATCAACATGTTATCACAAGCAACCAGACCCTGGAGAAAGACATCATGCCGGTCAAAGTAGAGTGTCATTGAAAAAGAGGAAACTCAAATGGACTGACACAGTGATTGCAGCAATGGGTTCAAACATAGGAACAATTGTAAGGATTGCATAGGACTGGACAATGTTTCACTCTGTTATTTATAGGGTCATTTAGACTGAACCCACAGTGCCACACTAAGCAAAAGCAATGTGTATATATACATAAGGAGGTTTAAAAATGTGGAAAAT
>NW_006408606.1:5353232-5354570 GCF_000296735.1 Chrysochloris asiatica | reverse complement strand
TCGTACTTTGTACATATTGTCAGGAGGGACCAGTCGCTGGAGAAGAATATTATGTTTGGTAAGGTGGAGGGTCAGAGAAAAAGAGGAAGACCTCCAGTGAGATGGATTGGCCAAGTGGCAGCATCAATGGACTCAAGCGTGGCAACAATAGTGAGGTTGACCCAGGATCAGGCAGTGTTTCATTCTGCTGTGCATAAGGTCACTATGAGTTGGTACCAACACGATGGCACCTAACAACAACAACAAACCTACTGAAGTATTAATGTGGCACTGTAGGATAAACACGGGACTGTTAGCCCCAGTTTGGTGGTTCAAAGCTACCAGTAACTCCTCAGAAACCCTATAGGGGGTGGCTCTGAGTTGGAATTGGTGTGGCGCTGTGGGTTAATGTGTGGATTCAAAGACGTTTGAACCACAAGGTCGGCGGTTCAAGCTCACCAGCCACTCCTTGGAAACCCTATACATGATAGCTATGGGTTGGAACAGATTAGATAGCACTTGACAACAAAAACAATCAGTTGGAACTAGCTAAACAAGTAACTTAACAACAACATTAACCTGCTAGCTACAGTGATTTGGTTTGCTTTTCCTTTTTCTTATAAAGTAATGTCTAACTACTTTTGTTTTGTACTAAATTGGGTTTTCTTCAGTGAATTAAACCAGGAAATGCTTCATTAAGAATAAATGGATACCTCAGATAGATAAACCTTCCAATGCAATTTAACCAACACAAAAGAATGACAGTTAAGAATTCATTAGATTACAAACTAATTTGTGCTAAGAAGTTGATCAAGCATTGCATTGGCTTTACTCACACCATCCTGAGGACACTTGCTTTCTTAGCAACTTATGAAGGAAGATCACCATTTGATTCAAATTCTCAAGTCAATGATTTTTAAGTCATAGTTAGCAAAGTATTTGGGTTGGATAAAGGAAAGCACTATTCATCAACCCAGACAGTGAAATTTTAATGGTTCTTTCTTTTTTATTATGAACTTGCATACTTCAAAAATAGACACAGTTTCTGGTAAAATCTATGGAACATACTTAGTTTTATACTATATTCCTATCTATTGCTTTATTTCTTTTAATTTAATTGTTTAAAATGAGAATAACAATGACCATGTTGAAATTTTTTATTATTTAACATTTATTAAATGTAAGAACGAACCAAGAAAAAAAAATAGTATTACCACATATTTAATAGCTCTTTAAATGATAACCTAAATATGAATCCAGGAAACAGGAATTTTTCAAAAAAGAAATGAAACCTAATTAATAAATGGGCACAGGACATGAGCAGACATTTCACAAAGGAAAAGATCTGGGCTGCCAATA
>NW_006408606.1:5343399-5350190 GCF_000296735.1 Chrysochloris asiatica | reverse complement strand
CAATTCCTCTACTTGATATTTACCCCCAAGAAATATGAGCTATAACATGAAGAGATATATGCACCCCAATATTCATAGCATCACTATTTACAATAGCATAATGATGGAGACAGCCTAAGTGCCCATCAATTGAAGAATGGATAAACAAACTTTGCTACACACACACACAATGTAATGTTATGCTACCTTGAAGAATAACAAGGAAGCTGCAAGCCACTGTATAACATGGTTGATCCTTGAGGACATTATGCTGAATGAAATTAGTCAGTAACAAAAGGAGAAATAAAGCAGGGGACCATTATTGCAAAATATTAAGAAAAGGAATTCACATTAAAAGGGTGAAAAATAAAATATCTGCTGGTTACTGTGATGTATACGTGGGTTGAGGGAAGGGAGGGGAAGGTCAAGCTCAGGGTAGGGAATAGACACAGATAGTTTGGGTGCTGGGGAGGGGGAGCAATATATAAGAAGGGGGAGGAAAATGGAAGAACAAGGCAGATGGGAAAACAGTTAGGCAGGTTTACATAGGCTAAGTGGGACAGAGGTAAATAAAGATGTATGTACAACCTTGGAACAACAGGGTTCTGGTATACAGGGATTGAGTCATGGTTTTAATGGGTAAAGTGGGGCTATAATGTTAAGATGCTTGTCTGTCCTTTGAATCTTGGTTTCTCTACTGTTTTAAAATAGACACTTGATGAGGAAAGAAAGGAATAGCCGGAAACATCACCATAGAAAACTTGTAAGTCCATCTTCTGCCTGTAACTGATTGGAATACCTAAAATGGGGCTGGAACTTGCCCAGTGAAAGAGGCTTCCTGTGGAGCCTCTGCATTGCATATGACCATAGGTGGAATCCTGAACCCAATTCAGAATTTTCTGAGGTGGGAAATTTCCACTTGAAAGGACAAGTAGACCAGCCTGTAGTGGCTAGAAGAACAGAAAGTACTTCTTGATAGAAAGAACAGCAGGAAAAATGAAAAACAATAATGGCAATTCAATTGACTACTACAAGAACCAGCAAGTTGTTCTCTGGGGAGCCATCAAGGCAAGTGGGTGGGCTCCTCAGGGCAAACCCCTTTCTGGACTAATGTTGTTGTTGTTGTTGTTGTTAAGTGCCGTCGAGTCGGTTTCGACCCATAGCGACCCTGAACAAGGTTTCTGAGGCTGTAAATCTTTACAGGAGCAGATCGCCTCATCTTTCTCCCGCGGAGCAGCTGGTAGTTTCGAACTGCAGACCTTGCGGTTCGCAACCTGATTCGTAACCACTACGCTATACTCAAGGGGAATACACGAGCAGGCACGTGGTCTGGCTAGTGACCATGTTGGTCACCAATAAGGTGAAGTGGGGGAAAAACAGTGATGAAGTTTTGAACTAAGTCCAACCATGGTCAATAGACTCCAGTGAACCAGGTTCAGACCTGGTTGGCCAGCAGTATGGCAAGTCCTGGGAACTCCTGGGCCAAGAGACAGTGACATGGCCATGGAGGAGTAGAGCAGAGAGTGGTGCGACCAGCTGGTGTGGAGTTAGAGGTGATGCATAGGAATGCCCATGCTTGCAGATAGTGCCTGCTTGACATGACTTCAGTGGCTGGAATTTCAGAACTTGTCGAGAAGATGAAAGAAGAAGGAAAAATAGTAATCTGCTACAATTTGATGAACTTGACTTATACTTATGGGTGTAGTAACTCAAAGGAGAGAACAAATCTATACAGCAAGGATCATTCCCATCTCCTTGGTTAGCAGTGTTGACAGAGAAGGGCAACTTAGACATTCGCTACTGAAAATGGGTGTGGGGGGGAGCTACCAAGGCAAGAAGTGACTGGCTTACAAGCTTTCAAGTGGAAGCCGAGTTCCAGAGGTTTTGGGGGAATGTAGAATCTCCACGGAGTGGTTACCAATCTGTCAGGACAGGGCTGATGACTGGAGATAGGGATAAGAACTCTTGTGGTACAGTAGTGAATAATTGCTATCAGGACTGACTGTGAGGGTTGGAAATGCAAAGGTAGACATTTTTTTTTAACAAAAGGAGGGGAGTGGTTGATTTTACAGTCCAGGAGTAGAAGTCCCTGGGACCATCAAGAGAGAGGAACAGAGTGCGGGACCCTAACTAGAGAAGTAGTGACACCAGAGATGGAGGCAAAGATGATGACGCGGAAAGATGGAGTAGCTGGGGACTCTAGGCTCAGGGAGAAAAAGAGGCTGTGTGCTGGTGGTCAGGTCAGGATTGCAGAGTGAACCCTTGGATTATTTGATGATGCATGGAGTGGATTCTAATCATTGCAATGAAACAAAATATGATATGATAAATGTAAAACTAATGTTCTCCCATGTAAACTGTCACATAATTCACAATAAAAAACTTAAAAAAGAAATAAACATCTATATCTTAATCATTAGTGAGCTGAAATGGACTGGTATTGGCCATTTTGAATCTGACAACCACATGGTTTACTGTGGTTTTAATGACAAATTTAAGAAGAATAATGTTGCATTCATTGTAAAAAGAACAAAAATCAGTCATGAGGTACAATGCTATGTATGATAGGATAATATCCATGCACCTACAGGGAAGGAGCTCTGGTAGCGTAGTGGTTACGAATCAGGCTGCGAACCTTAAGGCCAACAGTTCGAAACTACCAGCTGCTCCGTGGGAGAAAGATGAGGTGTTCTGCTCCCGTAAAGACTTACAGCCTCGGAAACCCTGTACGGGGTCGCTATGGGTTGGAACCGACTCGACGGCACTAAACAACAACAACAGGGAAGACCAGTTAATACCACTAAACTCAAATGTATGCACCAACTACTAAAGGCCGTGAGGATGAAATGGAAAAATTCCACAAACTTCTTCAATCAGAAATTGATCAAACATGCAATCAAGATGTACTGATCATTACTAATGACTGGAATGCAAAGGTTGGAAACAAAAAGGAAGGATCAGTAGTTGGAAAGTATTGCCTTGGTGATAGAACAGATGCTGGCAATCACACCATAGAATTCTGCAAAACCAATGATTTGTTCATTTTGAATACTTTCTTTAGACAGCATAAGAGACAGTTGTGTACATGGACCTCACCAGATGGAATACATAGAAATCAAATTAACTACATCCATAGAAAGAGGTAGTGGAAAAGCTCCGTATTATCATCCAAAACCAGACCAGGGGCAGATTGTGGAACAGACCATCAATTGCTCATGTGCAAATTCAAACTGACACTGAAGAAAATGAAAACAAGCTCATGAGTACCAAAATATGACCTTGAAAATATCCCACCTGAATTTAGATATCATCTGAAGAACCAATTTGATACATTAAACACTAAAGACCAAAGACCAGCAGAGTTGAGGGATGGCATCAAGAACATCACAGAGGAAGAAAACAAAAAGTCATTAAGAAGATAAAAAAGAAGGAAAAGATCAAAACAGATATCAGAAGACACACTAAAACTTGCTCTCCAGCATAGAGAAGCTAAAGCAAATGGAAGAAATGAGGAGGTACATGAACTGAACAGAAAATTTCAGAGGTCACCTCAAGAAGATAAAATCAAATACTACAAGGAAATGTGCAAAGATCTGGAGCCAGAAAATCAAAAAGGAAGAAAGAACATGCTCTGCATTTCTCAAGTTGAGGGAACTAAAGAAAAAAAATCAAGCCTCGAATTTCTTTATTGAAGGATTCTCTGGGAAAATTATTGAATGATGTAGAAAGTATCAAAAGAAGATTTAAGGAATACATAGAGTTACTGTACCAAAAGAAAATGGTTGATGTTCAATTTTTTAAGAGGTAATATATGATCAAGAACCAGTGACACTGAAGGAAGAAGTCCAAAGTGCATTGAAGGAATTTACAAAGAACAAAGCACCAGGAATTGATGTAATAAAATTTAAAATCTTTCAAGAAAGTGAGGCAGCATTGGAGACACTATGCCAAGAAATTTGGAAGACAACTATCTGGCCAACTGATTGGAGGAGATATGTATTTGTGCCCATTCCAAAGAGAGGTGACCCAATGGAATGCGGAAATCATTGGACAATATCATTGATATCCCATGCAAGTAAAGTTTTACTAAGGGTATTTCAGAAATGGCTGCAACCATACATTGAAAGAGAACTTCCAGAGATTCATGTCAAATTCAGAAGCAGATGTGGAATGAGGGATATAATTGCTGACATCAGATGGATATTGGCTGAAAGCAGAGATTACCACAAAGATGTTTACCTGTGCTTTATTGACTACACAAAGGCTTTTGATTGTGTGGATCATGACAAATTATGGACAACATTGCAAAGTATGAGTGTTCCAGAACAGTTAATTGTTCTCATGAGGAATCTGTACATGCAACAGAGGCAGTTGTTCTAACAGAACATGGGAACACTGAATGGTTTAAAATGAAGAGAGGTGTGTTACAAGGTTGTATTCTTTCACCATACTTATTCAACCTGTATACTGAGCAAATAATCCAAGATGATGGGTTATATGAAGAAAAACATGGCATCAGGATTGGAGGAAGAGTCATTAACAACCTGCAATATGTAGATTATATAGCCTTGCTTGCTGAAAGTGAAGAGAACTTAAAATACTGGTGAGGATCAAAGACCATAGCTTTCAGTATGGATTACATCTCAATGTCAAGAAAACAAAAACCCTCACCAGTGGACAAATAAACATTCTTATCAACAAAATAAAGATTGACTTTCAAGGACTTCATTCTTCTTGGATCAACCATCCACGTTCATTGAAGCAGCGGTCAGGAAATCAAAGGACGTATTAGATTAGGCAAATCTGATGCACAAGACCTTTTTAAAGTGTTGAAGAGCAAAGATGTCAACTTGAGAACTAAAGTGTGCCTGACCCAAGCCATGGTATTTTTAATAACCTCATGCATGCAGAAGCTGGACAGTGAATAAGGAAGAATGTAGAAGAATTGATGCCTTTGAGTTGTGGTGTTGGAACAGAATATTAAAAGTTTCCTGGGCTGCCAAAAACAAACAAACAAACAGTAGATCTATGTTGGAAGAAGTCAGCCAGAGTGCTCATTGGAGGCCAGGTTGGCCAAACTTCATCTCTGATACTTTGGACATATTGTGAGGAGGGACCAGTCACTGGAAAAATATATCATGTTTAGTAAGGTAGAGGGTCAGATAAACATAGGAGACCCCCAGGGAGATGGATTGACAAAGCGGCAGAATCTATGGCCTTGAGCATAGCAATAATTGTGAGGCACCCAGAATCAGGCAGTGTTTCATTCTGTTATGCATAGTGTCACTATGAGTTGATACCTACTCGATGGCACCTAACAATAACAGCAAGACCTCAAACCAAGCACTGAGTCAACAAAAATGTCTTTCTAGAAAGTCTCTATTATTGCTCATATCTTCTGAAACCTAACCTACTTGAACCTCTTTCTCTACTTTACTTTCTCCACTCATTTACATCAATTCTATTCCTTCTGCTTATTTTTCTGCTGTTGTTGTTAGTCCATGATGCTTTCAACATTCTTCCTCAATACCATAACTCAAAAGCCTCAATTGTCCCCAAAAATTATAACAAGGCTCACCTACAGAAGCTGAATATAAACCCTAACCTAGAAACAAACTGAGGTCATCAAAACAAGATTTTTCTAACCTCAGAAAAGTAGATAGAATTTACAATTGTTTTATATACTTATAGTCCTACACTACCACATATGTACTAAGTTAATGCAATTATCAGTTCCTGAAATGAGGAAATATATAGTTAAAGTTGTTAAATAGATTTAAAAAAGGAAATTTAAATAATCTAGGTGTGCATGATTTTGGAAATGTTCTTGAAAGAGCAAAAATAAAATAAAAATAAAATGCACTTACATAAGATCATTTCAGAATCCATTCCCTTGGTAAGTTAAACAAAGACTCAAAATTGTACACAAAATAGAACTGAGTCAAAAAGATATTTTTTATTAGATTATATGCTTTCAAATAATATTCTGAGGTAGGTCTAAGAGACAATTAATAACCCGTTGAGCTTTATAAATAGTCTCAGACTTAAATTTATAACAGAAAATAGCTAAGTGCTCTCCACAATTTGGTTGAAATTTTTCAGTGCTCCTTAGAGAGTAAACAAACTAAAAATTAAAATCAATAATCACCCTCCAGATAAAATTTCTAGTTCTCAACATAAACGCTGGATCAAAGGATCTTCTCTCCTCTTAGATTTGAGAGCCTATAGGGGGACATTAGGGTCTCAACAGAAGAACCATTGACAGCTGCAATATTTCCTACTTGCTGAAAAGCAGAAAGATGCCTACTCATATTCTGTCCAATAGCATCCTCCATGGAGGACACAAGTATTCAGTAATTCCACAATTTTCTCTAAACTCCCAAAGAAAATTATATGTAAAAATACATGGACTTTAATGTATTTTTCTCACTATTATTATTATTATCCCATAACCTCACTACCATAAAACATCAGCTCTCCCAGTATAAGATTTTCAAATAACCTAAAAAGCATGAAAGAAAATAAATTAATGGTGGTGCTGTAGGTTAAGCACTGGACCGTTAACCACAAGTTCAGTGGCTCACACATGCCAGCTACTCCTTGGAAACCCTATGCATCGTCACCATACATCAGAACCACTCAAAAATATGCAACAACAAGCATATACCCAGTTCTATTTGGAAACTAGATACCCACTTCTTAAATTTGTGGGAAATTTGAAGAAGACAATACAGTATTGTTATCAGAACCTGCATTTGCTGATGGGCAACAACTTAAAATGAAGAGAAACAGCTGTAAACATCCATTGAAAA
>NW_006408606.1:5338820-5341529 GCF_000296735.1 Chrysochloris asiatica | reverse complement strand
CAACAGTAGTAACTTCACAGTAATAATTACAAGTTGATATAAAAGGATTTAGACCTGCAGGAATTTTCACTACTTGAATTTATTTTGTGGACCAATACAAAAAATGTTCACTACCTCTCAATCCTTGTATGACTTATTATATACTCAAAACTGATTTTTACTATCTTATGGCCCAATCATATATTTTCATTTTAAGACAATACTACGCAGGATTCAAGAAGTGACTACAAAAGTGACTACGATCCTAGAACTCTTATAGGCAAAATATATAGACAAAATAATTGGAGAAGAACTATTTTGAACTGAATTATCCCAAAAAAATGTGTTGTAAAGTCTAACCCCTATATTTTGAAATAATATCCTACTTGGTATAGGTTTTTGTGTGTTGTATTAATGATGTTACATCAGCATAGGGTTAGTATAAAGCCAATAATTTTTGACATCTAAAACAGCAGATTAGGCACAGAAGAAATCAAGCTCAAATGGGAGTAGATAGATGCCATGTGGAATCTTCAAAGAACACCAAGAAACTGAGACAAAGTTTTTCACCCACAATGTTCAGATAGACCCTTCTACTATGCCAGTACCCTGAATTCATACTTCTAGACTTTTAAACTGTGAGTAGATAAATTTATGTCTGTTAAAACCACCCACTTGAAGTATTCCTACTATGGCAGCATTGGAAAATTAAGACAAAATGCTTAAGAGTCCAGATCGTTTTCCCAGATTATTATAAACTTTGCTTTTTGTACTTACATGAGTAAATTAGTTTGTCTTATAGAAAAAAATTGGCACAAATTAAGGACATATGCCTATGATATCCTATTCTTGATCCAGTAAATTAGGTTTATCTTAATTGCATTGGAGTATCTGCAACCTCAACTACCACAGGTTAATATATTTAGCACCTAATACTAAAAAGAAACAATAGAGATAACTTGGATGTATATAATACATGAGGGGGGAAATTGGCAAAGTCATAATGGCTTTCAGTTGCTATTAAATAGCCTCACAAAAACACTTTTTACAAAGTACATTTTGAGGCAATCTAATTAATGCCTGGGAAGCGTAGTGGCTTCATATGATAAGCACTGGACTGTGAACCACAAAGTTGATTGTTTGAGCCAACCAGCTGCTCCACAGGAGAAGGATAAGGCTTATGTTACCTCTAAGATTTAAAGTCTTGGAAAATCTTTTCAGGGTTTCTATGAGTCAGAACCAACTCAGTGGCACTTAACAATACTGCAATCATTAACTTAATTTAGCAGTAGCCTCCAAATGATAGCCAATTTATCAGGGGTATTTGTAGCATGATCTCTGAATTGGTAAAAAACAAGTTCCATATGGGATATAGAGTAGACTTTTATAAATAAATGAAATCTTGGTGTTTCAGGAAGACTTCCACTTCTTTTATGATGGAGTAAAAATATTGTACCATTAAAATGAGAAAAGTGAACAAAATATGAAAAACTATTGTGAAAAAGAGTAGTGTTGTGATCCCTGGGGAAGGAAAAGCAAAATGTCTCATAATTTACCAAGTATGATGTTTTTCTCCAGGGACTGCTCCTCTTGCTAACATGTTAAAATATGTGACACAAAGTCTTGCAATCCTCACTTATAATCACAATGAGCTCCCACTGCACACATGCCAAAATGAATAAAATGTGAAGAAATGGCAATACTAAGTACCCATGAGAATGTGGGGCTCTGGAAGTTTAAAGCATTACTTGTGGGTGTTTACAAGGATACCGATATTTAGATAAACAGATGAACAGTCTGTAATAAATTCAACAAAACCTTCCCAGGTAACACAGCAATGTTACTTCTAGGTATTTACCAAAACATGTGAGACTGTAAGTTTAAGCAAAGCGTTCACATGTATTTATTTCTATTAGCAGATTGATTAAGAAAAGCTCAAATGTGGAGCAGCACAAATTCCCAAGAGGTAATGACTAAACGAATTGTGGCATATTCATATAAGGGGATATGCCTCAACTACAAATGAAAAGATACTCTTGATATATGACAAGACATGTATAAATCTATAAAGTATGCTCAGCAAAATAAAACAGTAACAAATTAGTATATATTATATGCTTCAATTTCTACGAAATTCCAGAAATTTAAAAGCATTTGTAAAATTACATGTAGAAAATTTTTGAAGTGAGATAGAAATTTTCTACAATTTATTGGGGTATAGTTTACTTGGTAGAACACATGTATCAAGCAATGTCCATTTAAAATGTGTGAATGTTATTTTGTGTAAATTATATCTAAATAAAGCTGTATAAAAGTAAAACAGGAATAAAAATTGATTACTGCCCAAATTTGCTTATAATAGCATACATATTAAGATAAATCTGTATCTCAGCTAATGCATTTTTAATTTGTAATGTGCAATCTTGCAGGTATCTTATTAAATGTAGTCTAATTTTTTCCTCTTTTTAATGCCATTAAAATATATTCTTATTTTGTCTTAAAATAGTTCAGAACTGACTCCATTGCATTAACAACAACGTCATGTTTCATAACACAATACAAAATAAAATAGCCTCAAAATAAATTTTCCTCTTTTTATTCCCTGGTTTTAAAAAGAAGAAACCAAATGAAAGGAAAAATTTAAAACAAAATTACCTAAAAGGAAGCCTGCTTACTTGAAATTCTGAAATCTGTATAAGTATTTATGTTGTTGTTGTTGTTGTTATGTGC
>NW_006408606.1:5333691-5338613 GCF_000296735.1 Chrysochloris asiatica | reverse complement strand
TATATTTTTTTAGTTTTGTTTTGTGAAATGATTTCAGTAATGTCACTGCAAAAATGTTCATCATAATGACCCTCATTGTGAATAATAATAATCACTGCTTAGTTACAATTAACTTCTGAGACAATCTATAAGTATATATCAATACATTATTTTCTTTTTAAAAGCTTAATTGTGTAATTTGTGCTGATAAATTTGTTCAGAAGCAACCTGTAGAGTTAGTAATGGAATTCTGTGTTCATTGTTAGAGCTGTGCTGCCCTCTGCTGATCTCTGCATATTGCATCAATGAAGACCTGGGTTGCAGAGGAACATTGTGACTTTCTTGCATAGTCATGAAAACTGAACACAAAAATATAATATCAACAGCAGTTTTCACACATCAGTTAATCTCAACTAATTTGTGTATTATATATATTTAAAAAGTAGCCCTGGTGTGTAGCTGTAGTATAAAACATCAAAAGGCAAGCTCAGATTGAAGCGCCAGGATGATACACATGGTTTAAACCCACCAAACACTCCTCAGAAACCCTATATAGGGTCCCTATGAGTAGGAACTGACTCAATGGCTCTTAATAGAAACAACAATCTAATACAAGAGAAAAAATAAACTATTTAGAGTTTAAATTGCCTGATCAATAGTTTTTTAAAATGTGAGGGGACCTTAAAAACTAGAGAGAGTAGGGCTTCCTCATTTTATTGAATATTGGGACTGTATTTCTTCCAAGACAGATTTGCTTATTCTTTTGGAAGTTCAGGGTATGTTTAATATTATTCTCCAACACCATGATTCAAATGCATTGACTCTTCTGTGCAATTGTTATTTATTGTCCAACTTTCACATGCATATAAGGCTATTGAAAATACTATGGCTTAGATCAGGTGTGCCTTAATCCTTAAAGTGACATCTTTGCTCTTGAACACTTTAATAAGATATTTTGCATCACATTTGCCTAATTCAATATATCATTTAACTTTTTTGACTGTTGCCCCATTAGCATAGATTGTGGATCCAAGTCTTTCACAACTGCAATCTGTTGTTCCTTTATCATGATAATATTAGTGTAGCTGTGAGAAATTTTGTTCTCTTGACATTGAGGTGCAGTTTATACTGAAGACTCTAGTCTTCGATGTTTATCAGTAAGTATTTTAAGACCTCTTTGCTTTCAGCAAGCAAAGTTTTATAATCTGCATATCACAGGTTGTTAATCAATCTTTCTCCAATCCTTATGCCACGTTCTTTGTTATATAATTCAGCTTTTTGGATTATTTGCACAGCATAAAAATTGAATAAGTGTGTTAAAAGGATACAACCCGGGTACGCACCTTTTTTCACTTTAAGCCATTTAGTATCCCCTTGTTCTGTTCTAATGACTGCCTTTTGGCGTAAGTACAGGTTCCTCACAATCACAGTTAAGTATTCTAGAATATGCATACTTTGTAAAGTAACCCAAACTTTTCATCATCCACATAGTCAAAAGCCGTTGCAAAGTCAACAAATCCCAATAAACTTCTATCTGGTATTGTCTTCTTTCAATGAAGAAATGATGTCAGAAACAATATATATAGTTAGATTTTTCTCTTCTGAATTCAGCTTGGATTTCTGACAGCTCCCTGCAAATGTACTGATACAGAAAAATTTTAAATGATCTTCAGCAATGTTTTTCTTGGATGTGATATTAATGCTATTTTTTTATGAGTTTTTCTTTCCATTGGGTCACCTTTCTTTGAAATGGACACACATATGGATTTCTTCTGATCAGTTGAACAGATAACTGTCTTCCAAATTTCAGAACAATGGAACTTATTCTGTCATAAAAAGAAATGAAGACATCATACATGTTACAACTTAGATGAACCTTGAAAACAATATTCTGGGAGAAATATGTCAGTTACAAAACACCAAATATTGTATTATCTTACTCATATATGAAATGGCTTCAATAGGGATGAGAGAGCATAGGAAACAGGGATCCATTGCTTAGGGGACAGTGAGTTTTTGTTAAGAGTGATCAACATTTTGGAGATGAATAATGGATTTGGTTGCCCAACATGATGATCATAATTATTATCACTGAATTGTAAATGTAAAGTCTTGGAATGGTAATGTTTTGTCATATATAACAATAAAAAATGTAAAATATACTTTGCTACGATTTAACATGCATATGATAATGTACAAAAATTCTAGTTGTAAAACTTGATACATTTTAATAGCCTTCCACCGCCCAGTTCTGATATAGAAAAATTTAAGTATATCAGGTAACTCACACATGCTGCTTTCGAATATAAACCTCAACCTCTCCAAGAAATGATATATATATTTTTTTACTTTGACCATAGTTTAGTTTTACATGTCCTTGAACTGTATGTATACCTACTCTACTTCCTTTTGATTATTGTCAGCCTCATTTGTGTGTGTGTGTATTTAATATATATGTTTATTTTATTTAATATTTACTTCTTATATAGAGCACAGAGTAGGATCCAATTTTTGTTGTTGTTGTTTTGCTTTTTATGTTCCCACCTTGTCTGAAGATCCCTGGCTTTTTATATGAGTGTTTAATTCATTTAAATTTTAATTCAGTTATTGATGTGGTAGGTTTATGCCTGCCATTTATTATTTGATCTTAGATGTCCCTTTTTCACTTTTTACCTTTATTATTTTATTACTGCCTTATTATATTAAATATACCTTTCTCAGTTTGCATTTAAGTTCATATTTTTTATTTATTTATTTATTTTTTTTTTAAGTCCTGGAGTGGTACTATAGGATAACCTCTAGACTACAAGGTAAGTTTGAACTGCAAGGACAGCAGTTCGAACTCACCAGTCACTCCTCAGAAATCTTATACAGGGTCATTATTAGTTGGAACCAACTCATGGGAACTTAACAATAGCAATTTTTCTTTGTATTATATTTTTGAGTCTTTTTCTTAATGGTTATGAGAATAAACTATGCATATTCACTTAAAATAGTATAGTTCAGATGAATATTAATTTAATTCAGAATACACATTAGAAATTTGTTTCATTATTGCTCCTTCCCCTTCCCTATTATCTTGGTATCTTGGTGCTATTGTACTGTTGTTAAGTGCCATTGAGTCATTTCTGACCCAAAGGAATCCTGAAAAGTGTTTCTAAGGAGCAGCTGGTGGTCTTAAACTACCTACCAAAATTGTATTTTGCAATCCAGTGCTGCAGCAAAAGTTAGTGCTACTATAGAAAAAATACAAGTTGATGACATTAATGAACATTTATATAATTCACAGAAGTCTGAATTCAGGTTCTTGGGAAAGATTTTCATTCTCTGTCAGCTGTAGCGTAAAGTCCTTATTTTTTCTACCTTCTGTCCCTAGATTCCTTGACAATCTTCATTTTTTCCTGTGGCACCTGTCTTACATCATCTATGCTTTCTCTTTGTGCATACACTGCTCTTTTTATATTTCAAAAGTGATTGACCTAAGACATTCTACACTGACATGGACTCATTAACATAACAAAGAAACCCCTGAAATGAAATTGCATCTAAAGGTATTGGGGTTAGCATTTACAACATATATTTTGTGGGAAGGGGTGAATAATTCAAATCATACACCTGTTTTTATGCTTTTATATTAATACAATTACACTTTATATTTTACACCCATGTGTTATGCTGATTATTATAGTTTTACACCTTTAAATCAGGTAGTAGGAATCTTTCAAAAGTATTGTTCTTCAGTATTTTGTTTGCTGTTCTGTCTTTTGCCTTTGTATATAAACTTGATAATATGGTGGTCAACATTTAAAAACTGACTTACTGAGTTTTATTGATATGGGGTTGAATGCATGAAACAAATTTTAAAGAACTGACATCTTAATAATATTTTAAATCACCTCATGTGGAAGCTGGATAATGAATAAAGAAAACATAAAAGAATTGGTGCCATTGAATCACATTGTTGCAAATGATATTGAATACATCATGGACTGACTTAGAAAGAACAAATCTTCCAAAAAAAAAGTACAGCAGAATTCTCCGTAGTAACAATGATGGAAGAGGCTTTGCTTGGACATGGTGTCAGAAGGAGCCAGTCCTTGAAGAAGGACATCATGTCTAGTAAAGTAGACAGTAAGTGAAAAACAACCAAAGATTGACATACATGACAACAACACTTTGAACTCACTCCAGAGATGAAAGAATCCAGAGCAGAATAAAACTACAAGAACAAAATCAGAGGATCTGGAAGGTCAGTCTATGATCAAATAACTATAGGTCAGAGAGGCATATGGGACCATCTTGATATTTCTCAGGCAACTGTGATGGCAAGAGGACAGTAAATGGTGAAGAAGCATTCAGCTTATTTTTCCACTGTTGTTTGTTGTGTTTTGTTTGTTTGTTTGTTTGTTTTTCACTTGTGAGTGTGTTTTCTCTTCTTTACTCACCCAACAGGAGACCGCAACTATAGCCATATGTCCAATCCATAGCAATACATTCTTCAGCCCCATGAATTGGGCTAGAGTCAATACCAGCTGATATACCTCAATCAATTCCAATAGTCAATGTCGTCTAATTTCACTCAGAACTACACAGATAACTAACAGAGAATATCTATGTGTATCTGTGTGTGTATATATATGTTTGGAGGATCGGAGGGTTTACAGCTGGGGAATTTGCAGGAAAATCCCGAAATCCATTGTTTTATGGATCAATACACTCAGCTGTTCCAGGAGCCACCATCTTGGGAGACCATATCTTGATTGTATCAAGATTGATAGCATTAGGAGGGAACATCTTGATTGTATCTTGATTATATCAGGATTGTATCAAGATTGACATCAAAATTTAAGAGACAGTATCTACATAAAACCAAACGGCCACCACTCGTCTGTCTGTCGTGCTGTGTTGGTTTGAGTTGCTGTGATTCTGAGGGCTATGCCACC
>NW_006408606.1:5311539-5331225 GCF_000296735.1 Chrysochloris asiatica | reverse complement strand
GAACTTTTTAAAGTGTTGAAGAACAGAGATGTCAGCTTGAGGACTAAGGTGCGCCTGATCCAAGCCATGGTATTTTCAATAACCTCATATGGATGTGAAAGCTGGTTAGTGAATAAGGAAGGTCGTAGAAGAATTGATGCCTTTGATTTGTGGTGTTAGAGGAGAGTACTAAAGGTGCCATGGGCTGCCAAAAGAACGAATAGATCTGTTTCGGAAGAAGTGCAGCCAGAGTGCTCCTTGGAGGCCAGGATGGCTAAGCTTCATCTCTCATACTTTGGACATATTGTCAGGAGGGAACAGTCTCTGGAGAAGGATGTCGTGCTGGGTAAGGTGGAGGGTCAGAGAAAAAGAAGAAGACCCCCAGCAAGATGGATCAGTCAGGTGACATCATTGATGGCGTCAAGTGTGGCAGCAGTAGTGAGGTTGGCCCAGGATTGAACATTATTTCATTCTGCTGTGCATGGGATCGCTATGAGTCGGTTC
Organism: Chrysochloris asiatica; assembly: GCF_000296735.1. Classification (NCBI taxonomy): domain Eukaryota; kingdom Metazoa; phylum Chordata; class Mammalia; order Afrosoricida; family Chrysochloridae; genus Chrysochloris; species Chrysochloris asiatica. The sequence continues at coordinate 5,330,742 of NW_006408606.1, read as the reverse complement.
CGACTCGATGGCACGTGACAACAACAACAACATATATATATATACACACACATATTTGGAGTCTTGGTGTGATGCTGTGGGTTAATGCGCCAGACTGCAAATCCTTTTGAACTGCAAGCTCGGCTGTTCAAGCTCACCAGCTGCTCCTCGGAAACCCTATATAGGGTCACTATGTGTTGAAACCGACTTGACAGCACTTCATCACAACAGCACACATATATAGTTTTTGTCATTGTTAAGTGTCATTGAGTCTGTTCTAAGTCATATACAGATAGGGTTTCTGAGGAGTAGCTTGTGGGTTTGAAAAGCCAACCTTATGGTTGGCAGTCCAGTGCTGATGCTACAGAACCACAAAAGGAGTCTATATAGAGAGGGTTTTAAAGACGATATTGATGCATGAGTATTTATCTGTCATTCAAGCAGAACTATGAATGTGATTGAGTATACAGCCAGCAAAAAAAAATGAAATGGTATCAAACCCCTTGAAGCAATGATAAATAGTCTGGAGGCTCAGGACCATAGTCTCAGGGAACACCATGGTCAGTTGGCATAATAAAGAAAGTGTTCTAGATCCCATTTTGGTGAAAGTGTCTGGGATATTAAAAGCTCGTGAGAGGTAGACTAAGATGTATCTAGGAGCTCTGGTAACGAAGTGGTTACAAATTGGGCTGCGAACCTCAATGTCAGCAGTTTGAAACTACCAGCTATTCCACGGGAGAAAGATAAGGCTTTCTGCTCCTGTAAAGATTTACAGCCTCGGAAACCCTGTACAGGGTCGCTATGAGTCGAAACCGGCTCCACAGCATATAACAACAACAATTGGTATCTCCATATGTCAAAGAAGAAAGAGTGATAAGAATTAAAGATGGTTAGAATGAATTAGTCTAACTGACTAATGGAACATGTAAACATCAGTCCTCATAACTCTGAGACTAGAAGAACTAGATGGTGCCTAGCTATCACTACAAACTTATTTGGATAGAGGGACAGACATGTGAACCAAAACTCAAAATTATTTTTTAGAAAAACAAGACAGGGCTTACTGGTCAAAAAGAAATGGGAGGAACCTGAGAATATGGCCCTAGACTATTTATTCTTCAGGTCTGAAAAGGATGTAAATTCATGCCCCAACTCAGCCAAGCAGTCAATGGGTGTATACTAGTAAGTAGGGGAACCAACACTAGTAAGGCATTCATTCTCACTATGAATGATGGAATGATCAGTCATTCAAGATCAGAAGGGCAGCATGTACCTGAGGGCAGTGTTTAACAACAACTCCATGAAAAGGTGGGTGGAATTTAGATGGGAGCCCCAGGGAGGAAGTGGGATAACTGTTGTTCCTTGGAAGGATTGCAATCATTGAGATGAAACAAAGTGTATTATTTGTTGATGCAAAGCTGATTTTGTCTATAAACCTTCACTCAATTTACAATAAAAAAATTTAATTAAACTTTTAGATTAAGGAATCTAAAAGAGAAGAAAAAGCAGGTAAGAATCCTTGGAAAAATGAGATATGCTTAGCTTTAGTAGATATTTTCAATTTTTAAAAAGTTTTAGTTATTGAAACAATTTACTCTGTTGTCAGAAACTCATGGATATATATAATTATTTTAGTATTTGCCATTAACCTTTTTTTTTTAATTATTATTTTTTTTAAACTAATGTTCCCCAGGACTATTTCTTTAGTTGGTGAAATTATTTCCTTACATTTATCTTTTATTTTTACAGTTAAAGAGTTCTGAGCAAGAAACAGAGCAAAGGACCCAGAAGACAGATAACATTAACATTTGTATTTTAAAATGCCAACCACAAAAAAAATCCACAGTTCTCAGACTGTGTTGTGCCTCATGTGTCACTTAGTGTAGATTATTATGCAGTAAAACACTCCTTCACTATTTGAAGGAATATAGTGATAGTTATTCTCATTTTAAGTTTTAAAAAAAGTGTATTCTTTAATCTTGTCAAAAGTGACGAGAGTTTGCATGATTAGTAATGTTTTTGTGCTTTTTTGGAGTGGAGATGGAGATCATTTTATGAACATCGTGTCTTCTTGTTTCAGTAGGGTCTTCGTTGCCATTAACTTTAAACACGTATATTTTAATGTCAAATTAGAGTCTTTTAGTCTAAAACTTTCTGACTTTTTATGCCCTGAGTTATGCCTTAATTTTCCTTCATTTTTAAATGCTCTTTATGTATGCTAAAGTTTTAAAAATTATATTCCCTAAACACTTTAAATATAGTTCTTTGTTATTTGCTGTCATTATTATGGCTAATAATAATGTTATTATTAGCTCATCTTCAAATAAATTTAAGTAAGCTTACCTTGAGTTTCTGTTAGCATTTAGTTTTTATTGTTTTCATATTTACAATGATGTGCCTATAGATTTGACTTTTATTTAAGGAGTCATATTTTTATTTAATTCTAGAAATGATTAACTAATTGCTAATTCATTATATATTCAAGCTTCTCAAGGCCCCTTCCTTTTGTCTTAACTGATTTTAAATAAATATATATATATATATTTGCATTTTGTTCTGCTTGACTTCTTCAGTGTTGTCATGTATTCACCAGTTCTTTCTTTCTCTATGAAATAGTTTCCACCCCAATAAACATTTTGTTTACTATCCAATTTTTAAATGGTGCATGTTCATAAGAGTTTTTATGTCATTTCTTCCAAAATTTTCATTTATTTTGAGGACATAAATTTTTTATTTGAGGACATATATTTGTTTTCACTCTAGTTCAAAACATTGTTTTCATATGATGTTAGTTCATGTTTTGTTTGTATAAATTATTTGGCTGTATTTCTTACATATAAGAATTTTATTCTGAAGGTTTATTTTGACAAAGAGTTTATGTCATGTTTTGTCTCCTTTCACCCATGATGCTGTAGGATAAGCACTAGACTACAAGATTTGAACTCACCTCCTGTTCCTCAGAAACCCTATACAGGGTTGCTGTGAGTCAGAAATGACTTAAAGGCACTTAACAACAATAACAACATAAAAACTAGGAGTACTAGTGTGGTCTATAGGATAAGGTCAATGGTCAAGCCTACCAGTTGCACCTCAGGAATCCTATAGACGGTCGCTGTGAGTTGGAACCAACTCGACAGCATGTAACAACAATAACATATAGCAACTAAAGGAGTTCTGATGGTACAGTTGGTTAAGTTTTCAATTGCTAACCAAAAGGTCCACAGTTCAAACACACTAGCAACTCCATAGAGAAATGCTGGTGATAGCATCCGCAAGTACTGAGAAGCTGTGGCCCTGTGACAAGATGGATGAAAATCCAACCCCGAGGCCCTCCTCACAATTGCTAGTAGTGGACCCTGAGGGCCAAGGACGTGACCTCCTGAAGTCCCGGGTTCATAGGCTTTTTGTGAACTCTCTGGTTGGCTACCTTTGTACAATTTTCTTTAGTTCTCATATTGTGCATTCTGTACTTGCCCTTTATGCTCTTAACTCCGGTAATTGTAGCTTCTGGGAAAAATGGTTTCTTTTGATATCAATGTACATAATGCCTCTTTTAATGGCACTACTTTGAATGTCACTGCATTAAAGGTATTAGCAGTGTGTGAGGTCTTGGGAACAGATCTATCTGAGGAATAGGTGATGGCCACCTGGGAGGAATGTCAGAACTGCTCGTTATCTAACTATTCAGTTATGTTTGATATTAACTTAAAGCATGAACTTTTAATGTCCATGAACAACAATGGGACAGAAACCCCTTCTAGATCTGAGGCAGTAAAGTTTCCTCAAATGACTCAGGAAAAGCAGGAACAAGTATAATGAGATTATGAGAAAAGGTTTTGGAGAAAACCTGCCCAGAATTTGTGATTGGAATGGAATGGTAAATTCCGGGAATATTTGATTAAAGGATGATAGAGGCAGCCCCCTCAAGCCATCCCCAGGTATAATCAGTTTAATCCAGACGCTCTTCTTCCCCCTGAGGATATAGTAAACATTGTAGCATTTGGATGTGGAACCCAGAACGAGGAAAAGGAAGGTGGAGGTGAAACCTCACCTTCATTAGAAAGGTTAAAACTTGTTTCTCACCTTCCCCCTGGAGCTAAAGAAGTAAGGAAGAAAAGATTATTAGTCAAACAAATAAAGCCAAGTGTCTGAAATCTTGTTCATAAACGAAGCTTGTATTTTCTGCTTGCAAAATATACAAGAACAGCTTGAGTCTCTTCAGAAATCATAACTTAGCCTTTTATGAAATTTCTAAGTCTCTCACCTTCACCCATTTGTGATTAAGTGTTGAGAATATGTTAGACACCTTTAAGAAACCGCAGGTTGCTACCCTAGGTCACATAGGCCTAGTCAATATATAATCTGTAATAGCTTGCTTGACCTTTTCATATGGAAATAAGAATTTTAGATTATCACGAGAAGCATGATGCCCTTGGAAAACTATTTTAAGATAAAATCTGTGAATCATCGTGTCCTGTCTCAAAAGAACAACCACATTTTTTTCATTTTTCTCTTTTGTGTCAAATTCCTTTTTCATGATAATAAAAGACTGGGGTTTAGCTAGTTCTGCATGCAATGTCTGCAGCAAAACTGTCTGCCCGTCAGCTTGCATCAACCTTGTGTGTCTGTGTCTTTGTGTAACCTCTCTTTTGCCTCCCAGACATCCCTTCTTTGTGAAACCCACTCCCCTGTCAAGGCTGGACCCCGACAGAGAAAGATATGGAAATCTGCTCTTGTAAAGATTTCAGTTTTGGAATCTATGGGGCCATTCTAATTTGTCCTATAGGGTTGCTATGAGTTGGAATCAACTCAATGGCAGTGTTTCTTCTTTGTTTGTTTGTATTTTAATAGGAAGCAACTTCAAAATTATGTGTGAAAATGGAATTAAAACATAATAAAAAATTTCCATGAACTTTTTAAAGCCCCCTCATATAGCAACTAAGATACCCTGGTAGCACAGTTGGTTAAGCCCTGGATACTTGATGAAAGGTGAATGATCGAAACTCACCAGCAGATCCTGGTGATCTATTTCCATGAAGATTGTTGTTGTTTTTAAGTGTCATTGAGTCAGTTCTGACTCATAGCTACCCTGTATAGGGTTTCTGAGGAGAGGCTGGTGGGTTTGAACCCCCCAACCTTGTGGCTCAAATTGATCTTGCAGTACAGTGTTAATCCTACAGCACTGAACCAAGACTCCCCAATTAAGTTTTCAACCTAGGAAATCCATTGTGGCAGTTTACTCTGTTTTATATGGATTCTATGAATTGATCATCACCTAATAACATATAGCAGCTGGACCCTGAAACGACTCAAATGAAATAAGACTCAAAATGAATGCTGTGATAGTTAAAGTTTTGTGTCAACTTGACTGAACCTAGATTGTTAATGATTTGGCAGTTGAGATGTAGCTATCCTCCATGACGTGATTTGATGTAATAACCCAATACAATAATTAAAGATGGGTTATACCACCCTTAACTACATAACCACCCTGATCCAAGGGAGATCTCTAAGAGTATGATAAGCAATGCCTTTTTATCTTACAAGCAATAAAAGGAAGGAGACTTGAGCAGAGACAGAGGGACATACTACCACTAAGGTAAAAGATCCAGGAGTGGAGTGCGTTCTTTATAGCTGGGGTTCCTGAACTGTGAAATTCCTAGATCCAGAGGAAGAGTGATGCCAAAACACGTGAAGGAGTCCAAGGAATCCTGGACCCACATGCTAAAAGGAATTTTCTCCAAAGCCTGTGCTCAGAATTCAGACGTCTATCCTCTTAACTGTGAGATAATATATTTCTAGTTCTTAAAGATATCTACTTTTATTTCTTGTACAGCAGCATTCGATAACTAAGGCAAATGGCATTTCAGTTCTATTGTCTGTGGTGAAATATGTTGTACTGAAGTTGCCATCAAGTCAAAGTCTAGTTTTGTTCAGTTCTTTGTAATTAAGCTGTGCCTGCTTCCTTCTGTACACCAGAACGACAGTTTTCTAAAAGATTTAGGCTTTGCTTGTGGCAAGCAACAATTTATTTAGCCTGATTTTATGAGAAGAATTAAGAACATGGTTTCCATAGCACATGGATTCTACCTGTGAGTTTTGTTCCAATAATCCTTATGCAGACAGTTATAGTTCTTATTGCTTGTTGTTAAGTGACATCAGGTCAATTCTGATTAATAGTGACCCTGAAGGTTTCCAAGAAGTTGCTAGTGGGTTTGAACCACTGACCTTGTGGTTAGCAGTCCAGTGCTTTCCCACAGTGCCATTCAAGGACTCCTGTCATTGTCTACAAGAGATGAATGTTTGTTTAGTTTTGTAGTTGTAGTCCAATACTGCACTTGGCATTTTATTTCTATTCTGAAAAACAGTTAGTTTTAATTTTGAGAATATTTTTGCAATTTGCACTTTATTATAGATATTATTTCTTTAAGTTTAAATAGTGTAGATGCTGTCATATATTATCCTAGTTTGGTGGTTAACATGACATCTTGCTCTAAATTTGACTTTGAGTCTGCCATTCTGCCTTTGAGTCAGTTTCCTAATTCCAAGTCATTTTCCTCCCTTCAATGTTTGTCTGTTTGCTTTAAGTGTTTCATTAAACTACGTTTTTTTGAAATATTGACATAATGGTATGGTACAGTTTTAGCTATTGAAAAATATATCAAGAATATAATGACTTAATATATAGTTTGTTTTTCTCAAACACAACAGCTATGAGAATGAGAATCAAGATTGGTAAGTAGTTCTATCAGTTTTAATATTTGAATTTCATTTAGTAGCATATTACACCCCATACATCATAAAGTGTGAATGTGACAAGATATGAATGCATTCAATTTTATTAGCAACTCAATGGCATATTTTCCTATCTCTGTTGAACAATTCTTAGACCACACATATTTTTCTGTTTCTGTACTAAACAATACTGGAATCAGACAGAAATGAATTAGCATATCTTTCAGGAAATGAATGGTGCTGAATGATAAGATAATGAAGTAATCTTTCTAGGATTCTCTTTTCCAAGACTCTACCGTCAGATATTGTTGTTCCTTGTAACATTGTATAAACATGGTATTACTTGATTAGAAAATATTTCTATAGGTATTTTGAGGAGTTTACAGTTGACAATTTAAGGCAAAAAATGAAAAAGGCACAGATCATTTCTGTTTAAATTCCTGGGGTGAGAAATATATCATAGGGTCACCTTTTCATCAATGATAGAAATTATAGTATCTGTTTTGTAGCTCTTTTTCAACAAAGAATATATTGTTGTAAAAGGTGTTGTACTGTTGGCAGGTTTCATTGAGTCAATTCCAACTCATAACAATCTTATATACAACAGAAGAAAACACTCCCCAGTCCTGTGCTTTGCTATGCTTAAGCCCATTGCCACTGTCACTGTGCCAATCCACCTCTTTGGGGGGTCTCCCTCTTTTTCAATGAAGCCACACTTTAACTGGAGCCCTGACGTGGCACTGTGGGCTAATGTGCTGGACTGCAAAGTTAGTTTGAACTGCAAGTTTGGTGGGTCAAGATCACTAGTCGCTCCTTGAATATTCTAAACAGGGTTGTTATGGGTCAGAACTGACTCAATGGCACTTAACAACAGCACCTTAACAAACATAATGTCCTTCTCCAGGGATGGATCTTTCCTGTTAATATGTACAAAGGGTGGGAGAATGAATGATGTCTCACCATCCTGGCTTACACAGAACATTTTGGATTGTGCTTCTTACAACACAGAATTGTTTGTTCTGGCAATCCATGGTACATTCAATAATCTTCTCCAAGACCATAACTCAAATATATCAATTCTTCTATCAACTTCCTTATTCATTGCCCATCTTTCATATGTGTATGAGGCTATTGAAAACACCATGGCTTGAGTCAGGCACACATTAGTCCTCAAGAGCAAAAATATTTGTTCTTCAACACATTAAAGAGACCTTTTGCAGCAGATATACCTAATGCAATACATTGTTTGATTTCTTGACTGCTTTTTCCATGAATGTTGATAGTGGACTAAAGCAAAATGAGGTCTTTGATAACTCCAATCTTTTCTCCATTTATCATGATGCTATTTATTGGTAAAGTGGTAAGGATTTTGGTTTTCTTTACACTGAGGTATGACTCATATTGAACACTGTGGTATTTGATAATCATCAATAAATATTTTAAATCATTTACACTTACAGCAAACAAGGTTGTATCATCTGTATATCTCAGGTTGTTAATCAGTCTTCCTCAAATCCTGATGCCACATTCTTCTTCATATAGTTCAGCTTCTTGTATTATTTGCACATCATATACACTTAATAAGTATAATGAAAAACTACAACCCTGGCACATAACTTTGCTAATTTTAAATCATTCAGTGTGCCTTTGCTGTTTGAAAGACTTACTCTTGGTCTATGCACAGGTTCTTCATGAGCACAATTCTGGAATATCCATTCTCTACAAGACCATCCAGAGCTTGTCATAAGCCACATAATCAAAAGTCTTTGCATAGTCAAGAAAGTACAGGCAAACACCTTTCTGATATTTTCAGCTTTCAGCCAAGAGCCATCTTAAATCAGCAATGATATCCTTTGTTCTATTCCCTTGAACATCTGGCAATTCCTTGTCAATGTACTGTTGCAGTTATTTGTAAGTTATCGTTAGCAAAATGTAACTTGCTCATAAAATTAATGATGTTTTATGATTTCCTTATTCTGTTGGGTAAACTCTCTATGGAATGGGTACAAATGGAATTCTTCCAAACAGTTGACCAGGTAGATGTCTTCCAATTTTCTTGGCATAGATGAGTGAGTACCTCCAGTGCTGCATCAATTTATTGAAGGGTTTTAATTTGTATTCCATTAAATCCCAGAACCTTGTTCTTTGTCAATGTATTCAGTGCATCTTGGGCTTCTTGCTTCAATATCATTGGCTCTTGATCATATGCTACCTCTTGAAAAAGTTGAACATCAACCATTTCCTTTTGAAACAGTGATTCTGGGTATTCCTTTCATCTTCTTTTGATACTGTGTCATTCAATATTTTGTCCATAGAATCTTTCAGTACTTCAAATCAAGTCTTGATTTGTTTTCTTCAGTTCTTTCACCTTGAGAAGTCCTGATATTATTCATCTGAATTGATTTTCTAACATCATGTCTTTGCACATTTCATTATAATACTTGGACTTTGTCTTCTTGAGCTGCCCTTTGAAATTTTCTATTCAGCTCTTTTACATCCTCATTTCTTCCATTTGTTTTAGCATCTCTACATGGAAAATCAAGTTTAATAAGAGTCTCTTCAGATATACATTTTGGACTTTTCCTTCTTTCTTTTCTTCTTAATGACTTTTTGCTTTCTTCTTGTATGATATTCTTGATGTCATCCTACAACTCTTCTGGTATTCAGTCATTACTGTCTAATGTATCAAATTCATCTTGAGATCATCTCTAAATTCAGGTGGGATATGTTCAAGGTCATATTTTGGATCTGTTGGACTTGATGAAATTTTCTTCGGCTTCAGCCTGAACTTGCATATGGACAATTAATAGTCTGTTCTACAGTCAACTCCTGGTCTTGTTTTGCCTGATGATATGGAGTTTTTCACTGTCTCTTCCCATGGTGGTGGTGGCGGTTATGTGTCTGCGAGTCAGTTTTGACACAGAGTGGCCCTGTACAAGGGTTTCTGAGGCTGTAAATCTTTACAGGACCAGAAAGTCTTATCTTGCTCCCACGGAAGAGATGGTGGTTTCGAACTGCTGACCTTAAGGTTCATAGCCTGATTCATAACCACTATGTTACCAGAGCTCCTTTGATTTCTTTGTATACCTTCTAGTGAAGTCCATATGTACTGTCATCTTTTTTGTTGTTTAAAAAGTTTTTTTAATGAAGAAGTCAATGCAAAATTCTATCATGTGATCTCAAACTTCATGTCTATCTCCAAGGCCCTATTTTCTAACTACGGATCCTTCCTCTTTGTTTCCAACCTTTGCATTCAAATTGTCAGTAATTATCAATACATCTTGATTACATAATTTGATCAATTTCAGACTGAAGCAGTTGGTAGACTTCTTCAATTTCATCATCACTGATTTTAGTGACTGGTGCATAAATTTGAATAATAGTGATATTAACTCATGTTCCTTGTAAGAACGTGGAAATTATTCCATCACAAACAGCAGCATTGTACTTCAAGATAAATCTTGAAATGTTTATTATTGGTGATGAATGTGACTCCATTCCTTGTTAATTTGTCATTTCTGGGATATTAAAACATATGGTTGTCATATTCAAAATAGCCAATTCCAGTTCATTTCAGTTAACTAATGCCTAGTCACCCTGGTGTGGTGCCATAGGACAAGCACTCGACCTCAAGATAGGTTTGAACCTCAAGTTCAGCAGTTCAAATTCACCAACTGCTTCTTGGAAACCCTATACAGGGTTGCTATTAGTCAGAATAGACTCGACAGCACTTAACAACAATGCCTAGGATATCAATGTTTATGTGCTCCATTTCATTTTTTATAACTTCCAAATTCCCTAGATTCATAAATATTACAATCCATGTTCTGATTATTAATGGATGTTTACAGCTATTTATCCTCATTTTGAGTAGTGCACCATCAGTAAATGAAGGTTTCAAAAGGTTTACTCCATGATCAACTCTACTTTGCGGAGGTAACACTTCTTGAGCCATATTTTTAGTGTCTTCCAAGCTGAAGGATTCATTTTTGGCCACTGAGTCCTGGTGTGGAACTGCAGGATAATGCACTAAACCACAAAATCAGTTTGAACCCAAGTTCTGTTGTTCAAACCCACCAGCTGCTCCTCACAAACCCTAGACAAAGTCACTTTGAGTTAGAACCGACTTGATGGCATTTAACAACAACAACAAATATTTGACAATATTGTGGTGCTATTCATAATATTTCAATATTCTGATGCTACCTGACAGTATTCCACTGCTATTCTTATGTTTTCAGTGGCCAAATATTCAAAAGTAGTTCTTCTATTCTTCTTCCTAGTCTGTCTTAGTCTGAAAGCTCAGTTGAAACATGTCCACCACGTGTGATCCTATTGGTATTTAAATACTATTGGCAAAACTTCCAACATCACAGCAGCATGCAAGCAACCATAGTGTGACAACCTGAAAGAAGAGTGAAGAAGTAGGTAAGGGTATACTGTAACGAACTATTCCTGTTCCATGTAAAATTAATTAGGATCAGCTATCTTTGCTACTCACAATTCTTAAACTTCTCCAAATCTCCTTTAGTTACTGATCTCTGTAGCTCATCTACCTTTTACCCTCAATTTAAGAGCAACAACCTGAGGCTATCTAAAACAATAGGGATGGTAAATAGCAATCTCAATAACAACTATGGTCTAGAATGAGTTTCTTTGGTTAGCCAAGGTCACTTATATCAGTCAGAGGACACTCTAAAAAGGTTTAGGTCTAGATCTTATTTCATGATATTTAAGACTTAGCAACTTTGTCTTTCTAACACTGCAAGGCACAAAATTACTTAAATCACATCATAGTTCATTTATGTTCTTGTTTGCAGGCAGATAGACTCTCCCCTATCATAGCAGTATTTCTTCCATCTCTGCTTAAAATCCGTCTTGTTCAAGGTTCTCTATTTATTTCCTGGTATTGTCTAAAGGTATCCTTTTGTGGCATTGTAGGATAAGCACTGGACTGGTAATCACAAGATCAGCATTTCAAACCATATAGCTTTCCTTGGAATAAGCACTGGACTGGTAATCACAAGATCAGCATTTCAAACTCATATAGCTTTCCCAAGTCGAAACTAACTTGACAGCACTTAACAACTGTCACTTGATTTGCCTCCTAAATTATCACAGAAATAGTTACTTAACTAAACTTGGTTAATTGTAATAGTATAATAATAAAACAAACAAAGAAACAAGTGAAAAAAAAAAAAAAAAAGTCAATTCTGACTCATAACAAGCCAATAGAACAGAGTGGGACTGCCCCATAGAGTTTTCAAGGTTGCAAATTTTTATGGAAGCAGAATACCACATCCTTCTGCTGTGGAGTGACTGGTGAATTTGAAGCACTAGACTTTTGATTTTCAGCTGAATGCTTAACCACTGAGCCACTAATTATCCTAACATGTTGCCTGCTTTTAAGCCATCACCACATATTTTACCTCTATACTAGTACACAATACTTCATCTTATACAAAATATTTTTTTAATTAAGTAAGAATTACAGTGATTTTTTTAAAATGTAGACATTTATTACTGCCTAATATAATGGTCCAATTGTAGGCAGGTAATGTAGGGTGAATAGTCATGTCTGCCATTCTCAGCAAAGGACTTCTAAATATGGGTTTAGGGCAGACTGTCTCATCACCTTTCAGGCAATAGGTAAGGGTTTTAAAAGGAACATCAAAGGATATTTCTCAATAACAAAATTCAGAAGTAGCACATATCTCTTTTGTTCACATTCTATTGACTAGGATTTAGTCATATTGCTACAACTAGCTGCAGGGACAGAGCTATAGCTATGTAAAGAGCTATAACTCTATGAAAATAGAAGAAAATAAATTTTCAAGAAAAACTAGCTGCTCAGCAGGAGGAACGTGAGGCTTTCTGCTCCAATAAGGATTTACAGCATCAGAAGCCCTTTACTGTGAGCCAAATAGACTCGATAGCACACAACCACCACCACATTAAGAAAAAAAGAGATTATAAAGGATGTCCACTATTTTCCTCCCACTAAGCTCTTCTTTGAACCCTGGTGTAGCACTGTAGGATAAGCACTGGACTGCTAATGGCACTGACCTCAAGGCCGACAGTTCAAACCCATCAAAGAATTGAAACAGGTCTACCATGTGAACCAGGTAAGTATTACATATTGAAAGTACGATGGACTGTCAGAAGAACAGAAAAATCTGTGTTGAAAGAAGTACAATCAGAAGAATCCTTAAAGACTAGGATGGTAAGACTTCACATCTCATATTATCACATCTCTGGAGAAGGACTTCGTACTTGGTAAAGTGGAAGGTCAGAGAAAAAGAGGAAGAATTGGGTTCAAATGTAAGAATTATGAGGATTGTGCAGTAATTGGCAGTGTTTCATTCTGTTGTGTATAGGGTAACATGAGTCTAGACCAACTTGATGGTACCTAACAGCAACAATGGAAACTTCAAGATCTCTTAGTCTAACTCAGAGAAATATACAAGAACGTATTGTAATCCAGGTACATAAGATAATACCACCAGAGCAAGGGGAAGAGAACAATTCATTTCAGAAGATCAATGAAGTCTCCAGAGTTAGCAAAACTTTTGAACAGGTTTTGAAGGTGAGTAAGATTTCATCAAGTGGAGTAGAAATGGTGAAAGTGCCATAGGGTATGGCAGAATTTTTAGGTAATAGTATTTATGGCCAGATACTAATGCTATGTGTATAGAAGTTTATCTGTACCATAATAGTCAGTAAACACTGTGAAGTTTCTCTTTTCAAAATACAGAATTTGTTGTAGCATGGGTTTGTAGATTTCTGTACTGAGATTTTTAGTTGCTGGAAGTACCAGACATATCTTTGTTAATATACAGTGAATTGCCAGTATGAAGATTATAAAAGGGTTATTGTTGTTAGGTGCAGTTGAGTCAGGTCCTACCTATAATGACTTTATATTCCACAGAATGACACACCTTCCTGCACCATCCTCACAATTGCTGCTATGCTTGACCTCATTGCTGTTGCCACAGATCATAGAGTTACAAGTCTCTGAACTCCTTTGTTTTATTTTTTTTGTCCCAAAGAAAAAAATCCTGTTTCTTCCCAAAAAGTTTCTCTCTGAACTTATTGTAATTTATCTTATCACATTACAACTTGCAGAAGTACTGTATATAATTTTTAAATTATCAATGGTTATGTGTTCCTTAATTAAGAATAAGAGAGTACAATTTTTATAAGTAAGAATGATTTCTACTTCAAACAGAGAGATGTCTTTATTGATTGTTAGACATTAGTCAATTAATACTGAATGTGACAGACCAGGTGGCCAGATTCTGAGATAGACTTCAAAAGAAACTACACAAAGTGAATATGCATACCTTCCCATTTGGCAGAATAAGGATTTGGAAGAGGTACCAAATGGTTATTGGCTCATTAGTTAGCCAGATGATCATGTTTGTTTACTGTACTGTATTTATTAACAACAGCTGTGTTCAGTTTGGTTATGATCATCTTCAAAGTGCAACTTGGAACATTGGCATGATAATTAAATCTACTAGGAAATAGGTTAAGTCTGTTGACTAAATACACACACACACAAATGTAAACATGTTTCAATTTCTTCAAACTTTGTTTTCTAAAAGATGTTTTTTCGTATGCTGAAAAAATATTGGGATACATCTCTTCTGAGTTTCATCTTCAAATATGCAATTGCTTACTTGACCTCCACTTATATATCTCACTTAATATGTTAAAACTGAACTTTGCATCCTTCTCACCTGCAGTTGATCCAATGTTTTCTCATCTTATTAAATGGTTCCTCCATGTATCCGGGGACATAAGCCAAAGCCCCTGGAGAAATATTTAACATCCCTCTCTTTTTGAACTTCACATCCATTTCATTGAACATCTGTATATTATACCACAGAGCATGTTTCACATTACTCCATTTTGTTCCATCTCATTGTCAGGATTTTACTAATTTTTTTTCCTCTTTTCTGAGTTAATGCAATTGCTTCCTTTTTCCCCCACACCTTAACCACTCACAATCTGATCTATACATAGTTGTGAGAGTTTCTCTAAAACATTTTTGGAGCAGTTTTCTCTCTTGTTTAATTGGCTGATTGATTACAAAGAGAAAAGTATGTAAAATACAAAATTGTTTGCATGCTCTATTGGTCCTGTAGGCCGATCCCTTCTTTCTTCTTTTCCACACTGTTCTGAAAACACTCCCTTTTCCCACTCACACCAAGGAAATATTGGTAATAGTATGGAAGTAGAGAGGATTGGTAGGTATTTAAAAATAATTTCTTGAGTAAATTGTTTCAACCAGAACTCCTTTAGAATTCACACCAATAAGTCTTTCTGTCTTCTGTACCAACCCATTGGAGACATCCATAGACCTCCCATCACTTTGCCATATTCACTGAAAATGTTGACACCTGGCTGAAAACTTCCTTTCTTGTTCTTGGTTTTATTTTGTTGTTGTTGTTGTTTTTAACTCATTAAATATTAAAATTCTTGCAGATTTTCCATACAATGTTTTCCTAGGTCTTGGCTTCATGCACTCTAATAAATATGGTGATGGTGGGGGTGGTGTGAAGTTCATGGAAATTCTCATAATCTTTTCATTACATTTTTTTCATGAACTTTTTAAGCCCTCTTATATTATGAATCTTTTAATTTACCAACTTAAATCCATGGCTATTTGATAAAATTTATCATGTACATTACTTCTTATATTTAAATGTTTCAATATTTGTTCCTGATATTTCATGCTGTTTTTCCTTTTAGTTTTCTTAAAAATGTGTTTCATTAAATTCTACATCTTATGAAGTCTGTTTCTCCTATCGTGATCTTCCTAAAGCACTGAGACTGAATCCAATGTCGATAACATAAACTTTTTTTGGCAAAAATTGTATTCTATTCAAAATACAAAAGTTTGGACATTTATTTCCTGTCTATTATTATTACTAGGAATCCTGATGTGTTGCTGTGGGTTAATGTGTTGGACTGCAAATTGAGTTTGAATCAAAAAGTCAGTTTGAAGTTCAAAGTTCAAGCTCACCAACTAATCCTCAGAAACCCAATACAGTGTTGCTATGGGTCAGAACTGACTCATCGGCCCTTAACAATGAAAACAACATTATTATTAATAAGCTAATGACATTGAACAGTTATTTTATCCTTAATTATTCTATAGTCTAATTGGTTCTTTTCTTGGCTTGGACTACTTATGGCTAACAGCAGAAAATTACCATTAAAATGCATGGGCTACCATCTGAATTTAGATGTTCAATATGTAGCCTAATCTCACCCAAACAGTTCTTTTAAGGAGCATTGTACATATTCACCATTCAATTCAAATTATCTACCTTTCTTTATCTCTCCACTCTGAAAAGACAAAAATGTCATTATTTTCTTTTCACTTCTAGATGTTTGCAAAATACTTGGTAGGTAATAGATAATCACAAATATCTTATTAAGTCCTTCTCAACCCTAGGTAGAATCATTTGAATGCTTGTTTTAAAAAAAACAACAACAAATAACAAAAAACTACTGATGTCGGAATTCTATTCTATTCCAGACCAAATGAGTTAGACTTGGAAGAAGCCCAAAATGTTTGGGTGTTATTTTTAAGTTCTAATGTACAAGCAGAATCAAGAACTATTGGAAATGGGTGCCTCATTAAAATTAAAATCCTTTAGCTATAAAAGATATTTGAATAAATCACTGTCACTCATAGAAAAATGTTATTAAAATATCTTTATTGTCCAGCTTCCAAGAAACGGTACTGCACAAACACGTAAAGGGTTGATCACCAAAGTGATATCTATGAACCTGCTGAGAAAAGTCTTTTCTATTCCTTTCCTAAGCCTTCAAAAAACTGCACCGGCGTCTTCCTTGAATAAACCCGTTGAAGGTAGGCAATTGGCAACAGCTTCTCCTAAATGTTGGTATTTGGACTTGGCCTAGGCAAGCGCCTCTTGTAATTTACTTTAGACTTGGCTGAAAAAAGATAATTTTATACTTGGACTCGGGATGAAGGGAGCTTCTGTTTCCTCTGGAGACCTAGGAAGGATGAGAACATTTACTGTGTGTGCTTTTTTTCCCCTTCCTTTGAAAACAAGAAAAACCACATTGTTGATACATTTGGTTCAGGTGTGCAGAGACAAGTAGGCAGTATTTGCTTCATTGGTCTCATTGTATGACACTTTGAAAAAATAATTTAACAAACAGTTTGATTTTTTTTCTGGTTATCACATGGTGTTATAAACTTAAAAACAGTCTTATATTCTTTACGAATTTAAAATTCAAGAATACCTATTCTACCTCACATTACCACACTATCAACAATAAAACAAAATAAAATAAACCTTGCTTTTATCTAAGACTTTAGATGAGATAATTAGGTCTCTTTTCTACTAAGTTATATTCTATTCTGCTTTTAAAAAATATCATCTTTCAATATATATATCGTCTTTCAAATCCTGAGTGATGATAAATGTCTATACCAACTATCACAAAGAAATGTAATACATATAAACACACACACAAACATATGTGAAAAAATTACATATCCTAAGCATAAATATAAACAATGTTAAGAATATTGTTAACGATTTTTAAAATCAAAAAAGCAATCTTGCGTACTTATAAAAAATTATCAACTTTTATTGCCATCTCTCACACAGTTCCAAACAGTTAAAACAGGGTGACATAGAATTGTATATATATCCATCACTCAGCTGTCATTTTGCCATATTGTGTTGACTTCTGTGTTGCTAAGATGCTTGAAGCTATACCACTAGTGTTTCAAACACCAGCAGAATCAGCCATGGTGAACAGATTTCAGTGGAGCTTCCAGACAGGCTGTGAAGGAGAGTTACACTACTTTAGAATGGTTGTTGTTCAATGTCATCAAGTCAGTTCAGACTCATAGAGACCCTGTATAGGGTTCCAGAGGTGCAGATGGTGAATTTGAACTGCTGACTTTGTGGTTCACAGTCCAGTGCTGATCCTACAGCAACACACTTGAAAAACTCATGAATAAAATCAGAATTTTGTCAGATATAATACCAGAAGATGAGCATCACAAAATAGTTTTTGAGTTGAAAGGCACTCAAAAGACTGGAGAAAGCTGCTTCCTCAGAGCAGAATTGATCATAATGAGGTAAAAGAAACAAAGCTTTCAGAATCTTCATTTGCTAATGGGACACAACTCAGAATGAAAAGAAACAGCAGCAAACATCCACTAATAATCAGAAAGTGGAATGTTTGGATTATGAATCTTGGAAAATTGAAAGTTGTAAACAATGAAATGGACCTATGCAGTATTTCTCATTTTGTGACTCACAAATTTCTCTCAACATAATGTCCTTAAGGTTCATGCATGTTATGTGATAGGATACAGCTTCCTTGTTGTTCTTCAAGGCAGCATAATATTCCATTGTGTGTATGTACCACAGTTTGATTTTCTGTTCTTCAGTTGATGGGCACTTAGGCTGTCTCCATCTTTTTGTTATTGTAAATAGTGCTGCTATGAACATTGGTGTGCATATATCTGCTCGTGTTATGGCTTGTATTTACTGTGGGTAAATACCAAGTTGAGGAATTGATGGATCATAAAGTATTTCTAGTTCTAACCTTCTGAGGAAGTGTTATATTGCTTTCCAGAGAGGTTGGACCATTTCACAATCCCACTAGCAATGCAGGAGCATCCCAGTCTCTCCACATCCTCACCAGCATTTATTGTCTTTATCTTTGCTGTTATTGCTGGTGTGAGATGATAGCTCATTGTTGATTTGATTTGCATCTCTCTGATGGCTAGTGATCGTGAATATTTCTTCATATGACTGCCTGGATCTCCTCCTTGGTGAGTGTCTGTTTGTGTCCACTTTTTAATTGGGTTATTTGACTTCTTCTTGTGGAGATGTTGCAGTTTCCTATATATTTTTGAAATGTGTCCCTTGTCTGATATGTCATTGCAAAAGATTTTTTTCCCTTTCTGTGGGTTCCATTTTTACTCTCCTGGTGATATCTTTTGATGGACATAAGTATTTAAATTTTAGTATGTCCCACTCATCTATTTTGTCTAATTTGTTTGTGTACTTTTCAAAACATTTGAGAGTCTGTGTATGCCCTGAACTAGAGCCCTCACATTAGTCCCTATTATTTCTTTGATGGCCTTCCTAATTCTGGGATTCACATTTAGGTCTTTAATCCATGCTGAGTTAGTTTTGGTATAGGGAATGAGGTAAAGGTCTTGGTTCAATCTTTTGTATATCGCTTTCCAGTTCTGCCAGCACCATCTGTTGAAAAGACTATCCCTTCCTGATACGATATATTTAGGTACTTTGTAGTAAATCTGTTGGCTGTATGTGGATGGGTTAATTTCTGGATTCTAAATTCTGTTCCACAGATCAATGTATCTTTCATTGTACCAGTACCACACTGTTTTGACCACTGTAGCCATGTACTCAGGATTGGAGGAAGACTCATAACAACCTGCAATATGCAGATGAT
>NW_006408606.1:5308555-5309592 GCF_000296735.1 Chrysochloris asiatica | reverse complement strand
CATATTCCCTCTTCTTATCAGCTGTACTCTCCACTCTAGTCCTCTGTGTCTAACTGTTTTTTGTATGTTGATCTTATATCCTGCCCTTTGCTGAATCTTCCAATGATGTCTAGTAGCTTTTTTACTGTGTCTTTGGGGTTTTCTATGTATAGTATCATATCATCTGCAAATAGAGAGAGTTTTACTTCTTCTTTGCCAATTTGGATGCCTTTAATTTCCCTGTCTTGCCATATAGCTCCTGTACTAAAGGGGAGTGAGTGACTCTTTGCTGGTTACTGGGATGTGAAGGATGGGGTGAGGGGAGTGAGGGAAAGGTGAAACACAGGGTAGGGAATAGACACAGGATAGTTTGGGTGCTGGGGTGGCGGGCAATACACAAGAAGGGGCAGCGAATGGAAGAACAAGGTGAACATGAAAACAGTTAGGCACGTTTGCATGGGCTAAGTGGAATAGAGGTAAATAATGATGTATGTACATCCTTGGAACAACAGGGCTTGGGATACAGGGACTGAGACATGATTGGAATGGGCAAAAGGAGGGAAATAAATTTAAGATGCTTAGCTTTCTTTTGAATCATGGTTTCTCTTGATATCATTATAAAATCACACTTGAGGGGGAGAGAAAGGAATAGCCAGAAATATCACCATAGAAAGCTTGTAAGTCTGTCTTCTGCCTATAACTGATTTAAATACCTAAAATGGGACTACAGTGTGCCCAATGAAGGAAGCTTCCTATTGAGCCTCTGTATTACATAAGACCATGGGTGGAATCCGGAACCCCATCCAGAATCTTCTGAAGTGGGAAATTTCCATTTGAAAGGGCAAGCAGCTAGAAGAACAGAAGATACTTCTTGAAAGAAAGACCTGTAGGAAAAATAAATAAAGGTAGTCTGACTGACTACTACAAGAATAAGCAAGTAGCTCACCCAGGAGACATAAAGGTACACGGTTGGATCCCCTCAAAACAAACCCCCTTCCAAGACTGAGACTCAATGGAAATATACAAGCAGACACATGCTCTGACTGGTGACCACGTTG
>NW_006408606.1:5305873-5306790 GCF_000296735.1 Chrysochloris asiatica | reverse complement strand
CCTGAATTTAGATACCATCTCAAGAATAGAGTTGATGCATTAGATACTAAAGGACAAAGATCAGAAGAGTTATTAAATGACATAAACAGCATACAGGGAGAAAGCAAAGGGTAGTTAAAAGAGAGGAAAGAAAGAAAGGTCAAAGTTAATACTTGAAGAGACTGAAATTTATTCTTTTATTTTAAAGGTTTTATTGTGAATTTAGTGATAGCTTACATGGGAGACATCAGTTTTACTCTCATCCTACCATATTTTGTTTCATTGCAATGATTACTATCCCCTCAATGCATTATCATTCAACAGTATTTGATTCTATTCCCACTGTTTTGTTTTGTTTTTGGTGTACCCAAAAACACTCAGGAATATATAAAAATTTAAACAACTAAAGGGGACATTCTGCAAGCTTGCCTCCTGGCTGCCAGCACACAGCCTTTCTCTTTCCATGAGTCTAGAGTACTCAACTGCTCTATCTCTCCATGTCATCATCTCTGCCTTCATTTCTGGTGTTGCTACTTCTCTGGATATGGTCCCACATTCTGGAATGTGAAATTAACTACTCCCCCTTTATGTTACAAAACTTCTAGCTTTACAATTGTGACCATCGCAATTAGTCATGTTAACAATGACTTAGTACAGAATCATAAGTATCTTATTCTCATCTACTTTCACCAGACCCATCTAGACAATATGAAAACTATTCAGTGGGAATTCTACCTTCCCCTATACACTCTAAAACTAAACTCTCTCTTGAAAATTTGTAAGCTAGCCACTTTGTGCCTGTAAAGCACCCCCATTTCAGGTATCCACTAAGTTGTCCTTCCCTATCAACCCAGTGTACTGAGGGGATAGGTTTGATCCTTGATGTGAATATTCCTGTCCTCTCAGTTGGTATTTTGAGATACTATATCCATAAGTAT
>NW_006408606.1:5304028-5305053 GCF_000296735.1 Chrysochloris asiatica | reverse complement strand
AGTTTGAATTTTCTTGTTTGTCTCTCCTCACTTTATATCAGCTGGATGCTTCACTTTCAATTCTAGTCCTTTGTGGCTAGTTCCTTGTCCATGGGCTTAGAAGTCCCCAGGTTTCACCATACTTCAGACCAACCAGCCCTTCCTCTTCTCTCTGTCATCTCCAGGTCAACAGGAGTCTATGGAACATGATCAAACTCAGCCCATATCTTCATTGCTGCCTTTCCCCTACTTCCACTCACCAGTAGACCAACGTGGTCGCCAGCAAGTTTACATACCTGCTCATGTGTTCCCTTTGAGTTTCAGTCTTGGAGGGGAGTTTGTCCTGAAGGCTCTCTGGAAAACAACTTGTTTGTTCTTGTAGTAGCCAATCAGACTGCCACTGAAATTTGTTCTTAAGTGAAGTGAAGTTAATGCATCTGTAAAAATGTTGAAGTAAGAGATCATAATATAAAATTTCAAGGGGAAACTCGAGAATACAAAGTAAAAAATAATGAAATGCACAAAGGTCTGGAGTTAGAAAACTAAAAGGAAGAACACACTCAGCAGTTTTCAAGCTGAAAGAACTTATGAAAAATCTTAAGCCTCAGATTGCAGTATTGAAGGATTCTTTGGTCAAAATATTGAATGATGCTGGAAACATCAAAAGAACATAGAAGGAATACACAAAATCACTGTACCATAAATAATCGGCCAATGTTCAATCATTTCAAGAGTTACCTTATGACCAAGATCTGATGGTACTGAAGGAAGATGCAAGCAGCACTGATGAATAACAAGGCTCTGGGAATTGACGGTACACAAATTAAAATTTTACAAATAACGGATGTATCACTTGTCTATGTCAAGACATTTGGAAGAGAGCTACTTGACCAACTAATAGGAAGATATCCAATTTGTACCCATTCTAAAGAAAGGTGCCCCAAAAGAATTCAGAAATCATCAAAATAACAATATCACATGCAAATAAGTTTGCTGAAGATAATTTAAAAATAGCTGCATTTACAGGGAACTGAGAGAAACTCAAG
>NW_006408606.1:5300654-5301303 GCF_000296735.1 Chrysochloris asiatica | reverse complement strand
GACATGGCCACACTTAATAACATACTATTCTATGGTTCAATCTAGAAGCATCAGACTCAATGTATTATACGAATAATCTAGACAAAAACAGCAAAGTAAAATATTGACACCATTGATATCTTTCTTTAAAATATTAAACCACCATAAATAATTAAAAAATGAGAAATAAAATATCTTGAAAAAGAAGAACAAAGGAAGATTATTCCTCTTTGTTGATGAGTCCTAATATTAACACATACTATAAAGTTATAGAGGAGCAGAGTGAGCAACAAGGTCAGCAGTTCAAGCCCATGAGCTACCCCAAGGAAGAAAGGTGAGGCTTTTTGATCCCACAAAGATTTAAATCCTTAGAAACCCTATACAGAGTTGCTATAAGTTATAATCAGCTATTAAACCAGTGTTAAACAGCACTTAATGGCAACAACACAACAAAAAGCTATAATAATAAATACAGTGTGAAACTAGTATACAATGGGTATAGATCAATGGAAAAGAAGTGAAAGTCCAGAACTATACTCCTATGTCTACAACCAAGACTCAATTTTATGCTCCTATGTCTATACACCAAGACTCAAGTTTATGCTCCTATGTCTACACACCAAGACTCAAGTTTATGCTCCTATGTCTACACACCAAGACTCAAGTTTAT
>NW_006408606.1:5293655-5300554 GCF_000296735.1 Chrysochloris asiatica | reverse complement strand
CTCCTATGTCTACACACCAAGACTCAAGTTTATACTCCTATGTCTACACACCAAGACTCAAGTTTTGCTTGGTGGTGGTGCTGGTTGGGTTCCACTGATTCAGTTCCCACTCATAGTGACCCTGTATAGGGTTTCTAAAGCTGTAAATCTTTATGGGAGCAGAAAGCCTCACCTTTCTCCCATCGAACATCTGGCAGATTAAAATTGCTGACCTTATGATTAGCAGCACACTTCCAAATCTACTACACTACCAGGACTCCTTAGTTATTGCTTTGTTGTTATTAAGTGCCATGAAGTTGCTTCCAGTTCATAACAATACTTTACAGGGTACCCAAAGAGTAGCTGGTGGGTTTGATCCACCGCCATGTGGTTCAAATCAACCTTGCAGTACAGTTATTGTTTGTTGTTGTTGTTGTTGTTGTTAAGTGCCATTGACTCTGTTCCGACCCATAGCAACCCTGTATAGGGTTTCTGAGGAGTGGCTGATGAGTTTGAACTACCGACCTTGCAGTTCAAACTCCTTTGCAGTCTGGTGCATTAACCCAAAGTGCCACACCAGGACTTCCAGTTATTGCTTAAGGAGTACTAATATCTGTTTGAAGTGATAAAAACAGAGTGGATATGATTGTACAACATATTGATATAACTAATGTCATTGAATTATAGACTTATTGTTGTTACGTGCCTTAAAGTCAGTTTTGACTCATAGTAACCAGTGTAGGGTTTAAGGGGAGCAGCTGGTGGGTTTGAACTGCTGACCTTATGTTAAGCAATTCAGTGCTGATCCTACATCCCCATACCAGGACTTCTAAGAAAGGTTAAAATAGAAAGTTTTTTGTTATATAATTTTAAACAACAAACTTAAAAAATATTAACTTAAAAACTTCATTGGCCATGGGTATAGGGTTTTATATCTGGACCCTTAATTTTAATACATCCGTCTATATGTTTTGCTTATACCAGCTCTACACTCTTTGGATTACTATACCAAGGAATGCATTACAAAATAAGTAAGGTAAGTACATGCTTAGGGAATCAAGAAAGCAGAAGCATCAGTTATTCAAGGGAAAGACAGCTAGATGTCAAAGACACAAGAAAATTAGTCCTGATGTGGAGTCCAGGTATGGTGCTGCACAGTAATGACTGGACCGCAAGCTTGGTTTGAATTGCAATATCGGTAGTTCAAATTCACAAGCTGATCCTTAGAAACCCTATACAGGGTTGCTATCAATTGGAAGCAACTCCACAGCACTTAACAACAACATAACAACAATGGAAGGGAACTGGCAGCAGATTAAATGAAATTGATGCCAGCTTCAGTGCATGAGAACATGCTGACAGGAAGTAACACTCATGTAGGATCACAAGGCCACCCACCACAAGGTTGAGAGCCTTACCACTTTAACATCTTTGTTGACATCTACCTCCTGTGGTTCCTTCCTTTGTAATTTGAAGCTCCTTATCTTGGCAGGCTTCTTGCAGTATACTACTTATTTCTAATAAACTAGAGAGGGTGTGGTCTGTTTTGTCCACATCTTGCTACATTCAACTAATATGCAACAAGATCTAACAGAGTAGGCAATACAGCAGGCTGCTGGTTTAGTCCAAAGAACTAGAGATCATATGATAATGAGCCAGATACAGAATACCTGTTGTTGCATGTTGTTATGTGCCATGGAGTTGGTTCCTACCCATAGTGACCCTATGAACAACAAAATGTAACACAGTCTTGTTCTGTATCATCTTCACAATTGCTGCTCTGCTTGAGTCCATTGCTGCAGCTACTGCGCAAATGCATTTCATTGGGGTCTCCTTTTTTTTTGCTGACTTTCCACTTTACCTAAAATGATGTCTTCCCCAGGGACTGGTTGCTCCTGATACTATGTATGAAGGATGATAGATGAAGTCTGGTCATCTTGGCTTCTAAGAAGCATTCTGGTTGTATTTCTTCCAACACAGCTTTGGTCTCCTGGCAATGCATGTTACTTTAAAAATTCTTCTTCAAAGCCACAATTTAAATGCATCCATTTTTTTTATGTTCTTCGTTATTCATTGTCAGATTATTACATGCATATGTGTTGTTGTTGTTGTTAGGTGCCTTTGAGTCTGTACCGACCCATAGCGACTTTGTACACAGCAGAACGAAACACTGCCCAATCCTGGGCCAACCTCACTATTGTTGACATGCTTGAGTACATCGATGCTGCCAATTGACCAATCCATCTTGTTGGGGGGTCTTCCTCTTTTTCTCTGACCCTCCACCTTACCAAACATGATATCCTTCTCCAGCGACTGCTCCTTCCTGACAATATGTCCAAAGTATGAGAGATGATGTTTGGCCACCTTGGCCTCTAAGGAACACTCTGGCTGCGCTTCTTCAAAAATGGGTCTATTGGTTCTTTTGGCAGTCCATGGCACTTTTAGTATTCTCCTCCAACACCATAACTCAAAGGCATCAATTCTTCTATGGTCTTCCTTATACACTGTCCAGATTTCGCATGCATCTGATGTTATTGAAAATACCATGGCTTGGGTCAGGCGCACCTTAGTTCTCAAGCTGACATTGTTGCTCTTCAACACTTTAGAAAGTTCTTGTGCAGCAGATTTGCTTAATGCAATAAATACATTGTTTGATCTCTTGACTGTTTCTTCCGTGAGTGATAATAGTTGATCCAAGAAGAATGAAGTCCTTGACAACGTCAATCTTTCTCCATTGATAAGAATGTTGTTTACTGGTCCAGTAGTGAGGATTTTTGTTTTCTTTACATTGAGATGTTTTCTTTACATTGAGATGTCTTCCTTGATCTTCATCAGTAAATGTTTTAAGTCCTCTTCACGTTCAGCAAGCACGGTGGTATCATCAGCGTATCGCATGTTGTTAATGACTTTTCCTGATGCCATGTTTTTCTTCATAGAACCCAGCTTTTCAGATTGTTTGCTCATCATACAGGTTGAATAAGTATGGTGAAAGAATACAACCTTGTCGCACACCTTTCTTAATTTTAAACCATTCAGTGTTCCCATGTTCTGTTCGAACAACTGCCTCATGATCCGTGTACAGATTCCTCATGAGCAGAATTGATTGTTCCAGAATACTCATATTTCGCAATGTTGTCCATAGCTTGTCATGATCCACACAATCGAAAGCCTTTTCATAGTCAATAAAGCACAGGTAAATATGTTTCTGATATTCTTTGCTTTCAGGCAATACATATGAGGACACTAAAAATGCTATGTCTCTCATAGTTGAGGTGTTGGGGAGGTCAATACACAAGAAGGGGGATGCAATACTAGTCCATTATAGCTCATTAATGCCTAAGATATCGAGGGTATGTTCCATTTCATTTTTTACAACTTTTCTAGAATCATACATCATACATTCTCAGTTACAGTTATTAATAGATATTTACAACTGTTTCTTTTCATTTTGAGTTGTCACCCAATATAGGTAATGAAAACTCCACTTATGTTGTCAAGGTCTGCTCTTCTTTGAGGAGGCAGCTTTCCCTAATATTATTTTGAGTGCCTTTCAACATGAGGGACTCATTTTCTGACACTATGTTTAACAACATTATGATACTACTTACCGTGTTTCAATATTAAATTTTTTGTTATTATCTGACAGCGTTTCATTGCTAGTCATAAGGCTTTCAGTGGCTAACAATTCAGCCATTCAGTGAGAGAAAGGTAAGACTATGACTCTAGTAAAGATTTACAGCCTCAGAAACGCTTTGCAGGGTTACTATGAGTTGGAACTGACTCCACAGCATACCACCACCACCACCACCAATAATTCAGATGTAGTTTGACTTTCCTTCCCAGTCTGTCTTAGTCTGGAATATCAGCTGAAACCTGTTCATCATTGCTGACCCAGACATAATTCAAACTCTCTGTGGTATAGCTCACAGCATAACGCAACATGCAAACTACCACCGTGTAACAGACTGACAATGTAGATCCAACCCAAACTTTGCTAGAATGTTCATATTTACTAGAAGCAGGTCACAACCATGATGAAACTCCTTTTCAATTGGCGGTTCACAGTTCTCATCCTAGAAGTTATTACGTTATATCACTTATCATATGAATGATTATATGATAACTGTCAAACCACACTTATTGTTACACTTCAGCCCATTGTTGCTGCAGCTGTTTCAATCCACCTCATTTAGGGTCTGTCTGTTTTGCTTCCTTTCCATTTTTATCACAATTAAGCTGATGAACAAAATAAGGAAAATTAATTGAGTATTTCATAAACAAGTATTATAAGCTGAAGGTTTTTGAGACACTATGGATATGAAAATGAGTGTTCTGTTGTACAGTTTGTGATCACAAAAGTTAGAAATGCACATAAAGCAATTTCAACATTGGGAGATACACAGTTTATTTCATATTCTATTATAGAGTTACATGTGCCTACATAAATAAAATTTGTCTCTCCTGGATCTATAAATTTATTTTTCGTGTAAAGATTAAATTATTACAATCCTCCATACGTGTGAATTTAAGTCATCAAGATAAGCCTATACTAATTTCTTGGGTACCTTCATGTAATATTCATAAGGTATATCCATAATGTTTAATAAGGGAAATTTATTTGATAGAGATTAGTACAGCTTTCATCTGTCTTTTCAAGCAATATCCTACGGTGTCAAAGATAGTGTAATATGTAGTTACATTAAAATTTTGTCTCTGGCCCTCAATAATTCTGGAGCGTATTCACCATATACTTGTTTCTTTCTAATGCTTCTGCAATGGTGAACTGCATGATAATCAGTATTTGTAAAGGAGCTCTGGTAACGTAGTGGTTACGAAGTGGGCTGCGAACCGCAAGGTCAGCAGTTCGAAACTACCAGCTGTTTGCGGGAGAAAGATGAGGCTTTCTGCTCCCGTAAAGATTTACAGCCTCGGAAATCCTGTAAAGGGTCGCTATGAGTTGGCACTGACTCCACGGCACACAACAACAACAACAAAATTATGTATATATATTATTAATGAATGGTAAAGATCTGTGCATGTCTTTAAATTCACCTTTGAATCTTGGAGAATTTGACTCATCCAGTGAAAATGTTGCAATATATTATTCCGCAGAACGAACATAATTATATACTCTAGTATATGTATTTTGTTGTGAATGATTTAAGCTTCTTTTTTTTTTGTCTAATCTTCAACATTATTTCGTAAAACAATTATAATCTGAATGTATGGGTCCAGGATTGTACTTATTAGAAAGATATTTTAATACTCAATGTCTATATAGTTTAAAGATTGTCCATAAGTGAGTTGTTGTTGTTGTTATGTGTCATGGAGTTGGTTCTGAGTCATAACAACCTTGTACAGGATTTCTGAGGCTGTAAATCTTTACAGGAGCAGAAAGCCTCATTTTTCTATCTTGGAACAGCTGGTAGTTTCGAACTGCTGACCATAAGATCAGCAGCCCGATTCGTAACTACTATGCTACCAAGGTTCCTTATAAGTGAGTAGAACCAGAAAAAAATGTGTAGAGTAGATGAAAAATAGAAACAAAAACCATTTATTTCCAGACAACAAACGAATATGCTACACCCTAAAACCTTAAGTGAATGTGAAGCACATAGTATGTAAATTGCACATTCCTACATTGTACATTTTTGTTTTGCATGTCTTCATTGCACTCTGATGTATTCTAAGACTGGCCTCTGCACTTAGAAAAATAAATTTTGCAGAATTCACATCAATGGTGAACTGGATTTGCGATTTTTCTCACCCATATGACCTTTTAAGCTTAGTAAATGTGATAAATCACTTAACATATGACTTTTTAAGCTTAGTAAATATAATAAATCCATCTATTAGAGATACATATCTTAAAGTAATACTTAGCAAATCTCTATTAGAAATACCAATCTACACACAAAGTGAAATACCAAGTTATATATATTTCACTGAAAGTAGTTGATCCAATTTTTTTTTTAATTAAAAATTTTTTTTTTCACACACTGTTTAAACAGGTATGATGGGTTTGACCTTTCTTTTAATACCATGTTGAGTGATATGGCCTGCTGAGTATGGATCAAATTAAACAACATTTTCAAGTAAACCCTCAAAATTTCAATTTTATGGAGACCACAGGCACTTCATTTCTTCCTCACAAAGATAGTGGTTGTTTTAATGAAAGCAACAGTGTTTTGTAAAATAGTTTCCCAATAATGATGCCCTTTATTAATAAGTGATTTCAGTTTATGACATAGCTCAAAACCATGAGTTTGGTTTAAAAATGATAATGTAAAATCTCTGTGAATTGGACTCTTTCATTTTTATTAATCATATTCGAGTTGTGCCAATTGCTAAATCCACCCACAGTGAATTGAGAATTAATTTTTTAAGAATGAATAGTTTGCAAGCAGGAAAATTCACAGTCAACTGATGGAGAATACAGGAGCCACTCTCTTTTATAATTTGCACCACTAGATTTGCAGCTCACTTGCCTATGCCAAAAAATTTGGAAAACCACTGTCTGACCAATTGATTAGAAGAGTTCCATGTGTGTTTCCTTCCCAAAAAAAAAAAAAAGTGAGCCGAGGAAATATGGGAGTCATAGAACAATAACCAATATCACATACATGTAAAACTTTGTTGAAGATAATTCAAAAACAGTTGCAACAGTACATCAACAGGGAGCTACCAGAAATTCAAGGAAAGGATGTTGAATTACAGAAATAGCTGGTAACATCAGACACATCTTGAATGAAAGAAGAAAGTGCCAGAATGATGTTTACTTGTGCTTTATTGACTATGCAAAGGCATTCCACTGTATGAATCTCAACAAACTATGAATAGCATTATGAAGAAAGGATATTGCACTTAGTTGTTCTCATGAGGAACATGTACATAAACCAAGAGACAATCATGCTACCAGA
>NW_006408606.1:5290457-5291525 GCF_000296735.1 Chrysochloris asiatica | reverse complement strand
ATGATTTTTTTTCCCATCTTCTATTGATGCTTTCTGCATCATTCAATAATTTGCCAGAGAATCCTTCAATAATGATAGTTGAGGCATGATTCCCTCAGCTTGAGAAATGCTGAGCATTGTATTCCCTTTTAGTTTTCTGACTCCAGTTCTTTGCACATTTTGTTGTAATAGTTGATTTGGTCTTATCGAGCTGACCAGCTGAAATTTTCTGTTCAGCTCATGTACTTCCTCATTTCTTCCATTTGCTTTAGCATCTCTATGCAGGTGAGCAAGTTTCAGTGTCTCTTCTGACATCTGTTTTGACCTTTTCCTTCTTTCTTGTCTTCTTCATGAATTTTCGCTTTCTTCCTGCATGACGTTCTTGATATCACCCCCACAACTCTTCTGGTCTTCAGTCTTTAGTGTTTAATGTATCAAATCTGTTCTTCAGATGATCTCTAAATTCAGGTATGGTATATTCAAAGTCATATTTTGGCTCTCATGGATTTGTTTTCATTTTCTTCATCTTCAGTCTGAATTTGCATATGAGCAAATGATGGTCTGTTCCACAATCTTCCCCTTGCCTTGTTTTTTTTGATGATATACTGTTTTATACTGTCTCTTTTTAAAAAAATGTAGTCAGTTTGATTTCTGTGTATTCCATCTGGTGATGTCCATGTGTATAATTTCCTCTTATGCTATCTAAAGCAGGTATTTGAAATGAACTAATCATTGGTTTTGCAGAATTCTATCATGTGATCTCCTGCATCATTTCTATCACCAAGGCATATTTTCCAAACGATGATCCTTCCTCTTTGCTCCCAAC
Source organism: Chrysochloris asiatica (assembly GCF_000296735.1). Classification (NCBI taxonomy): domain Eukaryota; kingdom Metazoa; phylum Chordata; class Mammalia; order Afrosoricida; family Chrysochloridae; genus Chrysochloris; species Chrysochloris asiatica. The sequence continues at coordinate 5,290,720 of NW_006408606.1, read as the reverse complement.
CTTTGCATTTCAATCACCAGCAATGATCAATACATCTTGATTGCATGTTTGATCAATTTCAGATTGAGGCAGTTAATAGAATTCTTCTATTTCATCCACACTGGCTTTGGTGTTTGATGCGTATATTTGAATAATAATGGTATTAACTGGTCTTCTCTGTAGACACATGGATATTATTCTATCACAAACAACATTGTACCTCATGACTGATCTTGATATGTTCTTTTTGAAGATGAATGCATTTCTACTTTGAGAAGACAGCT
>NW_006408606.1:5269574-5271286 GCF_000296735.1 Chrysochloris asiatica | reverse complement strand
TTCAGTTCCCCCAGTTTAAGAAATGCTGAACGTGTTCTTCCTTTTTGGTTTTCTGATTCCAGATCTTTGCACATTTTATTATAATATTTGGGTTTATCTTCTTGAGCTGATCTTTTAAATTTTCTGTTCAGCTTTTGGACCTCCCCATTTCTTCCATTTGTTTTGGCATCTGTATGCTGGAGAGCAAGTTTCAGAGTCTCTTCTGACATTCATTTTGACCTTTTCCTTCTTTCTTTCTTGTCTTCTTAATGCCTTTTTGCTTTCTTCACGTATGATGATCTTGATGTCATCCCACAACTCTGGTAAAGTGTAGGGTAGGAGAAAAAAAGGAAGACCCCTAAAAATATGGATTTGCACAGTGACGACAGCAGTGAGCTCCAGCGTAGCAATGATTGTGAGGTGAACACATGACTAAGCATTATTTTGTTCTGTTGTGCATAGGGTAACTATGAGTTAGTACCAACACAATGACACCTAACAACAAACACAACAAGGAGTGGCTGGAATTTTGAACTGCCAACTTTATGGGTTGTTTATCCTACAGCACCACACCAAGACAACTGTCCATGCATTTCATAATTAGATAACAATGTCAGTCTCCTTCATGATTTTACGATGACCCAAACATTTGTATGTGAGGGGAAGAGTCTCTTCATGCGAGTCACTCTTTAAAGTATAAATCACCTCTTAACAAATCTCGCTTTTTTTTTTTCAACTTTAATCCAGAATATAATCTCTCATTCTTAAACTAATCATTAATTTTGAAAAACAAATTACCATCTTTGTCTTGGAAAATTCATTCTTGGTGGAATGGATGTGGGGCATTAATTACAACAGCCAGTTTAATAAGATGTTTTGTGCTGTGGCCCATACAAATATCTAGAAATATTACTGATGCCATATTTCTCCTATATGGTAAATTTGAGGAATTAGTTGAAAAGTTTTAAAGAACCATACACATCCCTTTACATTTAGATTATTCATAGAGAAATACATTTTCACATAATTTATTCTTTATGTCTGCTTGGAGTCCCTGTTGCTTTTGTTATTGTTTTTAGGTGCCATCAAAACGGTATCAACTCTTAGCAACCCTATTCACAACAGAATGAAACAACGAGATGGATTGGCCAAGTAGCAGCATCTATGGACTCAAGCATGGCAACAATAGTGAGGTTGGCCCAGGATCGAGCAGTGTTTCATTCTGCTATGCATAAGGTCGCTATGAGTCGACACCGATTTGATGGCACCTAACAACAACAACTACTTTACTAAACATGCTATCCTTCTCCAGTGAATGGTCACTCCTGATAATATTTCTGAAGTATGAGAGCATTCTGGCCATCCTGACTTCTAAGGAGCATTCTGACTGTACTTCGTCCAACATAGATTTATTTGTTCTTTTGGCAATATATGGTACTTTTAATATTTGCCTCCAACATTATAGCTCAAATGTGTCAGTTACTTTAATGTCTTTCATATTCACTTCCCAACTCTTACATGGATCTGAAGTTATTGAAAATACCATGGCTTGGGTTAAGCACACCTTAGTTCTCAAACTGACATCTTTTCTCTTGAACACTTAATAGGTTTTGTGCAGTACATTTGACTAATGAAACCCATCATTTGATTTTTTGACTGCTGCTTCCTTGAGTGTTAATGGTTGATCCCAGCAAAACAAAATATTTGGCAACTTCAATCTTTGCTCCATTTAT
>NW_006408606.1:5261334-5269320 GCF_000296735.1 Chrysochloris asiatica | reverse complement strand
AGACAATATAACCATGGTGTACACCTTTCTCAACTTGAAACCATATAGTGTATTAATATATTGTATATATTAATATAACAAGTGTCCCCTTGTTCTGTTCGAATAACTGCCTCTTGGTCTAGGTACAAGTGTTTCATGAGAGCAATTAAGTATTTTGGAATACTCATTCTCCATATTACTGTCCGTTACTTGTCATGATCCACATAATCAAAAGCTTTTGTGTAGTCAATAAAGCACAGGTAAACAAACATCTTTTTGTATTCTCTGCTGTCAGCTAACATCCATCTGACATCCACAATGATATCTATCCTTCCATATTCTCATCTCAATCTGTCTTGAACCTCTAACAGTTCTCTGTCAATTTACATTGCAGCTGTTTTTGTATTATCTTTAGCAAAATTTTGCTTGCGTATGATGTTAATATATTGTCCAATGATTTCACATTCCATTAGGTCACATCTCTTTGGAATGGGCACAGATATGGATCTTTCCCCATCAGTTGCCATGTAGCTGTCTTCCAAATTTCTTGGCATAGATGCGTAAGTGCCTCCAGTGTTGTATCGGTTTGCTGAAAGATTTCAATTTGTATTCCATAAGTTCCTGGTGATTTGTTCTTTGCCAATGCCTTCAATATATGTATGATTTCTTCCTTCAGTATCATTGGCTCTTGATCATATGTTACCTCTTGTAATGTTTTAACATCAACCATTTTGTTTTGGTACAGTAAATCTGTATATTCCTTCCATCTTTGTTTGATGCTTTCTGCATCATTCAATATTTTGCACATTTAAACTTCAATATTGCAAATTGAGTCTTGAATTTTTTTATTCAGTTCATTTAACTTGAGGAATGCTGAGCATTGTCTTCCCTTTTGGTTTTCTAATTCATTTTGTTATAATATTTGACTTTGTCTTCTTGAAATAATTTTTGAAATTTTCTATTCAGCTCCTTTAGCTCCTCATTTCTTGCATTTGCTTTAGCATCTCTACGCTGGAGAGTAAGTTTCAGAGTCTCTTCTAATATCCATTTTGGTCTTTTTTTTGTTTCTTGTCTTTTTAATGACCTTTTTCTTCCTTTCTACACAACGTTCTCACTGTCATCCGAGAACTCTTCTGGTCTTCCGTCTTTAGTGTTCAATGAATCAAATCTGTTCTTCAGATGATCTCTAAATTCAGGTGGGATATCTTCAAGGTCATATTTTGGCTTTTGTGGGCTTGTTTCCATTTCTTCAGCTTCAGCTTGAACTGTTTCACAGTCTGCCCCTGGCCTTGTTTGGGCTGATGATATGGAGTTTTCCCACCATTTCTTTCCATAGGTGTAGTCAATTTGATTTATGTCTATTCCATCTGGTGTAGTCCATGTGTACAGTCATCTTTTATGTTGTTAAAAAGTGATATTTGCATTGAAGAATTCATTGGTCTTGCTAAATTCTGCATTCAATCTCCAGCATTATTTCTATTATCAAGACAATATTTTCCAACAGTTAATCCTTCCCCTTTGCTTATAACTTTTGTATTGCCATCGCCAGTAATTATTAATACATCTAGATTTAATGTTTGATCAATTTCAGGCTAAAGAAGTTGGTTCAATTCTTCAAATTCATCATCACTGGCTTTAGTGGTTGGTACATAAATTTGAACAATAATGACATTAACTGGTTTTGCTTGTAGGCATTTAGATAGAGTCCTATCACAGACAGCATGGTACTTCAAGATAGACCATGACTTGCTTTATTTGATGATGAATGTAATGTCATTTCTTCAGTTTGTCATTCTCAACATAATAACCCATATGATTGAAAGATTCTAAATGGCCAATACCAGTCCATTTCAGCTCATTGATGCCTAGGATATTGACGTTTATGCATTCCATTTCATTTTTGACAATATCCAATTTTCCTACATTCATATTTTGTACATTCCATGTTCCAATTATTAATGGGTACTTATAGCTATTTCTCTTCATTTTGAGTTTTGACCCATCAGGAAATGAAGGTCCCAAAGTCTTTATTCCAATCTTGTCATCACAATGAACTCTACATAGAGAAGGCAGAATTTTCCCATTTGTATTTTGAGTCCCTTCTAACTGGAGGGGCTTGTCTTTTGGTACTATATCTGACAACATTCTGGTGCTCTTCATCATGTTCCAATATTCAATAATCTTGAGCTGACAGCGTACCACTGCTATTCATAAGGTTTTCAGTGACTAAATATTCAGAAGTTGTCTATCTCTCCTTCTTCTTAATCTGTGTTTGTCCAGTAACTCAGCTGAAACTTGTTTACCATGGGTGACCTTGTTGGAATTTAAAATACTGATGGCATAGCTTTCAGAATCACAGCAACATACAAGCTACCACAATACATAAACTGACTGATAAGTGCTATTATGTGGCCTTAAATCCCCTCTGATTCATAACAATCCCATACACAATGGAAAAAAAACATTGTCTGATATTCTTCTTCCTCACGACTGTTGTTATGTTTGAGTGCATTGTTGCAGTCACTGTGTCAACCCACCTCCTTGATGGTTTTGCTTTTTTGCACCCTTTTTGAATTCCCTTGGTGGTACAAATTATTAACATGCTTGGTGGCTAACCTCAAAGTTGGAGATTCAAATCCACCTAGAGATCTTTCAGAAGAAATACCTGGCAATCTAATTCCAAAAAATAAATCCTTGAAAAGCCTATATGGCAGAGTTTCACTCTGATGGACATGGGTCACCATCATCCAGAATTGACTCAAAGGCAAATAATTTGGTTTTTTTCTACTTAAAGTTTGCTGTCTGAATATAATGAGGTTGAGGACATTTACTGAATTTACAAAATTATAACTTTTTCCTTCCTAATACCATTGTTGTTGTTGTTAAGTGCCGTGGAGTCGGTTCTGACTCATAGCAACCCTGCACAGGGTTTCTGAGGCTGTATATTTTTACGGGAGCAGAAAGCCTCATCTTTTTTCCCCGCGGAACATCTGGGAGTTTCGAACTGCTGACCCTGAGGTTAGCAGCCCGATTCGTAACCACTCAGCTACTAGAGCCATTAATTAAACATAAATTATTAGTATTATCTAAAGTTTCAAAAGGAGCTAGAATGAACGTTGAGATCTGATTTAAATTATTCATTTGACACTTCATTCTAATTGGTTATAGGAACTTTGACATGTACATCTCTTAGCCTTAGACTTATCATGTATAAAATGAAGATATAAGCAAGAGACCTATTTATAATTTTTTAATTTGCTACTTAATTTCATATATTTGAAGATCTTTTTATGAATACCTTAATCAAAAGAGTACAGTTTTTAAATAAAATTGTGACTAACTCATTAGTTCCTCTTGCACAGAAAATAAAGATAAAAAGAATATATGCATAAAGTTTAAAACTAAAATAATATAAGACATTTTATACTTTCAATTTCCATATTACTTACAAGTCACACCAAGTGACTTACCAATCGAAACATAAACTAGTCCATTTCTGACTAAATGCATTCTAACTGAATATCAAAGGAATCTAAAATTTATGAAGAGTGAGCATTGTCTCTACAATTGAAAATAAAATAAAAAGAAGTGTTTCGTTTTCAAATAATTACCATTGTTAGCTATACGATTAAGTTACAAAGACAAATGCTATCAAGAAAATTCCCAGGAGGACACAACACCTGAGAAAGTTGTTTAAATTTAATACCCAACAGTTTTAAAAAATAAATTCCTAGTCATCACATTAAAGTTTCGTAGATCAGTCCTTTGTTTCATTTGTAGTTCACTGGGAATCAAAGAAAGGAAGAGTCTGAAGCCACAGCCTGGAAATTCCTGGTGCACTTTGAACATTTGTTTTCAGATGCTTTCATTTTTAAGCATTTACTTACTGCTGGGACAAATCCTACTTAGAGAATTTTCAAATATTGGTTCATATATGCATCATATAATCAGATCCCTTCTTTCTACCACCTTGTTCTGCAACCCTACAAGTTCTGCAGAATGGCTCTACTGATACCTCTGATTATAATACCTTTCCCATAACCTCTTAATAGAGAAATCCCATTTATTCATTCTGTAACTCATTTATATCAAGGATCATGAGGAGAATGTCTATCTACAATTTCTATTTTCATATCTTATTCACCCAACCCTTTACAATTTGATTTCTGCCTCCTCTACTTCAATGAAATTCTTCCCACTAAAATAACCACAGTATAATTGCCAATTTCTCCTCTCATCTGTGCATTTGTTGTGCTACTGTGGTTTGTATGTTGCTGTGATGCTGAAAGGTATGTCATTGGCATTTCAAATACTATCAGGTAGTATTTGATAGACAGGTTTCAATGGAGTTTTCAGACTACTAAGACAAAAGATATGTACTTTACTTCTGAGAAGTAGTCAATGAAAACCTCATTGATCACAACATATTAGTCAAATTGCTTGCTTTGGACACATCATCAAGAGAAATAAATTACTAAAGGAAGGCATTGTGTTCAAAGAAATAGAGGAAAAGCCTCAGTGAGATCAATAAGTCCAATAACTACAAGAATGGATTCAAATATACCAGTGATTATAAGGATGGCACAGCTTTCAGAATCACAGCAACATGTAAGCTACCACATTACAACAAACTGACAGATGAGTGCTATTATGTGGCCTTAAATCCCCTCTGATTCATAACAATCCCATGCACAATGGAACAAAACATTGTCTGATCTTTCATCTTTCTCACTATTTTTGTCATGTTGAGTGCACCGTTGCAGTCAAAACTTTGGTGATTTTGCTCTTTTTTGCACCCTTTTTTGAATTCCCTTGGTGGTACAAATTATTAGCATGCTTGGTGGCTAACCCCAAAGTTGGAGATTCATTCTGTAGTACATAAGCTTCATTCTGTAGTACATAAAGGTCATTATGAGGCAAATTTTGCTCAAAATGGCAGTTAGCAGCAACAATTGTCAAATATGGTGGTCATTTTTAATCTTTGTTTGGTGGTTGTTGTTGTTGTTTTTTTTTTTTCTGCATTAGATCTTATTGATCATTTCTTCCTTCTTTGATTTCATGGCATCAATTTTCTCAGGTTTGCACCCAGTTCTATTGAAAAACCACTAAGAAATTGCCAAACAGTCTTACTAGATAAAGACACTAAATGTTGGATTAAATATATAAAATCCACTATGTTCAAAGTTCAACTCATTATTCTTGCCATTATTCTATCTCAATATGTATTTTTCATATACATTGATCCTCTGTACAATCCTTGAAGTCGGGATGTAGAGATACAAACTTGATTATTAACAGCAATAAATGCTTTCATCATAAACTTTTAGTTCTAATTTTATGTATTTCTTAATAACTGTACAACTATTAATTATTAGTCCTGGACTGCAATCCCCAAGGTCACCAGTTCAAATCAACCACATGCTCCTCAGAAACTCTATACAGGGTTTCTGACACAACAACACTTAACAACAACAATTACTACTTATCAATGAACAATTAAAATTATCACTAGATTTGTCATTTCTAATTGATCTATTTGTAATTTCTTTTCTGTTTAAGAGCTTTATATGGTGATGATTTCACCAATACAAAAATTATTATAACTTTACATTAAGTCTTTTAAAAAGGGAGGAAATTTTTGTTCTTTTATCTATTGCTTTGTTTTCTAGTTTTATTTTTGCATTTCAATAATAACTATTAGAATTTACTAACAATTTGTACAATAAAGGACATAATGGAATTTTTATTTGGTTTGTATTAAATCTATAGACTAGTTTGGAAAGAGAGACCTTCAGAATTCGTTATGGCATATCTCTTTTTATATAGGAGTACTCTGTTGTTTCTCATCAATGTTTTATATTTTTTTCAGTGTGGAGTTGTGCACATAATTTTTAAGTGTAATGTCCAGTACACAATATTAAAGATAATCAGATATATGGGAAAAGAGGCAAAATGAGTCAAGACCCAGAATAATGAGAGTAACCAAATGATTTTACAGAAAAAAATATTTGAGAAAGTAACTAGTGTCACTGCCAAATACAAAGAGACCTTCCAAGATTATGAATACAAACATTATCAGAAACACACAACTTTGATGATTTTAAACCATTCAGCATCCTCTTGTTCTGTTCAAATGACTGCTTCTTGGTGTATGTACAGGTTCCTCATGCACATGATCAAGTATTTTTGCAATGTTATCCATAGCTTGTCATGATCCACACAATCAAAAACATTTGCATAGTCAAGAAAGCACAAGTTAACATATTTCTGGTATTCTCTGCTTTCAGCCAATGTCTGTCTGATGTCAGCAGTGATAGCCATCATTGGACATCCTCTTCTCAATCCAAACTGAGTTTCTGGACGTTCCCTGTCTATCTACTATTGAAACCATATTTGAATTATTTTCAGAAAAAAATTTATTTGTATGTGATATTAAAAATATTATTCTATGACTTACACATTCTGTTAAATAACCTCTCTTTAAATTATGCATGAATATGCATCTCTCACAAGCAGTTGACCAGATAGCTGTCTCCTAAATTCCTTGGCATAGATAAGGGAGCGCTTCCAATGTTGCATCAGTTCATTGAAATTTTAAAATTTATCTTCCATCAATTCCTGGAGCCTTGTTTTTCACCAATACCTTCAGTGCAGCTTGGGCTTATTCCTTCAGTACCATTGGTTCTTGTTCATATTCTACCTTTTAAAATAATTGAACATAGAACATTTATCTTGATACAGTGACTTTGTGTATACCTACCATCTTCTTTTGGTTTGTTCTTCATCATTCAATGTTTCACCCATAGAATCCTTCAACATTGCAAGTTGATATTTGAATTTCCTCTTCAGTTTTTCAGCTTAAGGAATGTTGAGCATGTAAGCTTGCAGGTAACCACATTGGTCTACTGGTGAGTAGAAGTGAGGGAAAGGCAGCAATGAAAGTATGGGCTTAGTACAACTACATTCCATAGACTCCCATTGGCCCAGAGATGAGAGAGAAGAATGACTGGTTGGTCTGAAGTATGGTGAGACTGGGGACTCCTGAGTCCATGGATAAAGACCTAGTCCCAGAGGGTTAAAGTTGAGAGTGAAGCATTCAGTTGATATGAAAAGAAGGAGACATGCAAGAACACTCAAACTTGCATATAGTACCCATTTGACCTAGTGTCAATGGCTTGATGAGCAGAACTCAATTAGAGGAAAATAAAGAAAGCTTATAAAGGAAACAAGTGTAAATTGCTACAATTTGATGAATTTGATCTATACTTGTGGATTTAGTAGTTCAAAATATCAACAGAGTAGGAAAGAGTCTTCACATCAAGGATCAAATCTATGCACTCTGTTCAGAGGGTTCATAGGGATGGGCAATTTAGGCACTGGCTACCTAAAATGAGGGGCTATAATGGCATGAAGTCTAAACATCCACTGAAAAAAAGCTGTAAACATCCATTGAAAATTGGAACATGCAATGTACAAAGTATGAATCTAGGAAAATTGGAAGTTTTGAAATGGAATGGAATACATAAAAGTTATGAAATGGAATGCATAAACATCAATATCTTAGGCATTAAAGAACTGAAATGGATTGGTATTGGCCATTATGAATCTGACAACCCATGGTTTACTATACCAGGAATGACAAATTGAAGAGGAATGGTGTTGCATTCATTGCTAAAAAGAGCATATCCAGATCAGTCATGAGGTACAATGCTGTAAGTGATAGGATAATATCCATGTGCCTACAGGGAAGCCCAATTAATCCAATTAATACCACTATTATTCAAATTTACACACCAACCACTAAAGGCAGTGAGGATGAAATAGAAGAATTCTATCAACTTCTTCAATCTGAAATTGATCGAGGTTCTATTCTGTCACCATACTTATTCAACCTGTATGTTGAGCAAATAATACGAGAAGCTGGGATCTATGAAGAAAAACATGACATCAGGATTGGAAGAAGACTCATTAACAACCTGTGATATGCAGATGATACAACCTTGCTTG
>NW_006408606.1:5243255-5261014 GCF_000296735.1 Chrysochloris asiatica | reverse complement strand
TGGTGTTGGAGGAGAATATTGAAAGTGTCATGGGATGCCAAAAGAACCAATAGACCTGTTTTGGAAGAAGTGAGCCAGAGTACCTTTGTTGCACAGCCTTCTATGAATATGGTATAGCATACAGGCAACAAAATGATTAAAACTTTGGACATTACCAAACACCTTGAGGAAATGGTCACTGGGAATGAAGTTTCAGGACTATAGACTTGGAGATACTGTGGCCAATAGGCATAATGGTTCTCAAAGACAATGCTGTCCATCCTACTTTGGTAGTAGTGACTGAGATCTCAAAACTCCATGAGCTGTCATCTAAGGTACATCTATTGGTATCTCCATGTGTGAAAGAAAGAAGAGTGATGAACACTCAATATGATTGGAATCAATTCGTCCAGTGGACTAATGGGACATTTGAACAGCAATCTCCACAACTCTAATAGGATAAATGGATTAGAACTAGATGGTACCCAACTACCAATACCAACAGCTCTGGAAGGGATTACATTAGGAGGTTCCAGATAGTGTGGGAGACAATGTTGAACAAAACTCAAAATTATTAAAATTACTGGGCTTACTTTCACAAAGAGACTGGAGGAACCTGAGACTATGGCTCTCAGCCACCCTTCAGGAAAAGAACAGAACTTAAACTCATGGGTCAATTTTCAACCAAGTGGTAGATAGATAAATAGGTTGGACAAAAACTCTACTATGCTCACCATGAAATAGTCAACAATTCAAGATCAAAAGGGCAAAATTTACCTGGGGAAAATTTTCAGAGGGATTGAGAAAGAGGATGAAATGGAAATTAGAATCATAGGGAGGAATTGGAATAACTATTGTTACATTGATAGGATTGCAATCATTTAGATTAAACAAAGTGTATAGTTTCTTTGGATGCAAAACTGATGATCTGTTCTGAAAACCTTCACTCAATTCACAATAAAAAGTTCCCAAAAATATCAAACTGAAGAGGGTCTAATAATGTTCACAATTGTTATGAAGTTAGTAAAATAACAAAAAAGAGATAATTCTCAGGAAATTCTGATCTCAAACCTTGTAATTTCTTTGCTTTACCGTCTGCCATAAATTGTAATGAAGATTTATGGAGAAAAATATAGATGCTCTGTTGTTAACATGACCAATTTAGTCTTACATAGAAAGGATTAGAAGACCATAGTATATCCAACATCACTAAGTACAATAGATCTTCAAGATGGTCTATAGAACATCATAGAAATGATCATAAAGACTTTTATCATAGAAACTATACAGGATTAAAGAGCCCTGATGTTGTATTTGACTGATAAGCAGCAATGTCAGTGATTCAAACCCACCAGCTGTTCCCAGGGAGAAGTATGAGGCTGTCTGTTCCTGTTAAGACTTTGTCTTGAAACCTTTAAGTTTAAGTCAGCATTACCTCAATTTTTTTGGTTTCATTGTATTTAATACTTAACTCTTCTCTCACTAGCTAAAGGCAAGAATGTCTGGATGGCTTTGCCTTTAAGTGATAGTTTCAATGTTACCTACTAAGTAGGCCATAAGGAGTTTCTTTCAATGCTGAAATCCATGCTGCAATGAAACAACACCTGAGAAATTGTGAGGCCGTAGGCAAATGACTTTCTAAAAAATGTGACTTCAGTAAGCCTTCCCTAAAAAATCTTGTATCAGAAACATTAGCAACAAGAATCACTTGTGATGAAATCTGTTCCCTTACTTGTGTCCAGCTGCCATTCATATGTACTTATCACTCAACAATTAGTATTTTTAGGGATGTGAGTAGCTTCTCTAGTCTAGTTAATGTTCTATCTGGGGTCTCTACTGTAGGATATTATCTCTTTTTTATTTCCAACTTTATATGCTGGCACAGAGCTTTCACACACGATCTACTCAGTAAATACTTGTTAAATGGAATTATTTACTTGAGCAATGAAAATCCATTCATTTTGTGTCTGTGGGCATTCTCTTTCTTATCTGTGAAATGATGTCCAATAAAATCATTCTTTCAGCAATCAATGTCTGCCTTTTTTGGAGGTGGGGCTGTGGTATTGGATCCTAACTTAAGAGGCTAGAAGTAAGATATTAACCTAAAGCTTCATGACAAATAAAATATAAACTGTGTTAGAATTTCAGGCCTTATCATTTTTGGAGCCATCAGTATAAGAAAATTTTAAGAAGCAGGCATATTTCAAATGTAGTGACCCTTTTACATCTTAATGTGTTCAGGTGGTACTGTAGGATAGACACTGGACTAGTAACTACAAAGTTAGTACCTCAAACCCACCAGCAGCTCCAAGGAGGCAAGATAAGGCTTTCTGTTCCTGTAAAATTTTGCAGTCTTGGAAACAGGGTCACTGTGAGTCAGAGTTACTCAGTGGCAATTAGTTGATCTTTGTCTTTTGGGTTCCTTAATCCTGATGTCCATGTTGTCTAACCATTTTAGTAAACAGAATTCTATATCTGTGATCTAGTTTCTTCTTTAATAAAAGTTTTTCTTTGATAATATTTTTGCTTTCATACAAAAAATCATGAAGGAATTTTATAGTCTCAAATTTCTTCTTTTATGTTAGATTCTGTGACTTTATTTACAATTTCCATTATAAAACTTAAATTAGAAAAAAATCAAAGATCAGAGAGTTCCTAAGGTTTTGTCTATTATTGGAAAATGTTATTAAATGTAACTAAAATTAAAGACAAAAGCTTTCTAATTGTTTTCATAAGTTTTATGTCTAATGGAAAGATAGATCAATCAATACTGAGGCTCAGAATTGTATTTGAATAGATCCCTGAAAAGATTTCTGCAAAAAATAATTTATGTTTTAATACATTTCTACCTCAAAGGAATTCAGTTTCTTAAAAACAAATAGCTGTGATATCAATTTTTCATGTAGCTTGTAGAGCCCTGCTTTTGATCTTAATTAAAAATTGAACAAGTATAAGAAAGCCAGGTTGCTTCACCATGGTTACTTCAGTAATACCTTCAGGGAACTGGATAATCCAACTTCCTTGGTACAAGTAAATTATGAATTGGATGTTTGGTGTCCAATATTGCCAGCCAAGATGTTCTACCTTAGGCTACATTTAATAATTGTATCATCAGTGCTCCATTTCACATTTTTGGCAGAAAGAAAAAACAGTATGAGAAGTCTGAACACTGCAGTATGGCAGAGTAACTTGTTCCCATGTAGACTCAAAACAAGGAATATGTACACAGTGTAACTGGTGAATTCAGGGAAAGCATGTTAAGGTGGTGAAATATTATGAGAAAAGAGGCATTTCACTTCATTGATAATGTTGATTAGAAGTGATTCAGGGTGACAAATAAGTAATGTCACATTTGATTTCCTATGTAGATCATCTGCCCAGAGGTGGGCCAATAATCAGACTGCATTTGTATTGTAGACAGAGGGCAGGGACTGTGTGCTCAACTTTCTAGTTAAACTTTCTATTCAATGTCATGCACTAAAGAACAAGAATATAGTAAAAAATGAAAAATTTTCAAATGACAAAGAAATGGGTGGGACAAGGAAATAACAACTGGTTATAGATATTGTTGTTAGTTGCCATTGAATCAGCTTCAACTAATGTGACCTTGCCCTGTCCTCTGCCATCTTCATGATTGTTGATAGGTTTCAGTCCATTATTATGGTCATTATGTTAATTCATTTCATTGATGAGATGGGTTAACACACCCACCATTGAGGGCTTCCTTTCATTTCGCTGGTTCTCTACTTACCAAGCAGGATGTCCTTCTCCAGTGACTGGTCCTTACTGATGGCACATCTTCTGTAAGCAAGGCAACGTTTCATACAATATTCTGTGAACTGAGAGGTTCTTATCAGCTAATTTTAGAAGTAAATTACCAGGTTTTTCTTCCTAGTTTGTATTAGTATAGAAGCTTCACAGAAACTTGGCTGACCCTCCCAATATTTGAAATATTAGTGGCATAACTTCCAGGATCATAGCAACACACAAGTCACTACAGTAGAACAAACTGCTGGATGGTGGTTATAACTAGAATGCCTTATTTTAATTTCTCTCACTAAAATTCCATGATGTTTGCTTATAGATTTGCTAAGTTTCAAAACTTGAAAGACGTGCTCCACCAGATAATATTAGCTGACACTTAATCCCTTTTTAGAAGTGGGTATCATCCAGGTGATGTGTCACCTAGGAAACCTTATAATTTAAATCTCTAAATAATCAATAAACTAAGATGATAAGAGTGATTCATAGAAGACAGAGGCACTTCATAGTAAATTATTTTAATGATCAGACAGAACTATTTTTTTCAAACTGCTTTTTTCACAGAAGTAGATAAAAGTTATAATGAAAAAGATTAAATATGCAAAACATAGTCATTTCATCAAGATTGTAAAGACAAATGCATACCTTGTTTTAGAAAATGTAACAGTCTTCTTTTTCATGGGAATCTCACCATAAAATAGTTTTAATATTTATTTGATGTTTTTTTCTTTCTTTCTCTTATTTTTCCTGTAGTTTTTTGTTTTTCTTTTTTTTCTCTCTCTCTTTTTCTATAAATCCACTGCTATTAAGATAATGCAGATTCATAGTAACTATATGCAACAGAGTAGAATTCCTTAGGGTTTCCCACAATATATCTCCCTTAAAGTAACTGGTGGGTTTGAACAGCTAATTGATTGAACAGTTAGCAGCCTGGTGTATAACCCACAGAATCACCAGGGCTTCCATCTTGTACAGTAAGAAGCCAATGGAAAAAAAAGTAGGAGAAGAGGCCTTTTGGAAATTCTTAAGTTGTTTGTGGATGTCATAATTAGGGTTTCAAAAATCAACCTATTGTGGGTAAAATACCAAGTAGAGGAATTGCTGGATCACACGGTATTTCTATTTTCAACCTTCTGAGGAAGTGCCATATTGAGACAGCGATCCCTGAGATGAAGGTAGGGATGATGATGTGGAGAGATGGAGCAGCTAGGGACTCAGAATCCTGGGGGAGTGGGGGTGGGGGTGGGCAGGCATATAGGATGTACCCTTTCGTTGATTGGTGATGCATGGAGGGATTGTCACCATGGCAATGAAACAATATATGATAGGATGAATGTAAAACTGATATTCTCTCATAAAAACTGTCACATAATTCACAATAAAACGTTCAAAAAAAAAAAATCAACCTATTGACACTGAGTTGATTCCGACTTTAAGTACTCTGTTGTGTTTCAAAGTGGAATTCTTCTTCATAGGAAATCGGGCAGTGCTTCATTCTGCTGTGCATAAGGTCACTATGGGTCAGTACCGATTCTATGGCGCCTAACAACAACAACAACCGTTAGAAAGTAGATCCCCATGCCTTTCTTCTACGGTACTGCAGGTTGGATTCAGTCTGCCAACCTTTTGCTTAGTAGCCAAGCATAAAATATTGGTGCCACACAAAGATTTAGAAATATGTCACAGAACTCAGTAAATATAGCTACCTCCCCAAAGTAGACTCTGTATACTCTCATCCAAGTAAATAGCTTAAGAATAGCAAGTTGACAGATGTCTGTTTCCCTAAAATCTTCTTTCACTTACCCACAAAAGACTATGAATGGGCAGGGCTTCATGGCAGACTAGGCAGAATGGTTGTGCAGACCCCCACCAGGAAAAAACAAAACAAAAAAAACATGGAAAACTAAACAAAACAGATTCAGAGGAAAATACCAGAACTCTGAAATTCAGATAAAGGGAAAAACAAACAAATTGAGTGCTTATTGGGAGTAAGATTTGGAACAGAAGCATGAAAGGAGGTGGCTTCTGATTTGGGGCAGTCAACATGTCCTATCACAACCATTTTTAATGGGAGTGAGCAGATAGAGGGCCATGAGAGCACTCCCATCACAAAGAACTGATGGATCTTCAAAGATAAAGGTGTGAACACTCCTGTTCTTATTTTCCTTTTTCATTTGTTTCTTTAGCTAAAAAAACTGAATGGAGCTGTAAGACCAGTGAAAAGAGAAGTCCACCTCCTTATCACACCTAACAGGGAGCAGTTGGAGAGAGCTTAAGAAATACACCAATGTACATTCATCTAATTAATACAGATACAACAACACAATGCCTAGAAAGCAATGGAAAATTTCTGCTCTTGGGCAAAAACAAGGCAGGGTAGCTCAAACAAATAACCAAGAGGAAAATAATTTGTATTAGAGAGAGAAAAGCCTTGGAATTGCCTGAAAAGGAATTCAGGAGAATGATATTTAGATGCATCCATTGTTTCACCTAAAGATCAAGGAAAATAAGGATTAAGTCAGAAAAGTGCTACAGGAACAATCAAACAAAATAGATATAGCATTAGAAACAATATAAAACCTGCAAAAACAGGGCCTGATGATCAACACTAAAATATCAGAATTAGACAACACACTGAAAGTACAAAGATGAAGAATTAAAGATTGAAAACCAGAATCAGAGAGTTTGAAGACAAAACTCTCAATACTGATACAATAAAAAGAGCAAACAGAAAACAATCATGAAAAAAAACCTGAAGAGAGCATAAGATTCATGTGGGACAACATGAAGAGGAATAACCTACGTGTGGTTGAAATTCCAGAACAGGAAGAATCAAAGAAAACCACAGGAGAGATCACTGAAGAGTTTCTGGGAACATTTCCCTAATGTCTTGAAGGACCAGAAAATAAGCATTCAAGAAGCTGAATGAACTGCATGCAAGATTGACCCCAAAACAAAATCACCAAAACAAATCATAATTAAATTCCCTGAAATTATATACAATGAAAGAATTCTGAAAGCAGCTAGGGAATAAAGATGTGCTACCTACAAAGGCAGACCAATAAGACTAAGTTCTGATCTCTTAGCAGAAACCATGCAGGCAAGAAGGCAATGGGGAGACATATACAAAAACCTGAAAGAAAAAGACTACCAACAAAGAATCATATACCCAACAAAGTTGCCAATCAAATATGATGACTAAATCAGATCATACCAAGATAAACAAAAATTAAGGACTTTGTAAATGCCAAAAGAACACTTCAAACATACTAAAGGGGGATTCTTTGGACTGAGAACCACTGAGATCAGACAACAACCAGAGATTGACATGCATAGCAATATCACCCAGAACACAGTAGAGAGATGGAAGAATCCAGGACAGAACACAACTACAAGAATGAAATTAGGGAAGCTGGGAGGTCAGTCTAAGATGTGGACAATGATAATGCAAAAGAAGGGAAAAGTATAGGAATAGAGATCCAGGTGGTAGGGTTCAGGATAAAAGTGACTGTTTTATAAGGAGGAATAAATTAATAGACTATAAGGTAACTTCAAAGAAACGTAATACTTCACAACATATCAAGAAAAGGAAAATCCATGAGGAATATATAAACATTAAAACTTAGAAGAAATTGACACTAAAAAACACAAAAATAAAACCTCAGAGTAGGAAGGCATGCATAGTAAAGAAACCAGCAGCACCACAAAAAACAACAACAACATAATGACAGCAATTAATTCATACCTAACAATAATTACACTCAGTGTTAATGGATTACATGTACCAGTTAAGAGACAGAGTGGCAGAATGGATAAGAAAACAGAATACTTCCATGTGCTGTCTACAAAGGACACATCTTACACACAAAGACAAAAATAGATAAAAAATTAAAGGGTGGTAATGCTAATCTCTGATGAAATAAATTTTAAACCAGCATAAGAGACAAAAAAAAAGACATTATTTTAGGATTAAAGGGTCAATTGAACAAGAGGACATAACTATAACAAATGTTTATGCTACAAACAAAAAATCCCCATAATACATAAAGCAAATGCTAATAGAAGTGAAGAAAGAAATAGACAAATCTACAGTAACACTGAGAGATTTTAAGACACCACTTTGAAACTGGAAAGAAACTCAACAAAGAGGAATTAAATAAAAGATTAACCAAATTGACGTCGTAGTTTAGTGCAGAGCATTCAAACCAACAACAGCACAATACACATTATTTTCCAGGGCACATGTAACATTTTCAAGAATAGACCATATATTAGGTAACAAAGCAACTCTCCATGAATATAAAAACATCAAAATACTACAAAGCATCTTCTCAGATCACAATGCAGTAAAATTAGAAATCAACAATAGGAAGATCAAGGAAATAAAGTTAAATATATGAAAACTGAATAGCACTCTGCTTAAAGCTACTGGGGAATAGAACAAATAAATAATGAAATTAATAAATTCATGGAAACAAATGAGAATGAAAACACAACATACCAAAACCTTTGGGATATAGCAAAAAGCAGTGCTGAGTAGAAAATTTAATGCAATAAATGCACACATGCAAAAAGAAGAAAGAACCAAAATCAACACATTAACTCAACATCTCCAACAATATGATAAATACTAGCAAAGTAAACCTACAGTCACCAGAAGAAAAGAAATAATAAAGATTATAGCAGAAAAAAATGAGATAGAAAATGGAAAAACTATAGAAAGAAAAAAAAAGACAGGAAGCTAGTTCTTTGAAAGGATTAATAAAATTGACAAGCCATTAGAAACAAAACAAAACAAAAGAGGGAAAAGATACAATTAACACACTTTAGATAACAAGGGGGTGACATCACAACAGAACCAATGGAAACAAAGCAGATCATAACAGAGTACCTTGAAAAGTTGTACTCCAACAAATTTGAAAATCTAGAGGAAATGAATACATTTTTAGAAAAACACAACCTACAAGGAGCTCTGGTAGCATAGTGGTTACGAATTGGGTTGCTAACCTCATGGTCAGCAGTTTGAAACTACCAGTGGCTCTGCAGGAGAAAAATGAGGCTTTCTGCTCCCGTAAAGATTTATAGCCTTGGAACCCCTGTACAGGGTTGCTGTGAATCAGAACCAACTCCATGGCACATGACAACCACAACCTAAATTTAAACAGAGTAAAGTAGAAAACTTAAAAAGTCCTATAACAAAAGATGAAATTTCACCAAACATTCAGAGAAGAGCTGTAACCAATTCTACTGAAACTATTGCAAAATATAGAAACGGATGAAAAAGTCCCTAAAATATTTTATGAAGTGAATATAATTTTTATACCAAACCAGGGAGACATGTCAATAAAAAAGAATATTTAAACCAATATCTTTCAGGAACAGATGCAAAAATTCTCAACAAAGCCCTAGTCAACATAATTCAACAACATATCAAGAACAAAACAAACAAACAAAAAACACATCATGGCCAAGCAGGATTCATACCAGGAATGCAAGGATGGTTCAATATAATAAAAATGATCACTGTAACCCGCCATATAAATAAAAAAAGGACTTCAATTGTGTGGACCATGACAAACTATGGACAACATTGCGAAAAACGAGTATTCTGGAACACTTAGTTGCGGTCATGAGAGGAAACTGCACATAGACCAACAGGCAGTTGTTTGAACAGAACAAGTGAACACTGAATGGTATAAAATTAGGAAATGTTTGCAACGGGATGTAGTCTTTCACCATACTTATTCAATCTTCATGCTGAACAAATAATCCAAGAAGATTATATGAAGAAAAACATGACATCAGGATTGAAAGAATACTCATTAACAACCTTCAATATACAGATGATACAACCTTGCTTGCTAAAAGCCAAGAGGACTTAAAATATTTACTGATGAAGATCAAAGACTACAGACTTCAGTATAGGTTGCATCTCAATGTAAAGAAAACAAAAATCCTCACCATCATGATAAATGGAAAAAAGATTGAAGTTGTTAAAGACTCTACTTTGTTTGGATCAACCTTTAACACTCCCAAAAGCATCAATCAAGAAATCAAAGGACATACTGTGTTTGGCAAATCTGCCACAAAAGACATCTTCAAAGTGCTTAAGGGCAACAATGTCAGTATGAGGTCTAAGGTGCATCTGACCCAAGCCATCATATTTTCAATAATCTCATATGCATGCAAAAGTTGGACAGTGAATAAATAAGAAGACTGTAGAAGAAATAATGCATTTGAGTTATGGCATTTGGAAAGAGTATTGAAAGTGCCATGGACTGCCAAATGAACAAACAGAAGTACAGCCAGACTTGGAAGACAGGATGGCTAGATTTCATTTCTCATACTTTGGACATATTGTCAGGAGGGACCAATCACTAGAGAAAGATATCATGTTTGGTAAAGTAGAGGGTCGGAGAAAAGGAGGACCTAAAACCCCTAAGGAGATGGATTAGTACAGTGGCAGCAGCAATGTGCTCAGGCATAGCAATGATTGTGAGGTTGGCCCAGGACAGGGCAGTGTTTCCATCTTCTGTACATACGGTTGCTATGAGTCAGTACTGACTCGATGGCATCTAAAAACAACAATACAGGTACACATAGACTATCAAACATGGCAAAAAACATACAAACAATAGAAGACAAAATAGATAACTGGGAGATAGTAGAAATTAGAAACATATATGCATGCAAATATTTTACCAAAAGAGTAAAAAAAGGAGCCAACAGACTGGGATTTTTTTTTTTTTTTTTACAACAAAATATCAAACAAGGAAATACTTTCTAAAATCTATTGGAAACTACAATACCTCTACAAGAAAATGACAATTAACACAAATAGAAAATGAACACAGAACATGAACAGACAGTATGCCAAGGAAGACATTCAGGCAGCCAACAAACATATGAAGAAATTTTCATGATCATTAGCCATTAGAGATGAAAATCAAAATACAGAGATACTATCTCAACCCAGCAATAATAGTAAAGTTCAAAAAAGCAAAGGACAATAAATACTGGTGAGGATGTGGGGAGATTGGGCCACTCTTACATTACTGGTGGGCTTGTAAATGGTTCAGCCACTCTGGAAAATATTACGGAGCTTCTTCAGAAAGTTAGAAATAGAAATACATTGTTGTTGTTGTTGTTAGGTGCCATTGAGTCAGTACCGACTCATAGCAACCTTATGCACAGCAGAATGAAACACTGTCCGATCCTGGGCCAATCTCACTACTGTTGCCATGCTTGAGTCCACTGATGCTGCCACTTTGCCAATCAAGCTCACTAGGGGTCTCCCTCTTTTTTTCTGGCCCTCCACCTTACCAAACATGATATCCTCCAGCAACCAGTCTGTCGTGACACTATGTCCGAAGTATAAGAGACAAAGTTTGGCCATCCTGGCCTCCAAGGAGCATTCTGACTGCACTTCTTCCAACACAGATCTGTTTGTTCTTCTGGAAGGCCATGGCACTTTCAAAATTCTCCTCCAACACCATAACTCAAAAGTATCAATTCTTCTACGGTCTTCCTTATACACTGTCCAGCTTTTGCATTCATAGGAGGTTATTGAAAATTCCACGGCTTGGGTCAGGGGCACCTTAGTTCTCAAGCTGACATCTTTGCTCTTCAACAGTTTATAAAGGTCTTGTGCAGCAAATTTGCCTAACGCAATACGTCATTTGATTTCTAGACTGCTGCTTCCATGAGTGTTGATGGCTGATCAGAGCAAAATGAAGTCTTTAACATACTCAATCTTTTCTCCATTTAACTGTATGTTATTTATTTCTCCACTGGTGAGGATTTTTGTTTTCTTTACAAAGAGTTGCAACTCAAACCGAAGGCTGTGATTTTGATCTTCATCGGTGTATTTTAAGTCCTCTTCATTTTCAGCAAGCAAAGTTGTATCATCTACATATCACAGGTTGTTAATGCATCTTCCTCCAATCCTGATACCACATTATTCTTCATATAATCCATTTTGTCGGATTATTTGGTCACTATACAGATTGAATAAATATGATCAGAGAATACATTCTGGCACACATCTTTCCTGATTTTAAACCATTCAGTGTTCCATTGTTCTGTTTGAACAACTGCCTCTTGCTCTATATGCAGATTGTTCATAAGCAAAATTAAGTGTACCAGAATTGTCATTCTCCACAATGTTGTCCATAGTTTGTCATGATTCATAATGTCAAAAATCTTTGCATAGTCACTAAAGCACAGGCAAACGTCTGTCTGGTACTCTCTGCTTTCAGTCAAGATCCGTCTGACACCGGCAATGATATCCCTCATTGATATCCCTCAATGATACATCCACCTCTGAGTCCAGCTTGACACTGTCAGTTCCCTGTCAATGTACTGTTGCAGCAGTTTTTAAATTATTCTTAGCATAATTTTGCTTGCATGCATTATTATGATATTGTCATATGATTTCTGCATCATGTAGTCACATGTCTTTTAAATGAGCACAAATCAGTTGGCCAGGTAGCTGTCTTCCAAATATCTTGGCACAGATGTGTGAGCACATCCAGTGCTGCATCATTTTGTTGAACGATTTCACTTTGTATTCCATTAATTCCCAGAGTCTTGTTCTTTACCCATGCCTTGAGTGAACATTGGACTTCTTCTTTTAGGCTCTTGATTATATGCGACCACTTGAATTAGTTGAACAACAACCGTTTCCTTTTGGTAAAATAATTCTGTCTATTCCTTCTATCTTCCTTTGATGGGTTCTACAGCACTCAATACTTTGGCAAGACAATTTTTTCCATATTGCAAGTTGAACTTTGGATTTTTACTTCAGTTCTCTCTGCTTGAAAAATGCTGAGTGTGTTCTTTCCTTTTTGTTTTATATCTCCAAATCTTTGCACATTTCATTATAATAGGTGACTTTATCTTCTAGAGCTTTTTGCAATTTTCTGTTAAACCCTTTTACCTTTGCCTTTCTTCCCTTTGCTTTAGAATCTCTACATATCTTCTGACATTCATTTTGGTCTTTTCTTTGTTTCTTGACTTCTTAATGACCTTTTGCTTTCTTCTCGTATAATGTTATTGATTCTATCCCACTACTTTTCTTGTCTTTAGTCATTGTGTCTAATTTATCAAATCTGTTCCTGAAATGATCTCTAAATTCAGGTGGGATATGTTCAAGGTCATATTTTGGCTCTTGTGAATTTATTTTTAATTTTTTTTTTTGCTTCAGCTTGAATTTTCATATGAACAATTGATTCCACAAACTGCCCCTGGCCTTGTCTCGGCTGATGATATGGAGTTTTCTCACTGTCTCTTTCCACAGATAAGGTCAATTTTATTTCTGTGTATCCCATCTCGTGAGGTCTATGTGTATAGTTAGTTATCTTCCATGTTGTTTAGAAAAAGTATTTGAAACCTGTTGTCCATGGGTACTCTGCTGAAATTTAAAATACTGGTGGCATACTTTCCAGAATCACAGCAACACTCAAGACACCATAATATGACAAACTGATAGACAAGTAGTAGATTAAATGCAGTAAGTCATTATAATTAAAAACTGCAAGCTTCCCTTTCGTATCTTAATTATAGTTAGCTTCCGCCAGATTCTAGATAGTGAGAGGTCATCTGGTTAGATTTACTAAATAAAAGTGTATATCTAGCAGTCCTTACAGCTAGAGATACATATTCACATATCAAGAATGGCAAATGTAGAATCTACAAATATTAGGTTTAACTGTGTTTTTCTGTCACCAAAGAGAGAAATTCACATTCTGGGATAGATGATTGAGCTGATCCTCTCCAGACTGAGTATTGTTTTCCCACGAAAGGAAATACCTTTATCAGTGCTGCAGCAGATCTTTCAACACCTGGTTTGGGTCTGCAAGGCTATCCTGAAGAAATCAGACAAGAGAGGAGGAGAAGCTCTTTAAATACTTTCACCAGAATGTGCTTTCCTGATTGAGAGTTATAAATTCATGGAAACTAGTGCAAATATTTGGCTATTAAATGTGGTGGTGAAAGGCATGTAACCACCCCTAGGGGCATCTCTTCTTTCTCCTCTCCTTCCTGTTCCTGTCCCCAGGCCCATTTTTCAATATCCACACATCCCCAGAGATGAAGCAGCAGTGAGTCTGTCTCATAAATCAGCCTGCACCAGTGGGGAGCACAGAACTCTGATTGCATGCTAATTGGGAACAAGCCTGCCAGGGAAATCTTATGGTCAGAAATATAAAACCAAGAAGAGTTCAGGAGGTCACTAAATCCAAATTGTTGTTGTTGTTAAGTGCCTTTGAGTCAGTTCCGACTCTCATACCGAACCTGTTTAGGGTTTCTGTGGAACATCTGGTGAGTTTGAACAGCCAAGCTTGTAGTTCAAACCAACCTTGCAGTTGAGTGCTTATTTTATGACACACGAGGACTCTGAATCCAAATAGTGGTATTAAAAAAATCAATCAAACAAACAAGCAAAACTGTGGTGTCTAGTTAATTCTGACTCATGATATTCTCATGTATAGAATGTAACCGTTCCATAGGCTTTCTCTATAACAGTAGATTGCCAGGACTTTTTTCCTGAGCACTGATGAGTGAATTCAAGACACCAACTTATCAGCTAGTAGTTTAGCACAAACCATTTATGTTACCCAGAGACCTTGAAATGGTTTGTTTTTTTAAAAAAATCAAGGTCATCCAAAATTAAATGATAGTAGCTGAAACAGGTTAGAAGATCCTCAACTTGCCTTTATGTGATCTGGTTTACTCAGAGAATTGTGCCAGGAGTACAAGGCCTCAGTGTTAACGAAATCACATATAGATCAAATATCACTTGGTTAATGCTTTCATCAGTTGATCAACGTTTGGAAACCACTTTATGGATAGTTTTGGCTATTTCCTTACTTATTTTTAAATTATTACACAAAAGTTTCAAAAGAATGAAGTAGAGACTGGGATTGGCAGCAGCAATTTGTTTAGCACTTTCACTGCTGTACAAATAATTGAGAGGAAAGGAGAGATCTATCAACATTCATGTGCACAAATTGATGTTGTTGTTGTGTTGTTATGTGCCATCGAGTCGGTTCCGACCCATAGCGACCCTGTATAGGGTTTCCGAGGGGGTAAATCTTTACGGGAGTAGACATCTTTCTCCCGCGGAGCAGCTGGTAGTTTCGAACCGCTGACCTTAAGGTTCGCAGCCCGATTCGTAACCACTACGCTACCAGAGTTGATATTTATATATAAATATTTTGAAAGAATATGCTCTTGTCGTTCATTTGTATGATGGCTAGTATTAAAACAAGAGTGTTTTTGCTATTTTTGCTTTTTATTCTTTTAACATTTCAAGAATAGTGACTTTAAAATGGCGAAAGAATTATTTGATTCAATAGCATTTTAATTGGTTAATACTTATAAGTAAAATGTAAATTTTTCATCTCATATGTGTACACAGTAAAAGATTCTTATCTTAATTTAACTTAGGTGAAGTAAACACTGAGTGTCTTCATAAAGAAACATATTTGGAGTATTTGGAGTAAACGCTGAGTGTCTTCATAAAGAAACATATTTGGAGTATTTGAAGTAAACACTGAGTGTCTTCATAAACATATTTGGAGTACATGATAGCTTCTTATTGAGAAATATGTCATGAAACTCAAATTAGAAAATTGTCTAGCCTCAGGAACAGTAAAGAGAACAGGCTACTGTACTTCTTGTTTGTTTATTTAAATGATGTACGTGAATAGTCCTAAGATGTGCAGGCAAGGAAAATGGAAATTATAAAAAAATAGAAACACACGTAGTTTGATGATTCTGGCATCAGTTTAAAGCACAGAAAGCAAAGGAAGCATTTGCTCACATCATAAGAGAAATTCATCGGCTACTAGTCAGAGTGTTCTTACTGAGGAAAGAAATTTTCCCACACTCACATCCTCTGACCTTCAACATGTGGCAAGCAAACCACCCCTCCCTACAAATCTGGGAAGGCTGTGTGCTTAAGCCTTCAAAATTTTGGACACTGAGCCAAAATATCTAAAAGACTACCCAGCTGGGCAGGAACATTTTTGAGCAGACTTCCTTAGAAGATTTCCTGATCTTTGTGAGAATTTTCTTTTTCTTTTTTTTTTTTTTTTAATGTCTGGACATTGCGATGTCTTTATACCAGATTATCAGAGGGCTGACTCTTGCTTATCATATAGGTCTCTGCTGATTATTGCCTTCCTGAATGTTATCTCCTAACCATTTTATCTAACATCCAATGCCCTCCTCATTATCTCCTCCTTAGCTCTCATTCTGGATTATTTTTGTACAATGCTTATTATTATAAACATATTACTCTTGCTTTTATTTGTTTAGTTGTTATTCTCTTTTCCCCTCTCTCTATAGCAAATGACACACAAAGATAAGTTACTTTGTTTTCTACAACTCTGTAAAATTAACATGTAAAAGATTCACAATTACAAAATCATGGATAAATGAATGATAAATAACTGAAGAGAGACATTATTTGAAAACTATCTTTAAGTGATACTTCACGAAACATCACACTCCATCCTATTACCTTGCTTTATTTTGTCATTGCATCCTCATCCTCTTAGATGATTGTATGTATTGATAATTTTGTTTATTTCTTTCAACTAGAATTTATGTTCTATGATAGTAGAGACACCCTAGTATATTCACCTAGTGTCGCGTCCTTTATCGGCGAAGGCGTCTAAAGGTCCCGGGTTTCGGCACCAGTTGTCGCGCGCCTTCGCCGATAAAGGACGCGACAAGCAGGATTCTTCTGACAGTAGTTTATTGTTACAGCTCTTTATAGGGTTATAGCTCTTTTAGCGGTGGCGGAGGATGACACTGGGCAAGGGAGTAGAAGGAGAATATATACTCTCAAAGGAAGGCGTGGCGGAACATGATTGGTTACATGATTGGTTGGTAAAATAATGCCTGATTAGCATACAGCGAGTAGAGTTCAGCGCCTAATTAGCATACGTGGAAAAAGACAAGGAAACAAGAAGGAGGAAGTTGAGGTCGGCGCCATCTTGTAATGGCGTTTGTAGCTCTCAACACCTAGTAAGTAGTTAATAAATTCACTAGTATGATGAAGTCCTGATGTGGACCTATAGAATAAGCACTGAACTGCTAACTACAAAGTTGGAGGTTCAAAACCACCAGCTACTCCTAGGAAACCATATACAGGGTTACTATGAGTTAGAACTGACTCTATGGCACTTAACAGTAGTAACAACAGTATGATGAAATCACTTTGGAAAACAATTTGATAGTTTCTTTAATAGATAAATATAAACTTTTAATTTTACTCAGTAATTCCACTTCTAGGACTCCACACCAAAAAAATGAGGACATATGTCTACACAAAGACTTGCATGTAAATGCTCATTACAACATTATTTATAATAGCCTAAAACTGGAAAAAGATCCAACTGTCAAATAACTGACTAATTAATGGACAAGATCACTCCCACTCCTTCAGTACACAGGGTTGACAGGATGGGTAACTTAGACATTGGCTACTCAAAATGGGGGGGTCCTATGAAGGCAAGAGGAGTCCTGGTGTGGCACTGTGGGTTAATGCGCCAGACTGCAAAGCCGTTTGAACTTCAAGGTTGGTGGTTCAAGCTCACCAGCTACTCCTCCGAAACCCTATACAGAGTCACTATGAATCAGAACCGACTCAAAGGCACTTAACAACAACAACAACAACAACATAAAGGCAAGAAGTGACTGTCTTATGGGCTTTCAAGTGGGAGCCTAGTTCCAGACAGGTTAGGGGAAGGTAGAATCTCCACTGAATGATTTCCAATCTGTTGGGACCGGGCTAGCGAAAGGAAATGGGGACAAGACTCTTGTGGTACAATAGTGAATAATTGCCATCAGGACTGACTGTGAGGGTAGGAAATATAGAGGTAGATGTGTTTTGACAAAAGGAGAAAGTCATTGATTTTGCAGCCCAGGAGAGGCAGAGATGCCAGGGATGGAGACAGAGACGATGACCTGGACTGATGGAGTGGCTGAGGACACTGAACTCAGGGAAG
>NW_006408606.1:5229932-5242546 GCF_000296735.1 Chrysochloris asiatica | reverse complement strand
TAGTCACTATGAATTGAAATTGACTCCACAACCCTTAGCAACAATAGCAACCTAAAATATATATTTCAATGTCAACATAAAACACATGACTAATTTCCATTTTTAGTTTGTTTACTTGTTTTATTACAAAAATCCTGCAACTAGACCAGAGAGCTTCCAAAAGTGTGTGGAAATTTTCCATTATAATTAAATTCCAGATTTCATAAACTTTTGAAGCACCCTCATATACTTTGTCAGGTGTTAAACAAAATTATACTGTGAAACTGCAGGCATCTACCTTTTAATGAGAAAGAAAATGGCTATTTTGTGCATAGCTGTACAAAGCCTCAACTAATGTTAGTAATGGGAAAGTTAAAAGGACATTTCAATTACCATACTTTATTTATCACTTCAACAAATATTTGTTGCTCACTTTATATGAGGCACTCTAGAAATCACTGTCAGAAATATATTCCTTATGTATACTAATTTTGTTAATGCTGTTGTGTACCATCAAGTCAGTTCAGACTCAGCAAGTTTCCAAGAGCAGTTGCTGGGTTTTAACTGCCAATTTTGCAATTACTGTCCAATGCTTATCCTACAGCACCACACATATCTTATACTCCCTACATATATGTGTACTTTTGTCATTGCATTTTGTCATTCTCAAATTGAGAATATGGCTATATTTATGATCTTCTTGTTATTGTTGTTAAGTGCCATTGAGTCCGTTTTGACTCATAGTGACCCTGTGTAGGGTTTCCAAGGAGCAACTGGTAGGTTTCAACTACTGACTTAGTGGTTATATCTAGCACACTCAAAATTCCCTGATTAATTTATAAATGACAGATCATAGGGCTCCTTATTGTTGTTGTTAGGTGCCACTGAGTTGGTACTGATTCATAGAGACCCTATGCACAGCAGAATGAAACACTGCCGGATCCTGGGCCAACCTCACTACTGTTGCCACGCTTTAGTCCATCAATGCTGCCACTTGGCTAATCCAGCTCATTGGGGGTCTTCCACTTTTTCTCTGACCCTCCACCTTACCAAACATGATATCCTTCTTCAGTGACTGGTCTCTCCTGACAATATGTCCTAAGTATGACAGACAAAGTTTGGCCATCTTGGCCTCCAAGGAGCACTCTGACTGAACTTCTTCCAAAATGATCTATTGGTTCTTTTGGCAGCCCATGGCACTTTCAATATTCTCCTCCAACACCATAACTCAAAGGCATCAATTCTTCTACGATCTTCCTTATTCACTGTCCAGCTTTCACATCCATATGAGGTTATTGAAAATACCATGGCTTGTGTCAAGTGCACCTTAGTCCTCAAACTGACATCTTTGCTCTTCAATACTTTAAAAAGGTCTTGTGCAGCAGATTTGCCTAATGCAATACGTCATTTGATTTCCTACATACCTCCAATATGCAATATTAAAAGTGGGCATGCAGACTAAGTGTTAATGAGTGCCTCAAATGCATAAATAAATAGATATATGAAACCACACCTGATGAGCTGTCTGGTCATTAGAGAGATAGATATTTCTAGTATAGTTGTTGGCAGCACATTCCTTGTTTCAAATCTTCGGACCAATGCAGAAGTGACAAAATCAGAGAATAAAAAATGAGGGCCAACTATTTGTTCATCCAAATAGTAAACATTATTTTCAGATCTCAAACTCCACTCTTACTCTCACAATGAAGATGTTGATTTTCCTGGCTTTCATTTCAATCACTTTAATTATGCTTGTCCTTTACTTCAAACTCTCGAATTGGACATTGAATATCATCTGCTGTCCAAATATAGTTGTTTTATTTTTCTAAATTGGTGTCACTTACCTCCTGGTGTGGCACTGTAGGTTAATAAGCCAGACTGCAAAGCCTGTTTGAACTGCAAGGTAGTTGGTTCAAGCTCACCAGCTGCTCCTTGGAAACCCTACACAGGGTCGCTATGAGTTGGAACCAACTCGGCAGCACTTCACACCTCTAGTTAGTTGTTTCTTAGTGCTCAAAATAACAAATTAACGA
Organism: Chrysochloris asiatica; assembly: GCF_000296735.1. Taxonomy (NCBI): domain Eukaryota; kingdom Metazoa; phylum Chordata; class Mammalia; order Afrosoricida; family Chrysochloridae; genus Chrysochloris; species Chrysochloris asiatica. The sequence goes on along the minus strand of NW_006408606.1, from coordinate 5,240,534 downwards.
TGATTTTTGCTGTTTCCTAATTCCATCCTCACTCTTTTCCAGTCATATATATTAAGCAAAAAATTTTCATTTACAGTGAAACCAATCAACCAATCAGCAAACAATGAATCAAGCAACCTCCCAAAACTGTCATTTGCTAGTCTGAAATTGAACATATAATGCCTTATGGTATTGCTGATGTTATTAAGGACTTTTGAAAGAATTGGACAGTCTAATAGTATAAAATATGCTTTTCTAATAATTGGTGCTGAGATCATAATGTCATTCAGTTAAGACACACAGGGTAGGTCAAAAGGTATTGCTACTAGAGTTCCAGTTCATACATGCATGAGTTTATTACAAATAAAATATATTTAAACATGTCTCTGGGATCTGTACATAGTTACAGGCATGTTTTCTCAGCGACATACTTGTCTTAGTCTCAATGTGTCTTCAAAACAAACGTTCAATCCAAAGAGTGACTTTGGAGGGGATCTGCTGGACCAGTCAAAAGCAAGGCAGAGAGGTTAGCTTGGAAAGTTTCATGGGTAAGAATCAACATAAATCTAATCTTCAAATTGTGAAGATCAATTAACTTCCCATAGTTCGTTAACTTTTAACTTATGGATTAATTAATTTTAATCAAACTTTGAAAACTGATAGCCATTATTTCTTCAGATATTTGTTGTCATCACCCAATATTCCAATGAGACTAGTCAATTATAAATAATTGTTTATAGCCTGAGTATAAAACATGGGAAAGAAAATGGAAGGAGATAAAGTCTGTAAGCTATGTAGGAAGTTGCCACATTATAAACAATATTGCATACAATGTTAAAGAGTTTGGTCTGCTTCTGATAGACAAAAAGAAGCTATTAGATAATTTGAAGAAAGGGTGACTTGGTAAAACATTTTCATTAGTTATTATCCTGTGTGAGATAGATGAATTTAAGATACCCAAACCAGAGAATATGGAGGTGCTGTAGTATAAACATTGGACTGCAAACCACAAAGTTAGTAGTTTGAGTCCACCAGCTACTCAGTGGGAGAGAGGAGACTTTCTTCTCCTGCAAAGATTTACAGTCTTAGAAATTCTGTACAGGGTCACTATTAATTGTAACATACTCGATGACACTTAACAACAGACCAGAGATAGGAAAGTGATAGAAAAACACACCCACACACATCATTCCATATATAAATTGTTTAATATTCAAGTAAAATGCTGCAAATCATTGAGTAGATTTCATTACTTATTGATCCAATATAGGGTTCTTGAGATTGTACATCTTTACAGGAATAGAAAGCCTCATGTTTCCCACATAGAGTGACTGATAGATTCAAATTACTGACCTTGGGGTTAACAGCTAATATTTAGCCCACTACACTACTAGGATTTCTTTTTAAATGCTTGTTGTTATAGTTGTTAAGTACTGTGGAGTTGATTCTGACTCAGTGACCTTGTGGTTCACAGTCCAGTGCTTATGCATTGCTTCCTAAACATGCCACACCATGCTTGCAGGTAGCTAATTTACTCCAGCTGGAGAGTCTTGAGGAAACACTGTTTACAAAACTTGAAAGTGATGCATTGTAAGAGGAATTACATTCAAGTCAAAATACTTCTGAATAGTCAATGAAGGCCTAAATTCTTACCTTAAAAACTTGATCAACACTTCTTGTGGAAATGCCTTTTCTAGATCTAGAATATTAATCTTGCCATTGCATTATGTGTCTTGAAATTTTGACAGGTTTATGTGTGACACTAAGGTCACTTGTAAAGTGGCAAACCTGTAATTATATGCTTTGCGGTCAGCTGCTTCCTTTAGGCAACAAACATGCATTAAATCAGCCATTAAAAGTAATCAGGAAACTCTCCCTAGGGAGTCTTTTACTCTCATAAACTTCTAACCTGTTAAATACAGAATTAAATTATCTTTCTATATTAGTAGCAACTCCATTAAAAAGAAGTCATTTAAAATAAGTATATCCCTTGTTTTCTTACCCCTGCTCTATCATTTGCTGTGATAGATACTCAGATGACAGTCTGGGTATTTAACTATGATTTTAGTCCTGTATTAAAGTTTAAATTCTGAAGAATTTGTTTTGCATCTACAGTGGGAACCCTAACTCCATTTTGAATATTGGCATCAGTTAAGGTATCTGGGTTCTTCCTGACCATTAAACCAACAATGTTGGTCTATGAAAACTCTCTGGTAAATCCAGGAACTATATTTCGCCCTCAGGAAGATTGTAGTTCAAAGTAGATTACAAATCCCAGGCAAAACCAGGGAAGGACAGTTTGTTCTGGGGAATTTGCTTGATTGTGTTCTTTATGATTTACCAAAAATATGACATATTTTCAACTTTAAGTTGAAAGTTGGGGTCCTGGTGGTTTGACTAAGAGTCACATAATCATCCAATATCTGGTTAGTAAACCTGACTTTTTTTTTTTTTTTTTTTTACATAATTTTCTTTTGTTCTGCATTTTTCTCACAGTCTATCCAGGACCTTCTAATGTGATCCTTTTTCAGGGCAGCTGGTAGTGGCAACCAAGAACCATTTTGTTTTTCTAGTTTCAGGGTTGTGGAGACTGATGTCCACATGGTCCATTAGTCCATTGGACGCATTGCTTCCAAGAGACTTCAATTTTCGGAACTATTCTTTTCTTCAGACAGGGAAAGACCAATAATTATACCTTAGATGACCTCTCATGGGTGTCTAACAGCACAGTCAATCCTCACAAAGGTAGGATGTTAAGATTGTCTTTGTGGACTATGTTATGCCAGTTGATCATCATGTCCTCCAAGATTGTGGTCCTGAGCCTCCAGGCTTAGTAACTCAATCTGTGTTTAGTACCGTCAGAAGTTTTCATGACTTTACACCATGTATGCTCTAACATATTCATGAATATATTTACAACAAAGGGAAATACACATGTGCAAATATTTTCTTCATATATCTGTGGGTACACTTACATTCTCCTTCCCTTACCCAGTCAATGTATGTACCTATCTATGTTGTTGTTATTAAGTGCCTTTGAGATGGTGCCAACACAAGGCTTCCCTGTATAGGGTTCCCGAGGAGTAGTTGGTTGATTTGAACTGGTGACCTTTCAGTTAGCAATCCATTGCTTATCCTACAGCACCATACCAGAATTCACATTGTTGTTATTGTTAAGTACTGGGGATTCAGTTTTGACTAATATAGACCCTGTATAGGGTTTCTAAGATTTTAAATCTTTTGCAGAAACAGAAAGCGTCATCTTTCTCCTGCAGAGTGGCTGGCGGGCTCAAACCACTGACATTGTTGTTTGCGGGCCAATGTTTCTCCTATGGAGCCATCATCATCATCTTCCCCTTCACCCAAGTTATGTAATTCACTGATTGTTGTTGTTAAGTGTTGTTGATCCAGTTCCGACTCATAGAAATCATGTATAGGGTTTATGAAGAACACTTGGTGGGTTTGGATGGCTAACCACAAGGTTGGCAATTCAAACCCCCCAGCTGATCCTTGGAAATCCTATACAGGGTTGCTATGAGTCAACAGTCAACAGCAACAACTCTGTAGCGACTCAATTTCTCTCTTTTCCCTTCAACCACAGGTAGCCATCAATGAATGTTTCTTTTAGTATGAAAACATTTTCTGGACTTTTTACTATGGTTGTTGTTGTTGTTGTTAAATAGCATAAAGTCAGTTCTGACTCATAATGACCCTGTATAGGGTTTCCAAGGTAGTCTCATATAATATTTGTCCTTTTTGCGATTGGCTTATTTCACTCAGTATAATGTTTTTAAGGTTAATTCATGTTATGAAGCATTTCTTAGTTATTTGTTGTTGTTGTTGTTAAGTGCCGTCGAGTCGGTTCCGACCCATAGCGACCCCGTACAGGGTTTCCGAGGGTGTAAATCCTTACGGGAGTAGAAAGCCTCGTCTTTCTCCCGCGGAGCGGCTGGTAGTTTCGAACCACTGACCTTAAGGTTCGCAGCCCGATTCGTAACCACTATGCTACCAGAGTTCCTTAGTGCTGTTATAACAGAAATAACAGAAGTGGATGGCTTTAACAAACAAAAATTTATTATTTCAATGTTTATGAGGCTGTTGTTGTTGTTGTTGTCAGGTGCCATCGAGTCGGAACCGACTCATAGCGACCCCATGCACAGCAGAACGAAACAATGTTCGATCCTGGGCCAACCTCACTACCGCTGCCACACTTGAGTCCATCAATGATGCCACCTGGCTGATCCATCTCGTTGGGGGTCTTCCTCTTTTTCTCTGACCCTCCACCCTACCCAGCATGACATCCTTCTCCAACGATTGTTACCTCCGGACAATATGTCCAAAGTAGGAGAGAAAAAGCTTAGCCATCCTGGCCTCCAAGGAGCACTCTGGCTGCACTTCTTCCAAAACAGATCTATTGGTTCTTTTGGCAGTCCATGGCACTTTCAGTATTCTCCTCCAACACCACAACTCAAAGGCATCAATTCTTCTACGATCCTCCTTATTCACTGTCCAGCTTTCGCATCCATATGAGGCTATTGAAAACACAGTGGCCTGGGTCAGGTGCACCCTAGTCCTCAAGCTGACATCTCTGCTCTTCAACACTTTAACAAGTTCCTGTGCAGCAGATTTGCCCAGTGCAATACGTCGTCTGATCTCTTGACTGCTGCTTCCGCGAGTGTTGATAGTTGATCCAAGAAGAATGAAGTCCTTGACAACTTCAATCTTTTCTCCATTGATAAGAATGTTGTTTATTGGTCCAGTGGTGAGGATTTTTGTTTTCTTGAGGCTAGAAATTGGAATTTAGAGTACTGACACTTATCTCATCTCATCTCATCTCATCTTATCTTATCTCATCTTATCTTATCTTATCACAGAGCAAGGATCCCGGCTTCACAGGACACATTCCACTCATTTGGACAAGAATCTTTTTTCTCTACTCAATTCTTTCACATTTCAAATCTCAAAATAGATTGTCTCAGATACAACTGAAACCTGCTCATTGCAACCAACCTCATTAATATCTTAGAAATGAGACTTTACAATACAGTTAATAATCACACCAGTTCAGGGGTGATCTCACCATGTGCCTGTCAGTTTGCCATGTTGTGGCAGCTTAAGGTATGTTGGAAGCTAAGCCACTGATATTTTAAATACCAGCAGAATCACCCATGGTAGACAGATTTCAGCTGAGCTTCCAGAATAAGACAGACTAGGAAGAAGGAGAGGAGGAAAAGTTCTGAATGTTTAGTCACCGAAAAACTTAAGAACAGTAGAGGAACACTGTTAGAAAGTGCCAGGATACTGAATATTTAAACACTGTGAATTGCACTAGAATATGATGAGGCCAGAAGATGAGCCCAACAGGCCAGAAGGCACTCAAAATACAACTGGGGAAGAGCTGCCTCCTAAAGTAGACCTGACAATCATCATGCAAGTGGACAAAAGCTTTCAAGACCTTCATTTGCTGATGAGGCAGAACTCAAAATGAGGAGAAACAACTGCAAATGTCCATTAATAATCTGTACATGGAATGTATGAAGTACGAATCTAGAAAACTGGAAGTTCTCAAAAATGAAATGGGACACATGAAAATCAATATTCTAATCATTAGTGCTGCAGAATAAATCACTGGACTGCAAGGTAAGTTTGAACCACAAGGACAGCAGTTCAAACTCACCAGCTGCTACTTGGAAACCTATACAGGTTCGCAATGAGTCGGAATCAACTTAATGGCACTTAACAATAGCAACAAGTGAGATGGACTGGTATTGGCCATTTTGAATCTGACAATCACATGGTTTACTATGCCAGCAGTGTCAAACAGAAAAGTAATGTCATCACATTCATTATCAAAAAGAACATTTCAAGATCTACCTTGAAGTATAATGCTTTCTATGGTAGACTAATATCCATATGCCTACAAGGAATACCAGCTAATACCACTATTATTCAAGTTTACTCAACAGCCACTTAAGTCAGTGTTGATGAAACTTAAGAATTATACCAATATCTTCAGTCTGAAATTGATCAAACTTAAAGTCAAAATGTATAGATAATTATTGGCAATCGGTATGAAAAGGCTGGAAACAAAGAAGGATCAATGGTTAGAAATATGACCTTGGTGATAGAAACAAGCTGGATATTGCACGATGGAGCTTTGCAATGCCAATAAATTCTTCACTGCAAATACCTTTTTTAAACAACCTAAAAAACTACTAAACAGTGTTCTGGTCACAGAGGAGGCACAGCCACAGTGGTTGCCACATTGAGGGTTTCTGGCTCTTTTCTCTTCACCTTAAATTTGGGTGTGTTTTATGAATAATCAAAAAAAGCAAAAGCCAACAATATCAGACCAGCTTTCTAAAACTAGAAAAAAAGATGTAAAAGAGAGGTTTGATCCTACTCAGTTTGAAGTCTGTATTGTTCAAGGCTTAACAGAAAATGGTACTGATTTAGAAAATGGTACTGATCTTGATGCTTCTGGAGCAAAACTTGACTACCACCAATAAGCAGAAACACTCTTTGACCTTCTGGTGGCTGCAGGAATGCTGACTCCAGATGGTACACTGGCAGATGACAGGATGCGTACAGATGTCTGTGTGTTTGCAGCACAAGAAGACACAGAGACCATGCAAACATTTGCTTAGGTTTTGAACAAGTTAATCAGGCACTACAAATACCTGGAGAAAGGTTTTGAAGATGAAGTTAAAAAGTCACTGCTGTCCTTAAAATCTGATAGAAAAAAGCTAGCTATGTTGACTGGTGTTCTTCTGGCTAATGGGACACTTAATGCATCCATTCTCAATACTTTTGTGATGAGAGTATGGTTAAAGTAGGAGTTTCAGCAGCTTTTGCTGTAAAGCTCTTTAAATCTTTACATAAATGAAAAGATATCAATGCATTAGCTGCAAGTCTTCTGAGAGCCAGCATGGATAACAGATTGGTGGAACTTTCCTGTCGATAAACAAAGTGTTGAACACTTCATAAAGTATTTCCCTGAAACGGGCTTGAAAGAGCTTTCAGAATATGTTTGGAATCAGCAAAACATAGGAGCTCATAAGGAGCTCCAGAAAGAACTTCAAGAACAGATGTCCAGTGTTGATCCATTTAAGGATATAATTTTATATGTCAAGGAGGAGATGAAAAAAAAACAACATACCAGAACCAGTTGTCATTGGAATAATCTAGTCAAGTGTTATGTGTACTGTGGGATGGAACAAAAACAGAGGAGCTTGTAGAAAAGCAAGCCATCAAGCACTAAAAGCAATACTTGCTGCCTACACTACTCAAGGTCAGTCTGAGCTGACTCTCTTACTGAAAATTCAGGAGAATTGCTATGACAACATTCACTTCATGGAAGCCTTTCAGAAAATAGTGGCGCTTTTTTATAATGCTGAAATCCTGAGTGAAGAGCCCATTCTGAAGTGATATAAAGATGCACATGTTGCAAAGGAGGAAAGTGTCTTCCTTGAGCAAATGAAAAAGTTTGAGCAGTGGCCCAAAAATGCTGAAGAATCTGAGTCTAAAACTGAAGAAAGTCACTGAATTTTGAAATTTACCTTCAGTAAAGCAAACAATAGTTGAGATGCTATGTCATGTCTCATTTGCCCTGGTTCTTACATTTTCCTAACCTCCCTATGTCAAGCATTATATATGGGGCTTCATGGCAAATTTTATCTGAACTGATTTTATAGTTACTGGAAATGTTGGGTTTAATTTCTAAAACCATGTTTTAAGTCGCTACAGGAGCTATAGATTTGAATCTAATGTTGCATTTGTCTTTTTAGTTCTATTCTACTCCCTGTATTTCCTACTGTAATAATGTAATTTAAGACTTTCCACAATGAACAGTTCACTGCATTTTTTTGGGTTTTCTGTATGCACAGTTTTCATTGCATGACTTGGTTTAACACAATTTCTTATAAAAATTCTGTTTGCAAATTAAACTATAAAAGTATATATATATATATATATATATAAGACTGCTTACACACAGTGTGGTGCTGTAGGCTAATGCATTAGACTAGACTGCAAAGTCATTTGAACTGCAAGATCAGTGGTTCAAGCTCACCAGCTGCTCATTGGAAACCCTATACAGGGTCTCTATGGGTCACATTCGACTCGATGGCACTTAACAACAATAGCAATGCACATGGACCTCAACAAATAGAATACATAGAAATCAAATTGACTACATCTGTGTGAAGAGACAGTGGAAAAGGTCCAAATTATCAACCAAGGAGAAACTGTGGAACAGACCTAGAATTGCTCATATGCAATTAGGATGAAGCTGAAGAAAATTAAAACAAGTCCAAGAGAGCCAAAATATGACCTTGAACATATACAACAGGAATTTAGAGATCATTAGATTGGAATTATATCATATCTACACATTGTTTTGGGTAGTATTGATAATTACTATTAATAAACACTAATAATAAAAACAATGTTAAGTCTTCTATCCATGAGCATGGTATATTCTTCCATTTATGTGAATCTCTTTGGTTTCTTGTAGTAGTGTATTATAGTTTTCTTTGTATGGGTCTTTGTTTCTCTGGTTAGATAATCTGCTATTGTAGGAAGCAATCTTGGTCCTTTCCCTGATTCTGTCAACCTGCCTGGGAAGGCAAAAATTGACCAGTCAACAATCATGATCTTGTGATGATATATTTTGTTTCTATTATACATGATTGTTGTTGTTGTTGTTAGATGTCATCGAGTAGGTACCAACCCATAGTGACATTTTGCACAGCATAAGGAAACACTGCCAAATCCTGGGCCAACCTCAATATTGTTGCCACACTTGAGTCCATTGATGCTGCCACTTGGCCAATCCATCTCCCATTTGGGGTCTTCCTCTTTTTCTCTGACTTTCCATCTTACCAAACATGATATCCTTCTCCAGCGACTGATCCCTCCTGACAATATGTCCAAAGTATGAGAGACGAAGTTTGGCCATCTTGGACTCCAAGGAGCACTCTGGTTGCATTTCTTCCAAAAAGGATATATTGGTTCTTTTGGCAGCCCATAGCACCATCAATACTCTCCTCAAATACCATAACTCAAAAGCATCAATTCTTCTATGGTCTTCCTTGATGACTGTCCAGCTTTCACAGGCACATGAGATATTTGAAAATACCAAAGCTTGGGTCAGGCACACTTTAGTCCTCAAACTGACATCTGGCTCTTGAACACTTTAAAATGGTCTTGTGCAGCAGATTTGTCTAATGCAATACACTGATTGATTTCTTGACTGATGCTTCTGGGAGTACTGATAGTTGATCCAAGAACAATGAAGTCCTTGAGAACATCAATCTTTTCTCCACTGATAAGAATGTTGTTTATTGGTCCATTGGTGAGGACTTTTGTTTTCTTTACATTGAGATGCAATCCATACCGAAGGCTGTGCTCTTTGATCTTTATTAGCAAGTATTTTAAGTCCTCTTCATTTTCAGTAAGCAAGGTTGTATCATCTGCATATCGCTGGTTATTAATGAGTCTTCCTCCAATCCTGATGCCATGTTTTTCTTCATAAAACCCAGCTTCTCAGATTATTTGCTCAGCATAAAGGTTGAATAAGTATGTTGAAATAATACAACCTTGTCGCACAACTTTTTAAAATTTTAAATCATTCAGTGTTCCCGTGTTCTTTTTGAACAACTGCTTCTTGGTCCAGATCCAGATTCCTCATGAACACAATTAAGTGTCCCAGAATACACGTACTTCGCAATGTTGTCCACAGCTTGTCATGTTGCACACAATAGAAAGCCGTTGCGTAGTCAATAAAGGATAGGTAAACATCTTTCTGATAGTCTCTGCTTTCAGCCAAGATCCACCAGACATCAGCAATGATATCCCTTGTTCCACACCCTCTTCTGATTCCGGCTTGAACCTCTGGGAGTTCTCTGCTAATGTAGCCATTTCTGTATTACCTTTAACAAAACATTACTCACATGGGATATCAAAAAGATTGTCTGATGATTTCACATTCCGTTGGGTCACCATTCTTTTGAATGGGCACAAATACAGATCTTTTTGAATCAGTCGGCCAGATAGTTGTCTTCCAAATTTCTTGGCAGAGATGAGTGAGTGCTTCCTGTGCTGCCTCACTTTCAAGAAGGATTTCAATTTTTATTTCATCAATTCCTGGTGTCTTGTTCTTTGCCAATTCCTTCAATGCACCTTGGACTTCCTCCTTCAGTATCATTGGCTCTTTATCATATGCTACCTCTTGAAATGGGTGAACATTAACCATTTCTTTTTGGTACAGTGATTCTGTGTATTCCTTCCATCTTTTCTTGATGCTTTCTGCATCATTTAATAATTTGCCCAGTGAATATTTCAATAACGAAAGTCAAGGCTTGAATTTTTTCTTCAGTTCCCCCAGCTTGAGAAATGCTGACCGTGTTCTTTCTTTTTGGTTTTCTGATTCCACATCTTTGCACACTTTGTTATAATATTTGGCTTTATCATCTGGAGCTGACGTTTTAAATTTTCTGTTAAGCTCTTTGTTGTTGTTGTGTTGTTGTGAAGTGCCATCGAGTCGGTTCCGACCCATAGCGACCCTGTACAGGGTTTCCAAGGGTGTAAATCTTTACGGGAGTAGAAAGCCTCATCTTTCTC
>NW_006408606.1:5223911-5226942 GCF_000296735.1 Chrysochloris asiatica | reverse complement strand
CTGGATATATTGGGTCTTATTTCCCTTAAGCGATCTTCCTTTCTCTAAAGCATTTAGTCTACCTAAGATCTTTTTAAATTTTTGAAGCGCAAAGCTGTTGGCATAAGGTCTAAGATGTGTCTGACCCAAGCCATGATATTTTCAATATTATGTATTGAATTCATGTGAAATTTGGACAGTAAATAAAGAAGACAGTAGACTAATTAATGTATTTGAGTTATGGTGTTGGAGGATAATTCTGAAAGTACCACAGACTACCAAAAGAACATACAGATCTGTTTTGGAAGAAGTATAGCCAGAGTGCTCTTCGGAAGTCAGGATGAACAGACTTCATCTCTCATAATTTGGACATAGTTTCAGAAGAGACCAGTCATTGGAAAATTATATCACTTTTGGTAAATTGGAGAGTCAGAGAAAAAGAGGAAGATCCCCAGCAAGATGGATTGGCACAGTGACAGCATCAATGGGCTCAAACATAGCAATAATTGTGAGGTTGGTTCAGGACCAGGCAGTGTTTTGTTCTGTTGTGTATAGGGTCAATATGAATTGGTACTGACTTGATGGCATCTAAGAGCAGGAGCTCTGGTAGTATAGTGGTTATGAATTGGGCTGCGAACCTTCAGGTCAGTGGTTCGAAACTATCAGCTGCTCCGCAGGAGAAAGATGAGGCTTTCTACTCCCGTAAAGATTTACACCCTCGGAAACCCTGTACAGGTTCATTACGGGTCGAAACCGACTGGACGGCACTTAACAACAACAACAACAAGAACACCAACAACAATAGAATAGTTTAAATTCTGGGTTCATTTCCTCCCAGTACAGTTTTCATAACTCCATTACAAGATGGCTATTATTTAAACATTTTATGCAGAAAAACAAAAACAAAAAACCCAGAATCTCAGAGAAATCAAAATTCTTGCTAAAACTCACACAACTAGTATGTGCCTAGGCTGAAATTTGGAAGCAAAACATTTAATTGAACAATTATGCCTATACCAGGTCACTATGAGTCAGAACTGACTCAACAACAATTTATTTAAATAATTATTTTAACTTCTTTTATTACCTCACCAGATGGACCTGACCAGATAGAAGCTATGGCACACGTATTTTAAATACAGCAGGGTCATCAGGTTCAGCTGAGCTTTCAGACTACGGAGAAGGAGAGATGGACTACTATATAATTAGTCAATGAAAACCTTGTGAATAGCAGTGGAAGTGTAAGCACCATAATATTGAAACTGAAATATGACAAAACCACCATAATATTATTAAATATAGTGCTGTGAGATGAGCCCTTCAGGTTGGAAGGTACTCAATATATGCATAGGGAAGAGCTGCCTCCTAAAGTAATAGAGTTGACTGTGATGAAGGGAAGGGGCTAAAAGCCTTCAGCCCCTTCATTCACTGATGAGGCACAACTCAAAATGAAGAGTAACTGTCATTAATAATCAGAATATGCAGTGTAAGAAGTATGAACCTAGAAAAATTAGAAACAGACAAAAATGAAATGGAATGCATAAACATCTAATCCTGATCGTTAGTGAGCTGAAATGGACTGGTGTTAGCCATTATAATCTGACAATCACATGGTTTACTATGCTGAGAATGACAAATTGAAGAGGAATGGCATTGCATTTATCATCAAAAAAGAACATATGAAGATCTTTCTTGAAGTACACCTCTGTCAGCGATAGGATAATATCCATATGCCTACAAGGAAGAGCAGTTAACAAAACTATTATTCAAATATGCACAAACCACTAAGGCCAGGTGTGATGAAATTGAAGAATTCTACCAACTTCTTCATTCTGAAACTGATCAAACATGCAATCAAGATGTAGTAATAATTACTGGTGATTGGAATGCAAAGGTTGGAAACAAAAAGGAAAGGTAAGTGGTTGGAGAACATGACTTTGGTCATGGAAACAATGCTGAAGATCATATGATAGAATTTTACAAGACCAATAAATTCTTCATTGCAAATACCTTTTTTAAACAACATAAAATACAACTATACACATAGACCTCACCATATGGAATACACAGAAATCAAATAGACTACATCTGTGGAAAGAGGTGGTAGAAAAGCTCCATATCATCAGCCAAAACAAGGCCAGGGGCAGACTGTGGAACAGACCAGCAATTGCTCAATGCAAGTTCAAGCTGAAGATGAAAAAATTGAAACAAGACCAAAAAAGCCAAAATGTGACTTTGAAGATGTTGTTGTTGTTAAGTGCCTGTCAATCGGTTCCAACTTATAGCAGCGAACCTGTATAGGATTTGCATGGAGCAACAGGTGAATTTAAACTTCTAAACTTGAGGTTCAAATTGACCTTGCAGGCCAGTTAATTTGCCCACAGCATCACACCAGGACTCCAGACCTGAAGTTATCCTACCTGAATTAGCAGATCATTTGAAGACAGATTTAATTAATTAGACACTAAAGACAAAAGACAAGAAGAGTTGTTAAAATGACATCAAGAATATCATACAAGAAGAAAGCAATAGGTCATTAAGAAAACAAATTAAGGAAAATACCAAAATGGATGTAAGAAGAGACTCTGAAACATACTCTACAGCATAGAGATGCTAAAGCAAATGGAAGAAATGAGGAGGTAAAAGAGCTGAATAGAAATTTTCAAGGGTCAGCTCAAGAAGACAAAGTCAAATATTATATATATATAAAAAAAATGTGCAAAGACCGAGAGATATAAAACCAAAAAGGAAGAACACACTCAGCATTGGTTAGTCTGAGGAAACGGAAGAAAAAATTGAAGCCTCAACTTATAATACTGAAAGATTACATGGGCAAATACTAAATGATTCAGAAAGCATCAAAACAATATGGAAGGAATGCACAGTCATTGTACTAAAAAGATATAAATAGTCAATATGCAACCATTTCAAGAGGTACTGTATGATCGAGTCAGTGATGTTGTTGTTGTCAGGTGCCATCGAGTCGGAACCGACTCATAGCGACCCCATGCACAGCAGAACGAAACAATGTCCGATCCAGGGCCAACCTCAC
>NW_006408606.1:5221789-5222217 GCF_000296735.1 Chrysochloris asiatica | reverse complement strand
TTTTCATTTTCTTCAGCTTCAGTTTGAATTTGCATATGAATAATTGATGGCCTGTTCCACAGTCTGCCCCTGGACTTGTTTTCACTGACGATATGGAGCATTTCCATCATCTCTATCTGCAGATGTAGTCAAATTGATTTCTATGTATTCAATATGGTGAGTTCCCTGTGTATAGTCATTTCTTATTTTGTCTAAAGAAGGTATTTGAAATGAACAAATCATTGGTTTTGCAGAATTCTATCATGCATTCTCTAGCATCATTTCTATCACCACAGCCATATTTTCCAACTACTGATCCTTCCTCTTTGCTCCCTACCTTTGTATTCCAACCACCAGTAGTGATCAATACAACTCGATTGCATGTTTGATCAATTTCAGATTGAAGAAGTTCATTGAATTCTTCTATTTCATCCTCACTGGCTTTAGTG
>NW_006408606.1:5213029-5217976 GCF_000296735.1 Chrysochloris asiatica | reverse complement strand
CTTTATTGACAACACGAAGGCTTTCGATTGTGTGGATCATGACAAACTATGGACAATATTGAGAAGTATGAGTATTCCAGAACACTTAATTGTACTTCTGAGAAATCTGTACCTGGACCAAGAAGCAGTTGTTCGAACAGAGTCAGTGATACCGAAGGATAAAATCCAACGTATATTAAAGGAATTGACAAAGACAAAGGCACCGGGAATTGATGGTATACAAATTGAAGTCCTTCAACAAACTGATGCTACATTGGAGGCACTCATTCATCTATGCCAACAAATTTGGAAGACAATTACCTGGTCAATTAATAGGAAATGATCATATTTGTGCCCATTCCAAAGAGAGGTGACTCAATGGAATGTGACAACATTTGGACAATATCATTAATATCGCATAAAGTAAAATTAACGGCTACAACCATACATTGACAGAGAATTTCCAGAGGTTCAAACTGGATTCAGAAGAGGACATGGAATGAGGGATATTATTGCTGATATGATGTCAGATGGATCTTAGCTGAAAACAGAGAATACCAGGAAGATGTCTATCTGTGCTTTAATGACTACACAAAAGCTTTGAATTGTGTGGATCATGACAAGCTATGGACAATATTGCAGAGAATGACAATTCCAGAACACTTAATTTTGCTCTTGAGGAATTTGTATAAAGAGCAAGGGGGCAGTTGTTCAAACAGAACAAGGGAGCTTGAATGGTATAAAATTTTGAAAGGTGTGTGACAGTGTTGTATTCTTTCACCATACTTATTCAATCTGTATGCTGTGCAAATAATACAAGAAACTGAATTATTTGAAGAAGAACATGGTATCAGGATTGGAAGACTCATTAGCAGCCTGTGATATGATGATACAACCTTGATTGCTGAAAGTGAAGAGGCTTTCAAATACTTACTGATGAAAATCAAAGACCACAGCATTCAGTATGTGTTATAGCTCAATGTAAAGAAAATATACTCACTACTGGACCAATGAATAGCATCAAGATAAATGAAGAAAATATTGAAGTTGTTAAAGATTTCATGTTGCTTGGATCATCAACACTCATGGAAGCAGCAGTCAAGAAATCAAACGATGTATTGCATTGGGCAAATCTGCTTTTTAAAGTGTTGAAGAGCAAAGATGTCAATTTGAGGACTAATCTGTGCCTGTCCCAAGCCATGACATTTTCAATTACCTCATACACATGTGAAAGTTGGACAATGAATAGACTGTAGAAGAACTGATGCATTTGAGTTATGGTGTTGGAAAAGAGTATTGAAAGTACCATGAACTTCCAGAAGAACAAGCAAGTCTTTGTAGTAAGAGGTACAGCTTGAATGTTTCTTGGAACTGGACTTTATCTCTCATACTTTGGTCATGTTATCAGGAGGGACCAGTCCAGGAGAAGGACATCATGCTTGGTAAAGTGGAGGGTCAGAAAAAAGAGGAAGACCCCCCCCCCAAAAGAGATGGATTGCCACAGTGGCAACAGCAATGAACTCAATCATAGAAGTGTTTTGTTCTGTTACGTAAAGAGTTGCTTTGAGTCATTACTGACTTGATGGCCCCTAACAACAACAACATCAACCCTACGGAGAAATTCTACTTTGTCCTGTTGGGGTACTCTGAGTCAAAATTTACTCAACAGAAGTGAGGTATATTAAGCTAATTAAAACAGTAGTTCTCATTGTCCAAAATAGAATACTTCTAGAAAATGCCAAATGGATTTTCACTTTGTTTAATCACACCAAATATTCAGATGTCTTATTAGCTTCAGAACTCTGTCTTAATGAAAGAATTTTCTCAGTATGAAAAATGAGTAAGTATCTATATTCTGTCAAGAAAATAGAAGAAAGGGCAGAGTCCAGACATCTTCCCAATACTGGTGGAAAAGCCCCTTACAGGCCTCCATAGATTTCTGACATTTTGTAGGCTACAGTTTTTAATCCAAGAGACTTAAAGCATATTAGAGAAATTCCTTTTGAAGTGTGGAATATATTTCTAAAATTCAGTATCTAAAGTCATGGTAATAAAAAAAAAAAAAAGAAAGAAACAAAAAAACACTGGCAGGATTTTATTTAAAGGAACCATTATAAAAATGTTCTTTGGTTTGGAAACTTCAGGAAAATATTTAATTACCATTAATCAGAAAATCCAAACCATTACTCATCTTACTGTCATTTATGGATATAGTCAAGACATTTTCATCTGAAAAGCTATTGTACTAAAAATCAAAATTTCTTTCCTCAGTAAGGAAGACAAAGTTCTATTGAGTGGTAATATGATGCAGAAAAAGCATTATCTTCTCCATATATTGGTTTGGCACATTTTTTATCTTTTAGTAGTAACAAAAATGAAAGTGTTCTTAGCTGTTTTTGAACCTTCAATGTAAATAATAATACTAATAAGTTTTTTAAATTTTGCCTCAAATCTATACATTAAAAATATCTATTGGAATAGTATTTTATCTATTATTTAACTTATCCATATTACATTATAAATGCATTCTATTATTAATTTTATCATAAATAATTTGTTTCTTTCAATAAGCTGTGATATTAAAAAGCCAAATGTGTTTTCCCAGGGCACTGTGATAGTTAGAGCCCACCAGCTTCTCTGTGGCAGAAAAAGGAACTTCTACAAAAATTTACAGCATCAGAAGACCTATATCAGCTCACTATGAGTCAGAATGACATGTGTTAAAACAACAATGCATTTTCTAGTTTTTTAGAATCATAGTGTCTTATTTTACAATTATTGTTGTTGTTAAGTGCCCTCCAGTCTGTTTGACTCATACCAACACTGTTTAGGGTTTCAATGAGCAGCTGGTGTGTTTGAACCACTGACCTTGCAATTAGGAGTCCAGTGTTTATCCTACAGCACCATACCAGGACTGCATTTTCACTTACTCTATGAAAATTAAGGAGCCCTGGTGGTTCTGTTATTAAACATTCAGTGGCTAACTGAGAAGTTGGTGGTTCTAACTCTCCAGCTTCTCAGAAAAAGAAAGCTGTGGCAATTTGGCTTAGTAGGATAGTTCATTTTATGTTAGAATCTACTCTATGAAAATGAGTCTATGAAATTCTGTATGCATTTTTAACAACAGGTATATACATGTTGATATACACATATATTTTATATGTTATATAAATTATATAAGTATTAAATTATATGCATATACATTCTGAAAGCATTATTTACTACTCACATTTTTAGTGCATAAAATTGGTATAGCTCTGACTTTAAATATCAGGATTAATATTCCTTGAATTAATCAAAGTTTTCAAATAATGTATGATAGTGGTGGTTGAGTTTGTGTCCTCTGACTCATAGTGATGCTGTATAGGGTTTCCAAGTCTATAATCTTTACATTAGCAGAAACCCTCATCTAGAGTGACTGGTTGATTTAAACAGCTGACCTGTGGTTATTAGCCCAGCTCGTAACCACAAACTATCAGGGCCCCTTCAAATAATGTATGTTGTTAAGTGCTATAGAATGGGTTTGGATTCATAGTAAGCCTTTATAAGATTTCTAAGGAGGGGTTGAATTGCACCTTTGTGGATAACAGCCCAGCGCTTTTCCTACAGTGCTTATAATTAGAGGAAATCTTAGTAGTATGGCTATAGCAATTCTCATTAGAAGATTATTTTGTTGACCTTGTTTTTAATAATTTTACAGCATTTCAGAAGACTAGAATTTGAAAATAAATAGACACTACAATGTGCTCTACACAAAAGAAACCCTTAGCCACTGGTGCCCTTTTCATAGAAATGAAAATGAAGGACTTCTCTGCCATCTAGTGGGCACACTGAAAAATGATGGGTTTGCTTTTATTGATTCAGTTAAAGTAAATTACAGCATTTTTCTTGAATTAAGTAGCACCTGTTCTCATCTTGCTTCTGGTAAATATTGTGAAGATGTATGCATGTATGAGATAAAATAATTTTCAGTAAAAAGTGGCTTTAAAAAAATTGTGTGGGGGCATTAAAATGTGTACCATTGACATGGTGACACAGTGAGTTGGATGTTTAGAGGGGCAATCATTTTTTTTTACATATTTCTTCCACAACAATAAAATTAACATTTGAAAAAACGTGTGCAACGTCAAATGAATGTCTTGATACATAAAATACTTGAAAAAGAGAGGGAGGAGGAGGGATTGATCTCTTTATTAAATTGTTTTAAAAGGGGAACAACTTAAAAAGAAGCATTGTTGAGCAAATTTAGAAAGCTTAAAACCAGCAATCCCCTGGGCTCCAGGAATAATGCTTTCTTCTAACATATGGAGACAAAAGTCAGAGCTATTCCAATGTCTTTTGGAAGAAGTTTCAATGTCTGGGACAAGGGAGCACAGAGAAGATGAAGAACAGCTGCTGAAAGGAAGTACCACATACGTGAAGAATTCTATAGCTCTAACTCTGAATGAACACAGTGGTCACTCCTGATAATTTTCTTTCACTTCTGCTCAAAGTGGCTGGTTGTGCTGGAACAGAAAAACCTGGATCAAAGAGTATCACTAAAGGATACATTTTAATAAAAACTTTAGCATTATGAACTTTGCATTGCTATGTTAAAATGAAACAATGTCATAGAAAAAAATAGTCCTATCATTTGTTGCTGCAGTATGAAAAGACATGCTCTGAGTGGTTGGCTTGTTCTCTATTAAGTGTTTAAGCACTGTGTGCCTTGCCAGTTCAGTCATTGCTAACTCTGCTTTTGATGGTTTTCGGGGGGTGATTCTATCCTGAGTAACTGGAGAGGTTAATCAGAGGAATATAGTATTTTCGTGTACCTATAAGCTGCATCCATTTAATTAATAATCCCTAGCACTTAAGAAAAATAATCGCTCTTTCATTTTTTTCTTATCAAGTTTTAGAAAATCCAGATAATGAAAGAGTTCCCTTGTAGCAAGAGGGACATTGTTGTTGTTGTTGTCAGGTGCCATT
>NW_006408606.1:5209699-5212614 GCF_000296735.1 Chrysochloris asiatica | reverse complement strand
CTTAGTCCTCAAGCTGACAGCTTTGCTCTTCAATACTTTAAAAAGTTCCTGTGCAGCAGATTTGCCCAATGCAAGATGTCGTCTGATCTCTTGACTACTGCTTCCACAAGTGTTGATAGTTGATCCAAGAAGAAAGAAGAAAGATTGACAACTTCAATCTTTTCTCTGTTGATAAGAATGATGTTTATTGGTCCAGGGGTAAGATTTTTGTTTTCTTTACATTGACATGCAATCCATACCAAAGGCTGTGCTCTTTGGTCTTCATCAGTAAATGTTTGAAGTCCTCTTCATTTTCAGCAAGCTAGGTTGTATCGTCTGCGTATCACAGGTTGTTAATAAGTCTTATTCCAATCCTGATGCCATGTTTTTCTTCATATAACCCAGCTTCTCATCAGATTATTTGCTCAACATACAGGTTGAATAAGTATGGTGAAAGAATACAAGCCTGAAGCACACCTTTCTTAATTTTAAACAATTCAGGGTTTAAAATGTTCTTTTCAAGCAACTGCCTCTTGGTCCATGTACAGATTCCTCATGAACACAATTAAGTATTCCAGAATACTCATACTTCGCAATGTTGTCCATAGCTTGTTATGATCCACACAATCAAAAGCCTTTGCATAATCAATGCAGCACAGGAAAACATCTTTCTGATATTCTCTGCTTTCAGCCAAGATCCATCAGACATCAATAATGATATCCCCATTCCACGGCCTCTTCTGAATCCGGCTTGTACCTCTGGAAGTTCTCTGTCAATGTATGTTTGCAGCCGTTTCTGTATTACCTGTAGTAAAGCTTTACTTGTATGGGATATTAAACATATTCTCTGATGATTTCCACATTCCATTGGGTCACCTCTCTTTGGAAAGGCACAAATACGGATCTCTTCCAATCAGTCAGGAAGATAGTCATCTTCCAAATTTCTTGGCAGAGATGAGTGAGTGCCTCCTGTGTCACCTCACTTTCTTGAAAGATTTCAAATTTTATTCTATCATTTCTTGATGCCTTGTTCTTTGCCAATTCCTTCAATGCAACTTCGACTTCCTCTTTCAGTGTCATTGGCTCTTGATCATATGCTACCTCTTGAAATGGTTGAACATTAACCATTTCCTTTTGGTACAGTGACTCTGTGTATTCCTTCCATCTTCTCTTGATGCTTTCTGAATCATTCAATAATTTGCTCAGAGAATTGTTCAATAACAAAAGTCAAGGCTTGAATTATTTCTTCAGTTCCCCCAGCTTGAGAAATGCTATGTGTGTTCTTCCTTTTTTGTTTTCTGATTCCAGATCTTTACACATTTTGTTGTAATATTTGGCTTTATATTCTCGAGCTGATCTTTGAAATTTTCTGTTCAGCTTTTGGATCGCCTCATTTCTTCCATTTGCTTTAGCATCTCTACGCTGGAGAGCAAGTTTCAATGTCTCTTCTGACATCCATTTTTGTCTTTTCCTTCTTTCTTGTCCTCTAAATGTCTTTTTGCTTTCTTTATATATGATGACCTTGATGTCATCCCACAACTCTTCTGGTCTTTGGTCTTTAGTGTTTAATGTATCAAATCTGTTCTTTAGATGATCTCTAAATTCAGGTAGGATATATTCAAGGTCATATTTTGGCTCTCTGGACTTGTTTTCATTTTCTTTAGCTTCAGTTTGAATTTGCATATGAATAATTGATGGTCTCTACGATATGGATTGGGCAAATAGCCGCATCAATGGTCTCAAGCGTGGCAACATTAGTGAGGTTGGCCCAGGATCAGGCAGTGTTTTGTTCTGCTGTGCATAAGGTCACTATGGGTTGGTACCAACTCAATGGCACCTAACAACAATTCATGGTCTGCCCCTGGCTTTGTTTTGACTAATGATATGGAGCTTTTCCATCGTCTCTTTCTGCAGATGCATTCAATTTGATTACTACATATTCCATCTAGTGAGGTCCATGTGTATAGTCGTCTCTTATACTGTCTAAAGAAGGTTTTTGAAATGAACATATCATTGGTTTTGCAGAATTCTATCATGCATTCTCAAGCAACATTTCTATCACCAAGGTCATATTTTCCAACTACTATCTTTCCTCTTTGCTCCCTACCTTTGCATTCCAATCACCAGTAATGATCAATATATCTTGATTGCATGTTTTATCAATTTCAGATTGAAGAAGTTGGAAGAATTCTTCTATTTCATCCTCACTGGCTTTAGTGTTTGGTGCATAAATTTGAATAATAGTGGTCCTAATGGGCTTCCCTGTAGGTGCATGGATATCATCCTGTCACAGACAGCATTGTTCCTCATGACTGATCTGGATCATACTACCCTGAATGCACCTGATCTTATCTGATCTCAGAAGCTTAGCAGAGTCGGGCTTGGTTAGTACTTGGATGGGCATCATTCAGACTCTTAAATTGGGCGGGGAGGATTTCTTAGGCTAGACAAGTAGACTAAGTTCAGAATTGTGTCCAGAGGAGTTATAATAAAAAGGAAACAAAGTAAAATGTGGATCACTAACAAATCTTTGTGAAAGGGAAAGGAAATATACTGATACCTAACTGGATGCTGAATCAAAGACAAACTAAAACCACCTACACTAACTTCTCTGCATATTGTCTTTTTTGAAGAAAAGGGGAAATGAAATTTCATGGAACAGGCAAATGGAAGAATTTTATAGTGTGTATATGTATATACTCAGCACAGGAAGACATGCAGAACAAAGAAACCAGCAACATCACAGAAAAGCAAACATAATGACATCAATTAATCCATACCTATTGATAATTACACTGAATGTAAGTGGATGAAATGCACAAGTTAAGAGATGGAGAGTGGCAGAATGGATAAGAAAAGAAGATCCTTCAATATGCTGTCTGCAAGAGATACACCTTACACACACACACACACACACACACACACACACACACACA
>NW_006408606.1:5198846-5209599 GCF_000296735.1 Chrysochloris asiatica | reverse complement strand
AAAAAAAAAAAAAGACTAAAAGGCAAAGGATGGAAAAAATATATATACCAAGCTAATTGCAACCAAAAACGAGTATCAGGGACAACTATGACCCTGGTGCAGTTGAAGAACCTAGTGACGAGGAGCCGGCTCTGAGCAGCTCTGAAGATGAAGTGGCTGTGCTTTTACATGAAACTCTGACCAAAAACATAAGCTCATCAGAGAATGTCTTACTGGAGAAAGTGAATCATTGAGTGAAGATGAATTTGAAAAAGAAATGGAAGCAGAATTAAATTCCACCATAAAAACAATGGAGAACAAGTTATTCTCTCTGGAAACAGTAGGTTCTTCCTCAGGAAATGGGAAAGTTAGAACAGCTACAACAAAGTACTATGATATTTATTTTGATTCTGATTCTGAGGATGAAGACAAAGGAGCACAGGTGACCAAGGAAACAAAGAAGAAATGATATCATATTCCAACAAATGATGAATTACTCTTTGATCCTAAAAAGGATAACAGAGACCAGGCATGGGTTGATGCAAAGTGAAGGGGCTACCCTGGTTTGGAATACAGTGGTGATGTCAACAACAGCCTGCTCCTAATAGTGATTCTGTCTTGAATTGCCCAGCCTGCATGACCATGCTATGCCTTCATTGTCAAAGGCATGAATCATACAAAACTCAATACACAGCAATGTTGTGATGAACTGTGCTGTCAACAAAGAGGAAGTTCTAAGATACAAAACCCCAGAGAGCAGGAAAAAAAGGTGGGGCCATAAGAAGGTAAGGTCCAACCATGAAGATGTTACAAAGCAGGTTGAGACAGAAGTGCAAGAAATCTACCACCCAGTCATGTGCACCGAATGTTCCACTGAAGAGACAGTCTACGACAAGGATGAAGTCTTTCATTTTTTCAATGTTTTAGAAAGCCAGTTGGCATTTAATTGTCCAGAATTGTATATCAGGCAAGTATGGACAGTTATTTTTTCCAAGCTGCTTGAACCATTTAAGTAGCACTCTGAGTTGTTGAGTATGCAGTTTTTCATGTTTATGAAAGATAATGGTTATTTACCTTCTTTCTCCACCTCTTTTTGTTTGTTTGTTTGTTTGTTTGTTTGTTTGCTTTCTAATTTCCTCCAACAGTCATGGGACTGATTATTCATTCCCCTTTTGATGGTCATTTGGAAACAGTAGGCTTTTATTTATTTAAACTCTTTAGAATTAAAATGTTCTGGAGTTATAAGTAATCTTTGTTTCAGATGTTACTATTATTATTTTGGATATGTACTGATACTCTTGGTGTGATTAAACTGAAAACTTTCTTGAAAAAACAAAATAGCAGTGGCAATACTAATCTCTGATAAAATAAATTTTAAAGCAAAAAAAAACAGCATAACAGATAAAAATAGACACTATCTCATGATTAAAGGGACAGTTGAACAAGGTGACATAACCATAATAAATATCTATGCTTCCAATGAAAGAACTACAAAATATGTAATGCAAACTCTAATATATTTGAAGAAAGAAATAGACAAATCTACAATAATAGTGAGAGATTTTAATACACCACTTTGTTTAAAATGGATAGAGCAACCAGAAAGAAACTTGACAAAGACACAGAGGAACTAAACAAGACAATCAGCCAATTGGAATTCATAGATGTGTACAGAGCATTCAACCCAGTAACAGCACAATACACATTCTTTTCCAGTGCACATGGAACATTCTTCAGAATAGGCCATGTGTTAGGCCACAAAACAAACTTCCATGAATTTTCAAACAGCAAAATATACAAACCATCATCTAAGACCACAATGCTACAAAATTAGACATCAACAATAGGAAGAACAAAGAAATAAAGACAAATACATGGAAACTGAATAACACCCTGCTTAAAAGTTACTAGGGAGTAGAAGAAATAAAACATGAATTCACAAAGTTCCTAGAAACAAATGAGAACAAACACACAACATACCATAATCTTTGGAACATGGCAAAAGCAGTGCTGACAGGACAGTTTATTGCAATAAATGCACAAATCCAAAAAGAAGAAAGAAACAAAATCAACACATTGACACAACATCTCCAACAACTAGAAACAGACCAGCAAAGTAAACCTACAGTCAACAGAAGAAAGGAAATAATAAACATTAGAGCAGAAATAAATGAGATAGAAAACAGAAACAAACTATAGGAAAAATCAACAGGGGAAAAAGCTGGTTTTTCAAAGAATTAATAAAATTGACAAACCATTGGCAAACTTAACAAAGAAAAGAGGGAGAAGACACACATAAGAAACCACATGGGTGATGTCACAAAAGAACCAATAGAAATAAAAAGGATAAGAACAGAATATTATGAAGAGTTGTACTCCAATAAATTTGAAAACTTTGAGTAGATGGATACATTTTTAGAAAAGCATGACCTACCTAAACTCACACAGAGTGAAGTAGAAAACTTGAACAAACATGCAACAAAGGAAGAAATTGACCAGGTCCTCTCAAATCTCCCAAACAATAAAAGTCCTGGTCCAGATGGCTTCACTGGTGAGATTTACCAAACATTCAGGAAAGAGCTATCATCAATTTTACTCAAATTATTTCAGAATATAGAAGAGGATGGAAAACTCCCTAATATATTCTATGAAGTAAGCATAACCCTCATACCAAAACTAGATTAGGACATCACTTAGAAAGAAAATTATAGACCTTTATCCCTCATGAACTTAGATGCAAAAATTCTCAACAAAATCCCAGCCAACAGAATTCAACAACACATCAAAAAAAATAATAATAATAATACATCATGACCAAGTGGGATTCATACCAGTGATGCAAGGATGATTCAACATCAGAAAACCATTCAATGTAATCCACCATATGTATAAGAAAAGGGAAAAGAACTGCATGATCATATTAGTAGATGCAGAAAAGGCATTTGATTAAAAATCAACATCCATTGCTGATAAAAACACTCAACAAGTTAGGAATTGAAGGGAAATTCCTCAACATAATTAAGAGCATATATACAAAACAACAGTTAAAATCAATCTCAATGGAGAGAAACTGAAAGCCTTTTATCACAACTCATATTCAGAGTTGATTTGTAAGCCTTAGGCAAAGCTATAAGGAAAGATAGCAAAAGTAAAGGCATCCACATTGGCAAACAGGAAGTAAAACTCTATTTGCAGATGATATGATACTATACATAGAATATCTCACAGACTCAGAAGAAAGCAAACAAACAAACAAAACTAATGGAAATCATTGGAAGACTCAGCAAAGTGGTAGGGTACAAGATCAACTGATACAAAAATCAGTTAAATACCTCTACACTAATAATGCCAATGCTGAAAAGGAAATTAGGAAAGCAATACAATAGCCACCCAATCGATGAAATATTTAGGAATAAATTTAACCAGAGAAACAAAGGACACATACAAAGAAAACTAGAAAATACTACTACAAGAAACCAAAAGAGACTTACAAAAATAGAAGATTATACCATGCTCCTGGAGAGGAAGACTTAATATTGTGAAAATGTCAATATTACCCAAAGCAATCTACACACATAATGCAATCCCAATTCTGATCCCAATGACATTTTTTAAAGGGATGGAAAAATCAATTACAAATTTTATGTGGCAAAGAAAGAGACCCATGATGAGCAAAGCATTGCTTAAGAAGAAGAACAAAGTTGGGGGCTTCTCACTTTCTGATTTCAAATTTTATTACATGGCTAACAGACTGGTGCTGATAAAATGAAATACACATAGGTTAATGGAACAGAATTAAGAATCCAGAAAATAACCCATCCACATACAGCCAACTAATGTTTGACAAAGGGCCAAAGTACATGGAGTGGGGAAGACATAGTCTCTTCAAGAGATGGTGCTGGCAGAACTGAAAATCGATATACAAAAGATTGAAACAAGACCTTTACCTCACGCCATATACAAAAAACAACTCAGCATGGATTAAAGCCCTAAATGTGAATCCCAGAATTTTAAAGGTCATCAATGAAAAAATTGGGACAAATTTAAGGGCTCTAATCCAGGACACACACAGACTACCAAACTCTGAGAAAATTACACAAACAAAAGAAGACAAAATAGATGATTGGGACATTCTAAAAATTAGAAAGTTATGTGCAACAAAGGATTTCACAAAAAGAGTGAAAAGGGAGCCCACAGAATGGGGAAAAAAAATCCTTTGCAATGACATATCTGACAAAGGATTAATTTTTGAAATGTCTACAAGAAAAAGACAAGTAACCCATTAAAAAATAGGTACAGGACCTGAACAGACACTTTATGAAGGAAGACATGCAGACCAGGCAACAAAAAAATGAAGAAATTTTCGCATTCATTAGCCATTGTTGTTGCTGTTGTTGTTAGGTGCCATCAAGTTGGTGCCAACTCATAGCAACCTTATGCACAGCAGAACAAAACACTGCCTGATCTTGTGCCAACCTCACTACAGTTGCCACACTTGAGTTCATCGATGCTGCCACTTGGCCAATTCATCTTGTTGGGGGTCTTTCTCTTTTTCTCTGACCCTCCACCTTACCAAACATAATATCCTTCTCCAGTGACTGGTCCCTCCTGGCAATATGTCTGAAGTATGAAAGACAAAGTTTGGCCATCTTGGCCTCCAAGGAACACTCTGGCTGCACTTCTTCCAAAATAGATCTATTGGTTCTTTTGGCAGCCCATGCCACTTTCAATACTCTCCTCCAACACCATGACTCAAATGCATCAATTCTTCTATGGTCTTCCTTATTCACTGTCCAGCTTTCACATGCGTATGAGGTTATTGAAAATACCATGGCTTGGGTCAGGCGCACCTTAGTCTTCAAGTTGACATCTTTGCTCTTCAACACATTTTTAAAAAAAGTCTTTGGCAGCAGATTTGCCTAATGCAATGCATTGCTTGATTTCTTGACTGCAGCTTCCATGAGAGTTGATAGTTGATCCAAGAAGAATGAAGGCCTTGACAACTTCAGTCCTTTCTCCGTTGATAAGAATGTTGTTTATTGGTCCAGTGGTGAGGATTTTTGTTTTCTTGATATTGAGATGTAACCCATACTGAAGGCTGTGCTCTTTGATCTTCATCAGTAAATGTTTTAAGTCCTCTTCACTTTCAGCAAGCAAGGTTGTATCATCTGCATATCACAGGTTGTTAATGAGTCTTTCTCCAATCCTGATGCCACATTTTTCTTCACAGAGATGCAATTCAAAACAACAGTGAGCTATCATCTCACACCAGCAATAACAGGGGCATTAAAAAATGCAGAGAATAATACATGCTGGTGAGGCTGTGGAGAGACTGGGACCCTCCTGCATTTCTGATGGGAATGCAAAATGGTTCAATCACTGTGGAAAACAGTATGGTACTTCCTCACAAAGTTAGAAATAGAATTAATTTATGATCCAGAAATTCCTATACTTGGTATACATCCACAAGAAATACCAGTCATAACACGAGTAGATACATTCACATCAATGTTCATAGCAGCTATTTACAATAAAAAAATGATGGAGACAGGCTGAGTCCATCTATTGAAGAATGGATTAACAAACTTTAATATATATACACAATGTAATATTATACTACCTTGAAGAATAACAATGAAGCTGTAAGTTAACCACATAACATGGATGCACATTGAGGACATTATGCTGAGTGAAATTCATCAGTCACAAAAGGACAAATACTGCATAAGGCCATTATTGTGAATGCTCAAAAAAGATACCCATACAGAAAGGGGAAAAAAAAAAATCATTGTTGGTTACTGGTGCAGGTGGGGTGGGTGGGTTTGGAGGAGGTGGATGGAGACAATGGTAGAGCACAGGGTAGGGGGCAGACACACCATAGTTCAGGTGTTGGTGAGGGCAATACACAAGAAGGTGGAGGGAGTGGAAGAACAAAGTAGATAGGAGAACACTGAGACAGGTTTGCATGGGCTAAATGGGACAGAGGTAAAGAGTGATGCATGCTCAACCTTGGAAAAATAGGGGTCTGTGAGACAGGGATCAAGGCATAGTCTGAAGAGGGGAAATAATACTAAGATGTCTGAGTGTCTTATGAATATTGGTTTCCTTTGCCTACTATTGTAAAATAGACACTTGAGTGGGATAGAAAGAAATGTTGAGAAACATGATTCCAGAAAGCTTGTAAGCCCATCTTCAGCCTATAACTGATTAAAATACCTAAAAGGGATTCTAGAACTTACCCAGTGAAATAGGCTTCTTGTGGAGCTATTGCAGTGTATAGGACCTTAGGTGGAATATTGAGCCTTATCCAGAACCTTCTGAAGTGAAACATTCCCACTAGAAAGGACAAGCATGCTAGCTTAGAACAGTTAGAGTGACAGAAGACACATCTTCAAAGAAATATCATTTAAAAAAAAAACAAAAACAAAAATGGCAGTATAATTGGTTACTACAAGAATAAGCAAGTTGTTCACCCAGAAGCCATCAAGGCAAGCAATCAAATCACTTCAGGACAAGCCCCCCTCTAAGACTGAAACTCAAAGGGAACACATGAGCAGGCATGTAAGCTTGCTGGTGACATTGGTCTATTGGTGAGTGGAAGAGGGGGAAAGGCAGCAATGAAGAAATGCGCTGAGTTAAACCATGTTCCATAGACTCCCATTGACCTGGAGATGAGAGTGAGAAGAGGAAAGGCTTGTCCAAAGTGTGGTGGGACCTGCGGACAACTGAGCCCATGGACAAGGATATACAACAGAGGGCTAGAACTGAAAGTTAAGCATCCAGCTGATATGAAAGAAAGGGAGATGCACAAGAACACCCAAACTTGAAGATAATACCCATTTGACCTAGCCTCGATGGCTGGATAATCAGAACTCTATCAGAGGAAGATAAAAAAGAAAAAAAAAAAAAAAAGATAATAAAGGAAACGAGTAAATTGCTACAATTTTATGAATTTGACCTATGTTCATGGAGGTTGTTGTTGTTGTTAGGTGCCGTCGAGTTGGTACCGACTCATAGCAACCTTATGCACAGCAGAACGAAACACTGCCCTATCCTGGTCCAACCTCACTACAGTTGCCACGTTTGAGTCCAACAATGCTGCCACTTGGCCAATCCATCTCGCTGGGGGTCTTCCTCTTTTTCTCTAACCCTCCACCTTACCAAACATGATATCCTTCTCCAGTGACTGATCCCTCCTGTCAATATGTCCGAAGTATGAGAGACAAAATTTGGCCATCCTGGACTCCAAGGAGCACTCTGGTTGCACTTCTTCCAAAACAGATATGTTAGTTCTTTTGGCAGCCCATGGCACTTTCAATATTCTTCTTCAACACCATAACTCAAAAGCATCAATTCTTGTATGGCCTTCCTTATTCACTGTCCAGTTTTTGCATGCATATGAGGTTATTGAAAATACCATGGTTTAGGTCAAGTGCACTTTAGTCCTCAAGCTGATATCTTTGCTCTTCAACACTGAAAAAAATCATGTGCAGCAGATTTGCCTAATGCAATATGTCGTTTGACTTCTTGACTGCTGCTTCCATGAGGTGCCTCATGGAGATAGTAGCTCAAAATACCAACAGAGAGAGAAGGAGTCTTCACATCAAGTATCCATGCTATCCCCTCTGTATACAGGGTAGATAGGGATGGGCAACTTAGACACTGGCTACCTAAAATGAGGGGGCAATAAAGACACGAAGTGACTGGCTTACAAAGTTTCAAGAAGGAGTTTAGTTTAAGACTGTGTGGGGGATGATAAGAGTCCCCACTGAATAGTTTTCATCTTGTCTAAGTGGGTCTGGTAAAAAGAGATGGGGATAAGATTCTTTTGATTCAATAGTGAGTAATTGTTATCATGACTAGTTATGACTTTTACAACAGTAAAGGTAGAAGTTTTGTAACAAAAATGGGGGAGTAGTTAATCTTACAGTTCAGAAAAACAGGACCCTAGGAGGACCATCAAAAGGAGCTCTGGTAGCATAGTGGTTACGAATTGGGCTGCAAACTGCAAGTTAGCAATTCAAAACTACCAGCTACTCCGAGGGAGAAAAATGAGGCGTTCTGCTCCGGTAAAGATTAACAGCCTCGGAAACCCTGTGTAGGGTCGCTATGAGTTGGAAGCGACTCCACGGCACATAACAACAACAAGGACCCTCAAGGGAGAAGAGCACAAGCAGAATGCAGGACCTTATCCAGAGAATCAGCAACACTAGCGATAGAGGCAGAGATGGGACATGGAAAGGGGTACTAGCTGAAGACTCTAGATACATGGAAAGAGAGGGACTGAGAGCTGGCAGCCAGCAGGCAGATTTGCCAAATGTGCCCTTGGTGGTATAAATTATTATATATACCTGAGTGTTTAGGGGAAAAAAAATACATAAAATGAATATAGAGAAATGGAGGGGATTATAATCATTTAATGAAGCAAAGTATATAATTTGTTGAATGTAAAACTGATGATCTTCCTTGTAAACTTTCATTCAATTCACAATAAAAACCTTATTTAAGAAAAAAGACTAAGTAATGGATTTATGAATACCCAGAACTTATCTATTTCTAAGTTGTTGTTGTTATGTGTCGTGGAGTCAGTTCTGACTCATAGCAACCCTGTACAGGGTTTCTGAGGCTGTAAATCTTTACGGGAGCAGAACACCTCATCTGGAATAGCTGGTAGTTTTGAACTGCTGACCTTGCGAATCGCAGCCCGATTCGTAACCACTATGTTACAAGTAGCAATATATTTATTATAGGAAGAAAAACACTGTGATGTCAGATAACCAGAAGAACTAATCTACTCTGTATGTGTGTGTTGTGTGTGTTTGTGCAGAAGCAGAGTACCCAATAAGCAAGGTAAACATAGGTTTATGTGTGCTTACTTACTAATCTGTAATGAACAGTCTCACAAGAGTTTCACCCTTACCTAATAAGCAGGGACTTACTTATGCTTCCTTGGAGTAACTTGAATATTCACTACAGATTAGCAAAATCATGCTTACTTTGCTTTCTGGGTCCTCCACTTCTGTCAAGGATTGTAAATCTGAAAAGAGGCTTTGATTCTGTAGAATGGTACTTTGGAATTAATAGGAATACAGATGCCAACCATACCTAGAAGTATAATTGTTGATGTTTATTTTTTAAAAAAGAAAAGTGAAATTGTTCCCCAGAAATTGGTGAGTATGCACAAATAAACCTGTGCTTACCTTGTTTATTGGGCAATCTGACACTGAAGAGTAGGGGTAGGTGTGACCTGGTGGAGGCAATTGGTCCAGGACCCCTAAGAAATGCACTGCTGAATTTGAGATTATCATAGGGTTAGCCAGGTTCACTGATATAAATTAATGTAGTCAATGGGTCCAGTCAGTTTAAAGGTCCAGCGAGGAGAGAAAGAATTTCATTTCCTAAAAATGAAGGAAGTCCACATTGACAGGCATAGAAAGAAAAAAAGGGTGGAAAACAGTTAGAGTTCATATTATGAAAGTTTTAAAGCAATTGGACTTTATCTTCCAGAAAACTGAAAGGCATTGGAGCCTATTAAATAATTTGCATTTTAATGGTCACACTGATTGCAGATAAATGCAGTGGGGGCTTAATGAAAGTGTTCAATGGTTGTAACACTGGAGATGAAGAGAAGTAGACTGGTTCTTACAAGTTATGTGAGGAGCTGGAAGTGGTGACAGAAATGATGAGTCTGAGGAAGAGGGCGGTACCAGAAACAACATTTGTGCAGAGTTGTTACAGGAATGGCAGTGCTGTTTCCGGGGACCCTGGTCAGGGATAAATGTGGATAAGGGGTTAGGTTATGAAAATTATGATAAAGGGAGTACAGGTAGAGTGATAGGGTGCTTGAGGTGTTTCTGAAGGGAAGATGTACAGCTGAGGATTGGATACAGATGACTATAAAATATTTAAGCTGGCGTGTTCCTCCAAGAGGAAGGGTAAGTTGTTTGGCTCCATTTCCTATCTGAAAAACAGTACATTGAATCCAGATGCATAGTTTCTATCTTTAAAAGTGGCTTCCTAAAAGGAGAGAATACTTCCAAATGCAAAATAAAAATATGCAGAAATAACGGATATAAACTAAAGAGGATGGTCATTTAAGTTTTGACCTGGTCCACCCAGTGCCATAAATAAACTTTAGAAACCTCAGTGTATGATTAGAAGAAAAGCTCCATACAAGAGTGTGTCCCTGGTGCAGACATGACAGGTAACCTTATGCTATGGAAATCTGCCTTTGATGTTTGCCTATTGCCTTTGTTAACATAAATCAAAACAAAACAAAATCCACTGTCATGAGTTAATTCTGACTCATAACATTCCTATTTAGGTTTTCTGAGGCTGTAAATCTTTATGGAAGCAGAAAGCCTCATCTTTTTCCACAGAGTGACTGGTGAATTTGAACTGCCCATCTTTTGGTTAACAGTCCAGTGTTTATCCTGCGGTGCCACGTATTGTTAGATAAATTACTCTTAAAATCATATTAGATAGTTATGTTCATGTAAGAGAAAACCATTCCTAGTAGTAAGCCACCGCATAACATGGATGAACCTTGAGGACATTATGCTGAGTGAAATTAGTCAGTCACAAAAAGACCACTACTGTAAAAGACTAAAAAAATAAATTATACTAAAAGGGGGGAGGGGAAAGTCTTTGTTGATTGTTGGGAAGTTGGTGACGGGTGGGGGGAAGAGGGGAGGGCGGAGCGCAGGGTGGGGACTGGTCACAGGAGAGCTTGGGTGCTAGTTGTTGTTGTTAAGTGCCGTCGAGTCGGTTCCGA
>NW_006408606.1:5190964-5197486 GCF_000296735.1 Chrysochloris asiatica | reverse complement strand
ATACAATTTGATGAACTTGACCTAAACCTATGGATGCAGTAGCTCAAAAGAAGGCAGAAATCTTTACAGTGAGGATCATTCCCACCCCCACCATGCAGAGTAGACAGGGATGGGCAACTTGGATATTGGTTACCCAAAAAGGGGGATGGGGGGCTACAAAGGCAAGAAGTGACTGGCTTACAAGCTTTCAAGAGGGAACCTAGAACCAGAGGGCCTGGAGAAAGGTAGACTCTCCAGTGAGTAGTAGTCAATCTGTCTCTTGTGAAACAATAGTGAATAATTGTTATCAGGACTGACTGTGAGGGTTGGAAATGTAAAGGTAGACGTTTAATAGCAAGGAGGGGAGTGATTAACTTTTTAGTCTAGGAGCAGAGGTTCCTGGGACCGTCAAGGGAGAGGAGCAGAGAGCGGGACCCTACCCAGAGAAGCAATGATGCCTGAAATGGAGTCAAAGATGATGATGTGGAGCGATGGAGCAGCTGGAGACTTTAGATCCAGAGAGGGAGAGTGACTGTGTGCTGAAGACCTGAGGGGCACGGGGAAGGATTGCATGGAGGGGATTGTAACCATGGAAATGAGATGATATACGATGGAATGAATGTAAAAGTAATATTCTCCCATGTAAACTATCACATAATTCACAATAAATCATTTAAAAAACAAAGAAGAGAAAACCATTCTTATCTATAATATATATTTCAATAGAGTCATTTACCTGTGCAAATACCCATCTGATTGATTAAAGTATCATTGAGTTGGTTCTGACTCATAGTGACCCTATGCCCAATAGAGCAAAACACTGTCTGGTCCTGCTTGAATCCATGGCTGTTATCCTTGAACCCATGGCTGCTGCCATTGTGACAATCAGTCTCACTGGGGGTCTTCCTCTTTTTCACTGACCCTCCAAATAAGTGTTCAGAGAACCAAAAACCAAACCATCAAATTGATTCTGAATCACAGCAACCCTCTGTTGTTGTTAAGTGTCATCAAGTCGGTTCTGACTCATTGTGACTATGAATAGTGTTTCCAAGGAGTGGCTGGTGAGTTTGAACTGTGAACCTTGCATTTAAACCAACCTTATGGTTGAGTGCTTATCCTACAGTGCCACACTAAAACTCCTATAGGGCAGAGTAGAACTGCCCCATAGGGTTTCCAAGGTTGTAAATCTTTAGGAAAGCAGATTGCCATATCTTTCTCCTACAAAACAGTTAGTAGGTTTGAACCACTGACTTTTAGTTTGCAGCTGAGTGCTTTAGCCACTGTAACACCAGGACCCTGTCCATTATATAATAACTATATCTTTTAAATTTATCTTAATATTTAGTGTCTTAATCAGACTGTCTCATGGCCTCAGTTTACAACCTTAGTTTGTCTACTTCTTTAATCAATGCATGCTCAAAAAAAGGTAGGGCGTTCATAAAAACTTCATTCTCAATCTGATCAAGAATGAGTGTACATTTTTTAGGTTTTCTTCTGGGTTTTTGAACTTTAAAATTTTAAATGTTAAATACTTTATGTTTACAATTGCTTTCCATAAACAGTAAACCATGTTACTAAACTAGCAATGAAAATGCCCTGTACCGTATGTTCCCAAGGTTTTTTATGTGACAAGGCATAGAGAAAGAAACTTCATTTCAATATATTTCAAACTTCAGAGAAACACTTTTCTTCTGGAATTAAAATCTAATCCTGACAACTATAGTTGTCGTGTTTACATTGATTTTACCTTGGACTTTGACTACCCATGAGATATAAAGTGTGAATGTTGATGTTGCTATATACTACAATATTTCAAATTAAAACTCAGAAAAAGACTATGGTGAGAGAGTTCTGCTGGTTGGGAAACATTATTTCTGAGGAATATTATATACTTTACTCTGTTACAACAGTGAGTTGATCTAGGGACTTCTAACCCCATTTTTAAATAGGAAACTGAGTCTCAGAAGGGATGTTTCTTACACTGCTAAGTCCAGTTGTTATTGTTGTTAAATGCTGTCAAGTCAGGTCCAACTCTTAGCAACCCTGTATAAGGTTCTGAAAAGTGGCTGGTGGGTTTGAACCACAAACCTTAAAATTTAAACCAATTTTGCAGTCCAGTGCTTATTCTACAGGGCCGTAATAGGACTCCAAGTTCATTGGTACAGGGCAAATAAAGATTTGTTTGCCTCAATATCCATTTACTTTCCACTATACAAGAAGTTTCACATTGCATTTCATTAAGTGTAGGGTGGAGTACATGTGTAAGCACTTTGTTACTAGCTAAAAAGTTGGTAGTTTGATTTGACCTAAGGCACCTGGACATAAAGGCATCTGGCATTTTACTTCTGAAAGGTCATTTTGTCAATGTTGTTAAGCGCTTTTGAGTCGGTTCTAACTCATAGCAACCCTTCTGAAAGGTCAAGACCATTGAAAATCCGCTGGAGTATAGTTTTACTATGAAGCACATGGCATTGTCATGAGTCAGAATCAACTCAACAGCAACTGGTATTTTTTAGGGACTTGAGGGTCTCTACTAGAGCTACTTTGTGGGTGGTGTGGGAAAGGAAATCCCAGCATTCTTGGTTCCTAGCATTCTTTTTAAGTTAAATAATTCTTGAGTTCCCTTAAAAGTATTAATTAGGATAATGAATGCTACTGTTCAAATGTACTTATGAGCACTTGTACCATAAAATTAACTCTAATGAAGCAAATGCCTGAAAAAACTAATATACTTTCAAGGTGAAAATAACACCAATCCAGCAAGCGATCATTTATATTTAAGTTGCCATCCTTCCCCTCAGAGTTAATTTTATATGTATATTTTTAAGATGACTATACAGTATTCTAGTATAATAAAGGAGAGTTTTCTAGATATGAATTGAGAGATATATAATAAAGATTAATACAAAGTAGAAATTAAATAGAACCCTTTTCTAGAAAAGATCAGAACACTACAGGTTAACTAATCTTTGTCCAGAGGTCAGGGAATGAATTAAATTGAAAAATCACAATTCTTCTGAGGGCAGCTATCAGAGGATTTCTGATTTGGAGGGGGATTGCCTGTTCTGCTTAGATTTTAATTTTTAATCAGGTTTATTTGATGCTTTAATCAGAGTATTTGTCATGCCACTTCGTTTCTAAGGAAACTGCTCATCATACATTCTTTGTAGAGGGAAGCTTCTACATTATTTCTTGAATGAGAGTTAATCATTGCTTGATTGGAACAGATGTTCTAAAGCGTGTTACCTTCAACAGAAACATCAGCATCACCTGTGTACACATTAGGACTGCAAATCCTTGGGCTCCATCTACTGAATAAAATATGTGAGTGCCGCTCAGAAATCTGTGTTTTAAGAAGCTGTCCATAAATTCTGAGGCACAGTAAAGTGTGAAAACTCCTGCACTGCGAGGGAGTTGGTCTTCAACAGGGTTTCATCAGTTCTAATGTGATCACATTAGAACTGTTCAAGGACCAACTCCCTCGCAGTGCAGGAGTTCCAGCAACAGTAGTGAAGTTGCCTCTGGATTGTGCAGTGTTTTGTTCTCCTGTGCATAAGGTCACTATGAGTCGGTACCAACTCAGTGGCACCTAACAACAACAACAATGTGATGCAAATGGTTAAGCATTTTGCTACTAACCAAAATGTTGACTGTTCAAACCCAGCAAAAGGCATCTCAGAAATAAGGCCTGGTGATCTACTTGTCGTGATCCACACAATTGAAAGATTTTGCATAGTCAATAAAACACAGATAAGCATCTTTCTGGTATTCTCTGCTTTCATCCAAGATTCATTTGACATTAGCAATGATAGCCCTCATTCCACACCCTCTTCTGAATCCAGGTTGGACCTGTGGATGTCCTCTGTCAATATACTGTTTCTGCCATTTTTGTATTATCTTTAGCAGAATTTTTCTTATGATATATATTGTAATCTGTAATATAAACAATGCACTGCTAGCCACAAAGTTGACAGTTCAGATCAACCACCCTATTCTTAGAAGCCCTATAGAGGGTCACTATGTGTTTGAACCAACTTGAGAGAACTAATAACATGTATGTATATATAAATGGAGGGAAAGGTAAATATCTAATGGAGATAGCCAAGAAATTAAGGAATTCTAGGTGTACAGAAACTTAAAATATTTTCCCCACAGTCATTAGTCTTTCTCTAATGTAGGTGTCCTGAATTCAGACTCCTTGCCTCCTAAATAGTGGTAAAATAAATGTCTGCTCTTTAAATCACCTACTTCTGTATTTCTGTAACAGCATCACTAACAAAATATGGAGAAGTTGCAAAGAAGCAGCCTCCTATAGTGAGAAAAGAATGATGTTTTGTACCGTCAGTGAAGATGAATAACAGAACTCTTAGGTAAAAAAGCATTTTCAGTTATACCAAGGTCTTCTACAGAACAAGTCATCAAAAACCACAAATCTTAATAACTAAGTGGATTGTTTGTTGTTGCTAAGTGCCATAGATTGTCCTGATCGACACAATCCAAAGGCTTTGAATAGTCAATAAAGGACAGATAAAAATCTTACGGTTTTTCTGTTTTCAGCCCAAATCCATCTGACATCAGCAATGATATCCTTCATTCCGCTTTCTTGTCTGAATCCTGCTTGGATTTCTAGCAGTTCTCTGTCAATGTACAGTTGCAACCATTTCTGTATTATCTTTAATAAAGTTGTACTTTACTATCAGATATTAATGATATTGTCCAATGATTTCTGCATTCTCTTTGAAATGGGCACAAATATGGATATTTTCCAATCTATTAACAAGGTAGCTATCTTCCAAATTACTTGGCATAGATGAGTGAGTGTGTCCAGTGTTTCATCAATTTTTGAAATATTTCAAATTGTCTTCCATCAGGTTCCAGAGCCTTGTTCTTTGCCAATGCCTTCAGTGCACCTTGGATTTCTTCCTTCAATATCATTGGCTCTTGACCATGATCTACTTCTTTTTAGTACAGTGATTCTGTGTATTCCTTTCCATATTCTTTTTATGCTTTCTGCATCATTCAATATTTCGCTCAGATAATCCTTCAATATTGCAAGTACAATTTGAATTTTTCTTCAGCTCCTTCAGCTTGAGAAATGCTGAGCATGTTATTCCCATTTGGTTTTCTAACTTAAGGCCTTTGCATATTTCATTATAATATTTGAATTTGTCTTCTTGAGCTGACCTGTGTAATTTTCGATATAGCTCTTTTGTCCCCTAATTGTTTCCATTGGCTTTAGCATCTCTATGCTGGAGAGCAAGTTTCAGAGTCTCTTATTACATTCACTTTTGACTTTAATTTGTATTATTAATGACGTTTTGCTTTCTTCCTGTATGATGTTCTTGATGTCATCCCACAATTCTTCTGGTCTTCAGTCTTTAATATTAATGCATTAAATCTGTCCTTCAGATGATCTCTAAATTCAGGTGGGATATATTCAAGGTCATATTTTAGCTCTCATGGACTTGTTTTAATTTCCTTCAGCTTCACCCTGAACTTACTTATGAGCAATTAATGATCTGTTCCACTGTCTGCTCCTGGTCTTGTTTTCATCATCTTTTTCCACAGATGTAATAATTTTGATTTCTGTGTATTCCATCTGGTAAGATCCATGTGTATGTTGTTGTTAAGTGCTTTCAAGTCAACTCCAGCCCATGGCAACTGGTATAAGGTTTCAGAGGAGTGGCTGGTGAGTTTGAACCACTGAACTTGCAGTTCAAACTGACCTTGAGGTCGACCACTTAGCCTATGGAAAATCACACCAGGATTTCTTTTATATTGTTTTAAAAAGTTATTTATGATGTTATGGGCTTAATGTCAGATTAGGGAGACGTGTGGTGTAGACCTCCACTAGCAATTACACAGAATACCAGATGAAGCAGGTTCACGGGATTGTCCCAGAATTCAGAACTACATATAAAGGAATATTTAGAAAGTTTGAAGACTTACAGCCAGTAGAATTTGTAGCAGAAGCAAGAAAAGTTATTTTTTCTGATCCATGGCAGCCAGTTGACTACCAGAATGGCCATCTTGTGTGTGATGAAGCAAGTGAAAGATCAGAGGAGTGTTCCCATGGCAGAGGTATGACAATTCTCAGAGATAAAGGATATAGAAAAGGATGGACATTTTCCTAATACATTTTATGAAGCAAACAAAACCCTCATACCCAAACCAGGGAAGGACATCACTAAAAAGAAAATTATAGAACAATATTTCTCATGAATTCTCAATGACATCTTAGCCAACAACACATCAAAAAAATAATATATCATGACCAAGTGGGATTTATATCAGGAATGTAATAATGGTTTACAATTAGAAAAACAAACAATGTAATCTACCATATAAATTAAAAAAAAAAAAAGAAGAACCACATGATCATATGGATTGATGCAGAAAAGGCATTTGACAAAATACAGCATACATTCCTGATAAAAACACTCAACAAAGTAGGAATTAAAGGGAAATCCCTCAACATAATTAAGAGCATATATACAAAACCAATAGCCAGTATGACTCAATGGAGAGATGCTGAAAGCCTTC
>NW_006408606.1:5183882-5184881 GCF_000296735.1 Chrysochloris asiatica | reverse complement strand
GTCTTTAGTGTTTAATGTATCAAATCCCTTCTTCAGATGATCTCTAAATTCAGGTGGGATATATTTCAGGTCATATTTTGGCTCTCGTGAAGTTGTTTTCATTTTCTTCAGCTTCAGTTTGAATTTGCATATGAGAAATACAATATGAGCCATCAATTCCTCTACTTGTTTTATATATACCCAAGAAATAAGAGCCATAACACAAGTAGATACATGCACATCAGTGTTCATAGCAGCACTATTAACAATAGCAAAAAGATGGAGACAGCCTAAGTGCCCATCAGTGGAAGAATGGATAAACAAACATTGGTATATATACACAATGGAACATTTTGCTACCTTGAAGAATAACCATGAAGCTGTAAGCCACCACATAACTTGGACATTATACTGAATGAAATTAGACAGTAGCAAAAGGAAATATATTGTATAAGACCATTATTTTAAAAGCTTAAGAAAAGATACCTATAATAAAAGGAAAAAGAACTTTTTTTTTTTTTTGGTTACTGGGCCTTGGGTTGATGGGTGGAGGGACAGGAAAGGAGGGGTTGGTAGTGCACAGGGTAGGGAATAGACACATCATAGTTCGTGTATTGGGGAAGACAATACACAAGAAGGAGGAGGGGGATGGAAGAACAAGGTATATAGAGAAACATAGGCAGATTTGCATGGGCTAAATGGGCTAGAGGTAAATAGTGATGTACATGCTCAACCTTAGAACAACAGGGCTCTGCGATACAGGGATTGAGGCAAAGGCTGAATGGGTAAAAGAGTGAAAATAATGTTAAGATACTTGACTGTCTTATGAATATTGGTTCCCCTTGCCTACTGCTATAAAGTAGATACTTGAGTGGAATAGAAAAGAATATTGGGAAACATGATTAAGAAAGCTTATAAACCAATCTTCAACCTATAACTGATTGTAATACTTAAAAGGGGTTTTATGACTTGCCCAGTGAATCAGGTTTCCTGTGGAGCTTTTGTAGTCTATAGGACCTT
>NW_006408606.1:5181773-5183516 GCF_000296735.1 Chrysochloris asiatica | reverse complement strand
TGGTAAGACCTGGAGACATCTGAGCCCATTGACAAGGACATAGTTATGGAGGGCTAGAGCTGAGACAAGCATCCAGCTGATATGAAGTGAGGGAAGATGCACACAAACACTCAAACTTGTAGATAGTACCAATTCGACCTAGCTTCAATGGCTTGAAGAACTGGACTAGAGGAAGATAAAAAGGAAAAAATAATAATAATTGACAAAGGATACATGTGTATATTGCTGCAATTTGATGAACTTGACCTATACATATAGATGTAGTAGCTCAAAATAACAACGGAGAGGGAAGGAGTCTTCATATCAAGGATCAATCCTATCACCTCTGTACACAAGGATGATAAGGACAAGCAACTTAGACATTGGCTACCTAAAATGGGGAGGTTATAAAGGTATGAATTGACTGGCTTACAAATTTTCAACAGGGACTTTCGTTTCAGAGTGTGCGGGGGAAGGCAAAATCCACACTGAATACTATTTATCTTGTCTATATGGGTCTGGTGAAAAGTCATGGAAATAAAATTCTTATGATTCAATAGTGAGTAATCGTTATCATGATTAATTGTGACTGTCACAATTGTAAAGGTAGAAGTTTTGTAACAAAAAGAGGGCAATGGTTAATCTTACAGTCCAGGAACAGAGGACCCTAGTACCATCAAGGGAGAAGAGCACAAGCAGAATGTGGGTCCCTATCCTGAGAAGCAGTAACACCAGAGATGGAGACAGAGATGAGGACATGGACAAATAGAGCAGCTGAGGACTCTAAACTCTTGGAAAGATAAATGCTGTGTGTTTGTGGCCAGAGGCTGGTGGCCAGAAGGCAGGCTTGCAGAATGTGCCCTTTGGTTGTTTAAATGATTATGTATTCTTGAGTGTTTTTGTGTACATCCTAAAAACAAAACAAAAACACTTGAATGATGATCCATGGAAGAGATTATAAAAATTACAATGAAATGATGAGTGTAAAACTCATGTTCCCCCATATAAACTATCACTCAATTCACAATGAAAACTTTAAAAAAAAAAAAGAAAAGTTATTTACAATGAAGATGTCATTGGTCATGCACAATTCAATCATGTGAATCTCTAGCACCAAGGCCATATTTTCCAACCACTGATCCTTCATCTTTGCTTCCAACCTTTGCATTCAAAACACATCAACATATCTTGATTGCATATTTGATTTAATTTTAGGCTGAAAAAGTCAGTAGAATTCTTCAATTTCATCATCATTGGCTTTTATATGGTTGGTGCTTAAATTTGAATAATAATTGTGTTAACTGGTCTTCCTTATAGGTGTGTGGATATTATCCTATCACAGACAGTGTTGTACTTCAAGACAGATCTTGAAATGTTTTTGATGATGAATGTGACACATTCCTCTTCAATTTGTCATTCCTGGTATAGTAAACCATGTGATTATCAGATTTTAAATGGCCAATACCAATCAATTTCAGCTCACTAATGCCTAGGATATTGATGTTTATGTGTTCCATTTCATTTTTGACAATTTCCAATTTTGTTACATTCATACTTTGTACATTCCATGTTCCAATTATTAATGAATGTTTGCATCTGTTTTTCCTCATTTTGAATTGTTCCCCATCAGCAAATGAAGGTCTCAAAGACTTTACTCCATTCATGTCATTACAGCATTACAGTCAAAGCTACTTTGAAAAGACAGCTTCTCCCCAGTTGTTTTTTGAGTGACTTCCAATCTGAGGGACTCATCTTCCGTCACTA
>NW_006408606.1:5172309-5180778 GCF_000296735.1 Chrysochloris asiatica | reverse complement strand
CAAGAGTAAAGATGTTAGTTTGAGGACTAAGGTGCACCTGATCCACATCATGGTAATTTCAGTAGCCTCATATGTATGTGAAAGTTAGGCAGTGCATAAGAAAGAAGGTAGAATTGATGGATTTGAATTATGATTTTGGAGAAACACATTAAAAGAAAAACATTAAAACATTCTTAGAAGATCAAACAAATGTCTGTTGGAAGAAGTATAGCCAGAATGCTTCTTAGAAGCTTGGATGATGAAACTTCATCTGTCATACTCTTTACATATTATCAGGAGAGGCCAGTCCCTGGAGAAGGACATCATTTCTGATAAAGTGGAAAGTCAGCGAAAAAGAGAAAGGCCCTCAACAAGATGGACTTGCACATGGCAGCAACAATGGGCTCAAGCTCAACAATGGTTGTGAAGATGGCTCAGGACAGGGCAGCAGTGTTATTCTTTTGTACATAATTTCACTATAAGTCAAATTTGATACATTG
Organism: Chrysochloris asiatica; assembly: GCF_000296735.1. NCBI lineage: Eukaryota > Metazoa > Chordata > Mammalia > Afrosoricida > Chrysochloridae > Chrysochloris > Chrysochloris asiatica. The sequence continues at coordinate 5,180,299 of NW_006408606.1, read as the reverse complement.
GCATCCAACAGCCAGCAACAGCAATATATATATATAGTGCTGTCAAGTCAGTTCTGACCCATAGTGACCCTGTATAGGGTTTCTGAGGAGTGGCTGGTGGGTTTAAATTGCCAATCTTGTAGTTCAAACTGACCTTGTAATCCAGCACATTATCCTTCAGTGTCACACCAGGGCTACATATATATGACATCACAGTATAGTTGATATACTTAAAACACATAAGAACCCAACAATGCATACTTTATGACTATATTTATTTTATAGATGAGGACATTAAAGCAGAGGAAAGTAAATTAACTTGCTTAAGGACATCCATGTAATCCAACGCAGGTTGAGGATTGAACCCCAACATCTTGGCACCAAAACCTCAGCTATCCACTTCCATCAAGAAAGCAATATAGCATTGTACCACTACAATGCTATATTGCTTTATGATGGAAATGATTAAAATTAATCCTATATGCGTGTTGTTGTTAAGTGCCATCAAGTTGATTCCGACCCATAGCAACCCTATATAGAGTTTCCAAGGAACAGCTGTGAGCTTGAACCACCTACCTTGTATTTCAAACAACTTTGCAGTCTGATGCATTAGCCCACAGTGCCACATAGGATTCTATAAATTGTCTGTTTATCCATATTCAAAGCCATATGCAACCACATTCAAAGCCATATGCTTCCAAACTCTCATTTGAAATCACCACTAACCAGAAGAACCACATGACTTCTGTGTGTTCCATAAAACATATTCTTATTATTCCATTTTATATATGACTCCTAACATCTGCACCAACAAATGTTCAATATTGTGAATACTGGATTTAATTAGCAGGTTTATTGTTTATATTTGATTTTTCTAGTTTAACACTGAATTAAGTAGGGGGGAGGAAAAGAAACAGGAACTGTCATCCTGTTTCTAGATCATAAATGTGTTCAAATGTTTTGTGACATATCAATATAAAACCTTAGAGGTTTTTCTAAAAGGTGTAAGGAGATTCTCACTTCCATAAAGATAGTCAGCATAACCTAAATTGAATCTGAGGAAGACATGGTCATTTTTAGAGCATGCCCCTCATAAACTATTGGTGATTAACTGTTTGATGCAGATTTTTGTTTTTGTTTTTTTATTTCATTTTACACACACAAGCCAGTTGAGCAAAGGAGAAAAAAGTCTAACTTAAATATGCCAATTAGCAGTTCAATGGTAGAATAGGGTCTAAAAGTTTCTCATCCTTTGCACTAAAGTCTTTACTGGTCATCTGTGGCATGTCAAGCCCCACACTTTACATAGGGAATGCAGAAACAAATTTATCTGCACCCCATCAACATTCTGTAACATGGTGTAGCATCAACTCTCTGCTTGGAGTTAAGCTGCTCAGGATATCGCAACATTGCAAGGATTCTGGGAGTGTAGACTCTCTACCTGCTTAGAGTCACTTGGCATGAGCTTGATGGGCACATAGCAGTACTAGATGTCTGTGAACTTACGGTTAAGGAATGCCTCCACAGTGAGTAATCTCCACCAACCCCTATCCTATTGTAGTGATTATCACAAAAGTAGGAAAAGTCTGTGTGTATGTCTCTGCATATTTATGATCTGTACTGATTATGAATATAAAGATTTGCTAGAATAACACTTTATTGACTCAAAACTTGATAAAACAGTTATGTCTTTGACAGTTTCTAAAGCTATTTCCTAATGTTAAATATTCCAATGAAAATTTGAATATTTTGTATCTTATTTATTTGAAATTTACTATATAATTTGTGATATGAGGATGATACAACCTTACATCTTGAGAGTGAAGAGGACTTAAAATACTTACTGATGAAGATCAAAGACCACAGCCTCCGGTATAGGTTGCCATGTAAAGAAAACAAATATCCTCATCCCTGGACCAATAAACAGCATCTTTATAAATGGAGAAAAAATTGAAGTTGTCAAAGACTTCATTTTGCTCATGGAAGAAGCAGTCAAGATATCAAACTGTATTGCATTAGGCAAATCTGCTGCACAAAATCTCTTTAAAATTTTGAATAGCAAAGATGTCAATTTGAGGAACATGGTGCGTCTGACCCAAGCCATGGTATTTTCAACAACCTTGTATGCATGCGAAAGTTGGACAGTGAAAAAGGAAGACCATAGAAGAATGGATGCATTTGAGTTATGGTGTTGGAGGAAAATAATAAAAGTACCATGGAATGCCAAAAATCAAACAGATCTGTGTTGGAAGAAGTACAGTCGGGCTGCTTCTTGGAAGCCAGGATGGCCAAACTTCATCTCTCATACCTCAGATATATTATCAGGAGGGAGCAGTCACTGGAGAAGGATATCTTGTTTGTTAAAGTGGAGAGTCAGATAAGAGAGAAAGATCTCCAATGAGATGGATTGGCACAGTCACAGTAGCAGCAGGCTCAGGTGTAGTAACGACAGTGAGGTTGACCCAGGATCAGACAGTGTTTTGTTCTATTGTGCATAGCATCATTATGAGTTGGTACAGACTTGATGACACCTGACAACAACAACATATTTACTCTAATGAATAAGTTCTTCCAAAAGATAATGACTTTGAGCCTGTGTGCCAATGAGTGGAAAGGATATTGAGAGAGGGAAAGAAAAGCAGTTTAAAGCAGAGATGAAGCAGATTGATGGTGCGTTTTGACTCAGCCCAATCTAAGCTTCTCAGAAATTTTGTATGACTTTTAGAAGCTTTCCTTTGTATGTCAGTTTGTCCACATTTTTCCAGTGATCTGATCCACTCACAATAGAATATTATTCTTCAATAGTCTGCTCAGTCTGAATCCCTAAGGATCTTCTTAATGGTCTTGTGAAAAAGACATGACCATTTCAGAAATCCTCATTGTATTTAATAAGTACCTAGGAGCTCTGGTAGCATAGTGGTTACGAATCGGGCTGCGAACCTTAAGGTCAGCGGTTCGAAACTATCAGTTGTTCCACGGGAGAAAGATGAGGCTTTCTACTCCCGTAAAAATTTACACCCTCGGAAACCCTGTACAAGGTCGCTATGGGTTGGAACCGACTCGATGGCACTTAACAACAACAAATTAGTCTAAATATTAATCATGTGTAAGGAGCTCTGGTAGCGTAGTGGTTACGAATTGGGCTGCAAACCTTAAGGCCAGCAGTTCGAAACTACCAGCCGCTCCGCGGGAAAAAGATGAGGCGTTCTGCTACCGTAAGGATTTACAGCATCGGAAATCCCTGTACAGCGTCGCTATGGGTCCGAACCGACTCCACGGCACTTAACAACAACAATTACAAATTTTCAGTATATCAATGCTATTCTAATAAAGAAATTAGGTGCCAAAGAGCAAGTGTTTGCACATTTAAAAACCAACCAAACAAACAAAAACTATGGAGAATTTAAAACCATCACCTTGAGACCACTGCTTTGTATAAAAGGATTCTTTATTTATATTAAAGGATCGTTAGATTTATTTCCTTTTGAGCTTCTTCAGGCATAATATTATAGATTATACAAACTGGTTCATGGACTCAATTTTTAGAAAACACTATCATACACATCTTTACATTATTAAAATATCCTCATTTTCTTTACATTTTGTGTAAATCAAATGAAAGCATGGTGTGAAGATCAAAACAGTAATTTTGAATGAATATTCATAAAAATTGATGGAATTACACTCTTTTGAACAATACTATGCCAAAAGGAAAATAATTTATATTTTATCTAAAAAAAAAAAACAAAAAAAACCAAGAAACAAAAACAATACAAAAATTTCTTTTAAATAAAAGCAGTGCCTTTGAATAGGTAAATTCTAGATTTAAAACCTTATCAACTGGTGCCAATGCCACTAGATGGAGCCCATGATTCTTGGTAGGAATCTTCTTTGGTAATCCTGTGGTATTTTCTAGCTATTGAATCTGAGGGGTTTTTTGTTTTGTTTTAGACTGATATTGAATGATCCTTTGGCTACTACACTAAGAAATGGGAGACTTGGTAATGGAGTAATCCATTTTTGTTCCCTTATGTGACTCCTTAGCACATAACCAACCAACCACATGTAGATAAAAGAATGTAAGTATAGTCAGTCTATTTCTGGACATACACAGTAATTTAAACTGACATTCTGAAAAAGAGCAATCAATAATTTAAGAATCTTACAACAAAAGAAGCTATGAGGCATATTTATTAAAATACAGTTTTCTTTTATGATGCGCACTAAATAGCCACTTTAAAAAGAAATTGTAAGAAAATTATGATAACAATATTCTGTAAAATATATTTGTAAGCCATATGGCAACTCAAGGAAATCCATTTTTTAAATTATTTATTTAGATTGCTTGTCACATGACATTTTAAATTTACTAACTAAATTATCCCCACATTCTGTCACTTTGTTGAATTGTATTGGTTTGTATATTGCTGTGACGCTGGAAGCTACACAACTGGTGTTTCAATATCACTGCATCACCCAGGGTGGACAGGTTTCAGTGGAGCTTCCAGACTAAATTCTTGGGAGAAATGTAAATATATTACGTTATGACGTAGTAGTTATTTATGGGAGGGCAAGTACAGATGATACACGGTTAAAGTCTATTAAAATGACTTTTTAATTACTGACCTCACTGACTTCTCAATTTAATTTTAAAACATTTATTGAAATAAAATGGATATTCAACAAACTACAGGTTAAAGTAAATAATTTGATGTTTTTACACAAACACATGTGTACATGTGTGCACGTGAGTGCAAGTACAAAAGAACACACACACAAGGAAGCATCACTGCAACAAAATTTGCAAGTATAGCCATCTTTCTCAGAAGTTTGCTTTTGATCCTTTATAAAAGCCACTCCTTTCTACCTTTCTCTGTTATCCCTCTTTCTTCAAGTATCCAATAATCTGTTTGATGTCACTATAGCTTTGTTTTTATTTATTTATTTATTTATTTATTTATTTTATGGATTCCTTTATTTTGGGGAGCCTGGTTTCTATCACTCAGAATAAATATTGTGAGATCCATCTATGTTGTTGCATGTATCTGCAGGTCATAACTTCTATTACTTACTGTTTTTTAAGGTTTGGACATGTCACAATTTGTTTACTCATTCATTTGTTGTTGAGCATGTATTTTTGTTTTTCATTTTCTCCCAGTTATGACCTATTACAAATGAAGATTCTGTGCACATTTGTGTCGAAGTCTTTGTATAGACATATATTTCCTTTTCCCTTGGGAAGGACCTATGAAGTAGAATGTTTAACTGCGTGAAATAGTCATATAATAGGGGCCTGATTAACTGTTTAAGAAACTTCAAATTGCTTTCCAAAGTGGTTGCATCCATTTAGCTTCTTTTATATGCAAGGTACATGCTTCAGTTTTACAGATATTAATAAAAGCAATAGCAATAATTTAATGAATTATTTAAAAATTACTTTTAAGACAATAAATACTATGTATATAATTGATTTAAATTATTTTTAAAATATTTCCTTTTCTTTCTACTTTACAATACACTAGTCCTACTACAAAGGAGCTCTGGTAGCGTAGTGGTTACAAATCAGGCTGTGAGCTGCAAGGTCAGCAGTTCGAAACTACCAGCCCCTCCATGGGAGAAAGATGAGGCAGTCTGCCCCCTATAAAGATTTACAGCCTTGGAAACCCTGTCTAGGGTCACTATGAGTCGGAACAGACTCCACAGCACATAACAACAACAACAACAACAGTCCTACTACAATGTTGAATTCTTCCCCTTAGAACTATGGAGGTACATAAAATAAATCCATCATCAGTACATTAAACTACTGAAGTAAATTAAAAAAAAAAATCATTAGATAATTTATGGGAAAAATAAAGAAACAAATATGATTTTTATTTCAACAAAATAAAAACCTGATGAAACACCTAGAAATATAAACAGTTTGTATAGCCTCATAATTTTGTCACTTTAGGTTATAGAGAATACACATCTCAAAATAATTAAAGCAGTTTCTGTTTCAATGTTCTATCCTAAATTTAGGCCATGTGTTCTTATGTTTTATTGGGAAAAATGTGATCCCTGTATTTCCAGCAGCTAATTTCTTATAAAATGTCTCCAGCAAGTAATAAGAGGTTTTGTCATACTTTTAGCATGCCATGTGGTTTTTTTTGTGTGTGTTTCTTTTTTCAAAAAACTTACTCTAGCTATGGCTTATATTGCATTTTACTATCTCTTTGAGAAAAATATGTTCTCAGATTAAAAAATGTAGACTATGCAAAAGTGTCCATTAAAAATCATGAAAAGATCCCATTATTTATAAGATGCATGATTTTATGGAACACTGGTTTATTCTCTTTATATGCATCTGCAAAATCTAAATAATATTTTTGGACATCTACATGATTTTCTGTTTCAAGATTTAAGAAATTAGAACAAAATACTTGTGACGGTGCTGGTCATAGTGCTCATAAATACTAGTTGTTTTGTTTGTGTTTTTGTTTCATTTTTAAGGTTTTCAGATACCCTTAGGGTATTTGTGTATCCCCACAAAATACTTAACATAAATCCTAATCTCTATGCCTGTGGTTATAATCCCATTTGGGAATGGGTTATCACTGGTATGTTAATGGGACAGGATTATTATAGAGTGTGTTTTAAGTCAACCTCTTCAGAAATTAGAAAGATTAGACAAGCAAGAAGGAGATGCAAAGATTGAAGCCAAGACACTTGAAATCTCCAAAGAATTGGTAACAAAAGCCAAAGAGATAAGAACTTTTTCCCAGAGCTGACAAAGAGAGAAAGCCTTCCCCTGCAGCTAGCATTCTGAATTTAGACTTTTAGCTTCCTAAACTGTGATAAAATAAACTTCTGTTTGTTAAAGTCATCCATGTGTGGTGTTTCTGTTATAGCAGCACTAGATAACTAAGACAGTGTGTAAATTTGTGTTGAGAAGAACAAAAACTATACAAAAAAAAAAAAAGGGAGGGGGGAGAAAAACGCAAGGGGGGGGGGGAGAGAAGAGAAAAAAAAAAAAAAAAAAAAAAAAAAAAAAAAAATGTGTTCAGTAACTTTTCCTTAATTTATTTTCTAAAGATTCTTGTCAAGATCATCTCTCTACACCCCATACAGCAGTGTTGGATTATTTATATATCTCTAGATAGTCACAGGGTCTGGTGTTACTCTAGGTTAATGTGCTGGACTGCCAAGTCATTTTGAACCACAAGGTCAGCAGTTCAAGCTATACAGGGCCACAATGTGTTGGAACCAACTTGACAGCACGCAACAACAACAGATAGTCACAACTTGAGGACAATTAACAGCAACAACTATAAGATTGACTGGAACAATTTTTAGATTTTCAAAGAACTTTTGTCCTTTCTTTGATGTTTTCTCAAGTCCAAATGTGTTTGCTAACCCACTGAATGAATTTTCTTAGCATGATGCTTTGCTTATCCTCTAAAATACTCTGTATGTTAAAAATAACTACACTTAAGTGTATTTAATTTAGGATTTTAAAAAATGTCTGTGTATGTATAGTTTTGTTAGAAAGATGTTAGAAAATTATTTTCATCAAGTGAGCTCAAGTATAACCATTCCTTTCTAGTTCAATTTGATTTATATAATAGATAAAATAAAACTCCATTACCATAGAGTTGTTTCCAACTCATAACAACCCTATAGGTCAGAGTGTTATTGCTGCATGTTAACTAGTCCGTTCTGACTGATAGAAACCCTGTATAGGGTTTCAAAGGAGGTGCTGAGGATTTTGAACCACTGACCTTGTGATTAGTAATCCAATGCTTATCCTACAGCGCCACAAGATGACTCCAGTTGAACAGCTTTTTAGGATTTCCTAGAATATAAACCTTTAGAGGATTTACAGCCTTATCGTTTTCTAGCCAGCAGAGCAGTTGATAGGTTTGAACCACTTATCTTGAGGCACTCACTCATCTCTGCCAAGAAATTTGGAAGACAACTGTCTGGCCGACTGATTGGAAGAGATCAATGTTTGTGCCCATTCCAAAGAGAG
>NW_006408606.1:5169717-5171134 GCF_000296735.1 Chrysochloris asiatica | reverse complement strand
GGCGTCAAGTGTGGCAGCAGTAGTGAGGTTGGCCCAGGATCGAACATTGTTTCGTTCTGCTGTGCATGGGGTCTCTATGAGTCAGTTCCGACTCGATGGCACCTGACAACAACAACAATCTTGAGGTTAGCAGCCCAATGCTTAACCCACTGCACTACCAGGACTTCGAATATATATAACATTTGCTTAACTATTAGTAATTAAATAAAATGTTCAAATACAAAGTCTATGTGGCCCAAGAACTTACAGGAAATCCATGGTGGTAAGATGGGACTAAAGTTCTATGGCCAGAAAAATTTAATTCTGCATGTGAAAGGGGGCTGGTACTTCAATCTTTTTTGGGTTATGAGAGAGCACCCACATCACATGATGAGGGAGCAGAAATGGACTCTTTGCAAGCTCCTGTCCCAAAGCATATCAAGTCCTCTACTATTTTTAAGACTTAAAAGAGCCCAATATTGTTACATCAGCTTTTGCAGCTATAACCAAATTTAGTTTTAAGATGATGTCAGAGAGCATAAAGTGAACATCCAAATTATGACCAAAAGCAGACTAGAGTAGTGGTAAATGGCTCAAACTGCTTTCAGATTATTGTCAAGTATTGAATCCCAGCCCTAACATTTCTAGTGTGATTCAGGCCTCAGTTTCCTCATCTATAAAATATTAGTAATAATAGTACTTAAGACATGGGGTATGGTACTACAGGATAATGCGCTATACTGCAAGGTCAGTTTGAGCCACAAGATCAGAAGTTCAAACTCATAAGCTACTCCTTGGAAATCCTAAACAGAGTCACTATGAGTCAGAACCAACTCTATGTCACTTAACAACAACAAAAACAAGGCACAGAGTTGTTTGAAAATAAAATGAATAAATACTTAGAAGGCAAACTATGCAAGGTTTGCTATTATTGAAATTATTATGGCCTATAACTCAGAGACAAGTTAAGCCTTAGTCTTTTGGGAAATTGATTATGACTTGAAAAACTTTTTTGGCTACTTTTATATTCAATTTTAAATATTCTGTCTCATTTTGGTCCTGTTTTTGAAGAATTTTCTTATTCTTACACCATCTTGGAAGTCTTGGCAAACATACACATTGCCTCTCAGTGTTGGGTTATAATATTTGTTCATAAGTCATCACCTTTGGAACATGTATTTCTCAAGAAATATGTTCATTAATTCCAGTAAGTTATGGGGAGATTGAGAGTTCAAATCCCAAAACGAGTTTAAATCTCTGTAAAGTTGATTCTTCATATAGTTTCTTATAGTTGAAACCACTATTCATTCAGTTCCTCAAGCTTCAGGTCCAGGCATTATTTTTCTTGCTTCCTTCTTCTTTACCCTCTTCCCAAATATACAACTACTCCGTTATAAACTTGCTAATTTTATTCCTCTGTCAATGTGTGATTGTAGCC
>NW_006408606.1:5166888-5169036 GCF_000296735.1 Chrysochloris asiatica | reverse complement strand
TCAAGTGTGGCAGCAGTAGTGAGGTTGGCCCAGGATCGAACATTGTTTCGTTCTGCTGTGCATGGGGTCGCTATGAGTCGGTTCCGACTAGATGGCACCTGACAATTTTATTCCTAAATATTTTTCAACTTTGAACCCTCTTGTCGTTATTGTCACTATCCTTACAGAGATTTTTATCATGCCTCAAATGACCAACCTTTCCAGCTACCTAACTAGGCTACCTGCCAGCTGACCTGACCTCTTGAGTCCATCTGCCTCACAACTGCCAGAAACGGCTCTCCAAAACAATAGCTGGCAGTGACTTTATATTGCCACTCTGGGATAAAATGTTACATCTCTATTGTAGCATACTGCCTCCTTTTCTACTTTTGTATGTGGTCAGAGCCATATCTGGCATATTGCAGGTATGGCACATGCTCTGGAAGACACTTAAAGCACACAGGTTTGGAGATTGGGAGACAATGATTTCTATTCACAATTGCACTGTCTGTTTACAGTTGAGAGAGAACATTTGGTAAAAATGAATTACTATAGGCACTATTTTCCAGACATATGCCTCTTCTTCATGTGCTACTGCCACAATGACAGGACACAACTTACCTACCCATCCACCCACCCTCTCCCATGGTTTTTCTAATGTGTGTATCATTCCTCATATTAAAAGCCTGCCTACAAAGCCCTCCACTCTCTCTGATGTTCCCACCTCTTAAACCCAATCACAACAATACCCAGCTGTTTATGGGCGAGATCTTCAGACTGATTTCACTATGTGATGACTCCTTTAAAAAGTCTCCCCTGAAACCCAGTGTGGGCTTACATACACTTTCTCTAAGTTTCTGGGTTCCCTGTGCATTTGTGTTTTGTAAACATTGTTTTTGTTTTGTTTTGTTTTATATTTAGCTTTTTTTGGTAAAATGATGTTCAATCTAAACTATTCTTGATTCCTCACCATAAAATTAGAGTTAATTAGTAGATTGCAATAGGAGTCCTGATGTGGCACATGACCCCAGGGTTGGTCTGAACCACAGGTGAGCTGTTCAAACTCACTAATGGCTCCTTGGAAACCACATATAGGGTAGCTATGAGTCTGAACCAACTCCAACAACAACATTACAATACAATAAGGTAGACTTCAAATAAAGAGACTTGATGGCAGTCGGTTAAGCTTTGGACCGCTAGCTGCAAGGTCAGTGATTCAAACACAGATGAGGCTGTGTGCTTCTATAAAGATTCATAGTTTCAGAAATCCTGTGGAGCTACTCTACTCTGTCCTACAGGTTAATGTGCATCAGAATCAACTTGATGTCACTAGGTCTGGGTTTTGGTAGATTTCAATTAGACATTCATGTTTAGTTATAAACGGAATGCATTATTAGTATTTAAGTAAGTGAACTTTAATACATGTAAATGAGAGTTCAAATATATTAAAAAATTACCTGTTAATATTATATCCATATTTTAAACTTTTTGTCAACAGTGCCACCGAGGATTTTATGTTTTTTGGATGATGAGGCATTAATGAAGATATTTAACAAACTCAAGAAATACAATTACTAGGTAGTTTCTTGCTGTTTCCTTTTTCAACAGTATTTCCATCTATCAGTAGGTGAAGACAGTGATAGGCAGAATGCCCTGGTTCAGTGGACACTTACTACATTGTTGTTTTATCATGCCATCAAGTCACTCCCAACTCATAACGACTCTCGGTATAACAGAATGAAACACTGCCCAGTACTGAGCCATCCTCACAGTGGTTGATACACTTGATCCCATTGCTGCTGTGCTGTCAGTCTCATTAGAGGTTTTCTTTTTCTCTCGGGAACTCCACTTTTCAAGCCTGATGTTCTGTTCCAGGGATTGGTCCCTTTGATAACATGTTTGAAGTATGAGAGATGAAATTGCACAATCCTGGCTTCTGAGGAGCAGTCTAGCTGTACTTCTTCAAAAGTAGATTTGTTTGTTCTTCTGTCAGTTCATACACTTTCAATATTCTTCTCCAGCACTATAACTCAACTGCATCAGTTCTTCTATATTCTTCCTTATTCTTTCACCAACTTTCAACATGCATGTGAGCTTATTGAAAATACCATGGCTTGGGTCAGGCACTCCTTAGTTCTAAAACTTATCTTTGCTGTTTAACATTTTAAA
>NW_006408606.1:5165648-5166563 GCF_000296735.1 Chrysochloris asiatica | reverse complement strand
ATTTGCATATCACAGGTTGGTAAGGAGTCTTCCTCTGATCCTGATGTTATGTTCTTCTTCATGTAATCCAGCTTCTTGGACTATTTGTTCAGCATACAGAATAAATAGGTAGGATGAAAGGATGCTACCATCATGTACACCTTGCCTGATTTTAAGCCATTCAGTGTCCCCTTATACTGTTCTAACAACTGCCTCTTGGTCTATGTACAGGTTCCTCATGAGCACAATTAAGTGTTCTGAAATACCCATTCTTTACAATTTCACTCATAGTTTGTCAGCATTCACACAGTCGAAAGCCTTTGCATAGTCAATAAAATACAAGTAAACATCTTCCTAGTATTCTTAGCTTTCAGCCAAGATCCATATAATAGTAGCAACAATATCCTTAGTTCTACATCCTCTTCTGAATCTAACTTGAATTTCTGACAGTTTTCTGTGTATCAACAGTTTTTGAATTATCAGCAAAATATTACTTGCATGTGATATTAATGATACTGTTCAATTATCTCCACATTTTGTTGGGTCACCTCACTTGAGATTGGGCACAAATATGAATCTTTTTCAAATTTCTTGACATAGATCAAATTGTGGAAATGTTTCAATTTGCATTCTGTCAATTTCTGGAGGTTTGTTTTTTGCCAATGCCTTCATTGCCATTTGGGATTCTTCATTTTTTTTGATGCTCTCTGCATCATTCAATATTTTGCCCATTGAACCCAATATTGCAAGTTGAGGCTGAAATTTTTCTTCAGTTCTTTTAGCTTGAGAAATACTGAGTGTGTTCAACACTTTTGATTTTCTATTTACAAGTATTTGTACATTTCATTATGATATTTGACTTTGTCTTCCTGAGCTGCCCTTTGAAATTTTCTGTTCAGCTCTTTGCCTCCACATTTCTTCAATTCACTTTAACAT
>NW_006408606.1:5163094-5165548 GCF_000296735.1 Chrysochloris asiatica | reverse complement strand
TCAAGGCTATATTTTGAACTTGTTTAAATTTTTTCAGTTTCAGCATGCATTTCCATACAAGCAATTGAAGGTCTGTTCCACAGTTTGCACCTGGTCTTCTTTTGGCTGATGATTTTGAGCTTTTCCACCATCTCTTCCAACATATATAGTCAATTTGATTCCTGTGTAATTCATCTGGTGAAGTCTGTGCATATTCTGTTTTAAAAGGTATTTGCAATAAATTAGCTATTGACCTTGAAAAATTATATCATGTGATCTCCAGCATCTTTTCTATCACCAAGGTCATATTTTCCAACTATTGATCGTTCTTCTTTGTTTCTAACCTTCACATTCCAATCACCAGTAATTACCAATGCATCTTGATTGCATGTTCCATCAATTTCAGACTGAAGAAATTGTTAGGATTCTTCAATTTCATCATCACTGGATTTAGTTTTGGGTACATAAATTTGAATAATGTAAGTGTTATCTAGGCTTCCTTGTAGGTCTATGGATGTTATCCTATCACTGACATCATTGTACTTCAAGATATATCTAAAAACGTTCTCTTTGGCACTGTTTAATTTGTTGTTACCAGAATAGTAAACCATATGATTCTATGATTCAAAATGTCCAATACCAGTCTATGTTAGCTCCCTAGTGCCTAGCATATCAATCTTTATGCACTCCATTTCATTTTTGACAACTTCCAATTTTCCTAAATTTTACTTGCTGGTGTTGTTGATAAGTGCTGTGTAGTCATTTCCAACCTATAGCAACCCTGTAGAGGGTTTCCCGGGAGTTTCTGGTGAGCTTGAGCCTTGCATTGTTGTGTTTTAAACCAATTTTGCATTCCACTGCATTGACCCCCAGTGCCACACCAGAATTCATACTTAATACATTCCATATTCTGATTATTACTTTTTAATGGGCATTTTCTGCTGTTTCTCCTTATTTTGAGATGTGCCCCATTAGCAAGTGGGGGTTCCAAAAACTTCATTCAATTAACATCAATATAGTCAACTCTACTTTGAAGAGGTCACTCTTCCCCAGTCATATTTTGAGTACATTTCAACTCAAGAGGCTCATCTTCTAGGACTATATTTGGCAATGTTCTTCTACTGTTCATAAGGTTTTAGTTACTAAACATTCAGTAGCAGCCTGCCTTTCCTTCTTTGTAATCTGTCTTAGTCTGGAAGCTCGGTTGAAACATGTACACCATGGATGATTATGCATATATTTAAAATATCAGTTGAATAATTTCCAGCATCACAGCACACCCAAGTCACCATAGTATGGTAAACTTATAGACAAGTGGTGGTACTATATAGTAATTTGTTTGTTTGTTTGTTTGTTTGTTTGTTTGTTTGTTATTGTTAGGTGCCATTGAGTCTGTACCGACTCATACCGACCCTATGCACAGCAGAATGAAACACTGTCTGATCCTGGGCCAACCTCACTACTGTTGCCACACTTGAGTCCATCAATGCTGCCACTTAGGCAATCCATCTCACTGGGGCCCTTCTTTTTTCTCTAACCCTCCACCTTATCAAGCATGATATCCTTCTCCAGCTACTGGTCCCTCCTGACAAGATGTTTGAAGTATGAGAGACAAACAAAGTTTGTTCATCTTGGCCTCCAAGGAGCACTCTGGCTGCACTTCTTCCAAAACAGATCTATTGGTTCTTTAGCAGCCCATGACACTGTCAATATTCTTCTCCAACACCATAACTCAAAATAAGGAAGATAATAGAAGAAGACAATTAATTCTTCTATTGTCTTCCTTATTCACTGTCCAACTTTTGCATGCATATGAGGTTATTGAAAATACCATGGCTTGGGTCAGGTGCACCTAGGTCCTCAAACTGGCATCTTTGTTCTTCAATACTTTAAAAAGTTCTTGTGCAGAAGATTTGCCTAATGCAATACGTTGTTTGATTTTTTGACTGCTGCTTCTATGAGTGTTTATAGTTGACCCAAGAAGAATGAAGTCCTTGACAACTTCAATCTTTTCTCTGTTGATAAGAATGTGGTTTATTGGTCCAGTGGTGGGAATTTTTGTTTTCTTTACATTGAGAAGTAATCCATACAGAAGTTTGTGCTCTTTGAAGTTCATCAGTAAATATTTTAAGTCCTCTTCACTTTTCAGCAAGCAAGGTTGTATCATCTGCAAATCACAAGTTGTTAATGAGTCTTCCTCCAATCCTGATGCTACGTTTTTCTTTATAAAACCCAGGTTCTCAGGTTATTTGCTCAGCATACAGGTTGGATACAACCTTGTAGCATACCTTTCTTAATTTTAAAAACATTCAGTGTTCCCATGTTCTGTTCGAACAACTGCTTCTTGATCCAGGTACATATTTATCATGAACACAATTAAGTTTTCTGGAATACTCACATTTTGCAATGTTGTCCATAGCTTGTCATGATACACACAATCGAAAGCCTTTGTGTAGTCAATAAAGCACAGGTAAA
>NW_006408606.1:5159693-5161580 GCF_000296735.1 Chrysochloris asiatica | reverse complement strand
TGGTATCAACAGGGCTTCTCTGTAGGCACATGGATATTATCCTATCACAGATAGCGTTGTACCTCATGACTGATCTGGAAATGTTTTTTTGTTTTGTTTTGTTTTGTTTACAATGAATGCAACACCATTCCTCTTCAATTTGTCATTCCCAGCAGAGTAAACCATGTGGTTGTCAGATTCCAAATGGCCAATACCAGTCCATTTCAGTTTACTATTGCCTAAGATATTGATGTTTATGTGTTCCATTTCATTTTTACAACTTCCAATTTTCTCAGATTCATACTTCCGTACATTCCATGTTCCTATTTTCAATGGATGTTTGCAGCTGTTTCTCTTCATTTTGAATTGTGCCCCATTAACAAATGAAGGTCCCGTGGGCTTTTCTCCCATGGGTTTTACTCCATTCGCGTCATCACGGTCAAGTCTACTTTGAGGAAGCATTACTATATAGTAATGCAAACTAATAAAAAACAATCTCCCCTGTCCTCTTTCCCTTCAAATCAGTCTTTTTTCCTGTGTTTTTAACTATACAGTCAGGTGGCTTAGCTTCTAACTGAGAAGAAGAGAAAGAAAAGTAATGCCTTACAATGAGTATAGGGAAGATTTAAATATGTGTGTTATACAGCAGAAAGATATGAAATGCATATCATTGCTCTTAGGGGAAATACAGTGATAGGTTCTGACAGAATTTGTTCATAATGCTTCTGTATAACCTAGTAATGCAAACAACCTCCTATAAAAATTTAAAAAGATATTTAAAGTTTTATGAAAACATTTCCTAAAATCTTTATGGAAGTGCAGAGTGTGTGATGATGCTAAACCATTTCATCTTAGTTTGCCACATGAAAACCAAGAAAGAAGTTGGTGGAACTTTAAAAACTTGTTTCCCACATAACAGTTTTCTACACAACTTGGTATTATTAGTTACTATTGAGTTGGTCCCCAACTCGTGGCTTTCCATTGCACTGTGGAATGAAACTCTGCCCCGTCTGCACAATCCCCATGACAGGTATGAAATCAGACTGCTAGGAGGTATAAAATGTTATGATCTGTGAAATGCTGTAAACAGGGAAAATGGCATGATGGGGGCCTCTTCTAACTTCACAATGTGGGAAAAGAATCAAAATCAACATCTGATTTCTATGAGGCAGAGGGAAGACACACTTTCTCTCTCCAACCTTTTTACGAATTCTGACACCATCTGTCCCTCCCACACATTCTCTATTTCTCTATTAGATTTAATAATTCATTGCCATGGCCACTCAGAACTTACAGGCAGTGCTCAAGATTATAGGGTTTATTATGGAAATGATAGGTGACCATCCAGGATAAGAGACAAGTTAGGTAAAATTCTTTGAAAGTATATAGCCAGACTTTTTTCTTAATTCATGTTAGTCTGGAAGCTTCACTGAAAGCTTGACTCAACTCTCCTGCATGGAAGACAAGAATTCCACCACTAAGCCACTAAAGAGCTCTAAGAATATCCCATATAAACAGTTACTGTTAACTGGATTCTGATTCATGGTGACCCAGGTATGTCAGAGTAGAGCTTTTGTCCACAGTGCTTTCAGTGGTTGATTTCTTGAAAGTGAATCACCAGGACTTTCTTCTAAGATGCCTCTGGGTGGCCTTGATTCCAGCAGTCAAGAAGCAAACAGTTTGTACTACCTAGGAGCTTTTGATATGCAGAACAGTCTCACTTACAAAAATAAGATTTTTTTTTTATGCTTTATTGGATTTTTTTTTTTTGACAACGAATGCAACACCATTCCTCTTCAACTTGTCATTAATGGCATAGTGAACTATGTGTTTATCAGATTCAAAATGGCCAATAGCAGTCCATTTCAGCTCACTAATGCCTAAGATATTGATGTTTATGCATTCCAT
>NW_006408606.1:5151366-5158593 GCF_000296735.1 Chrysochloris asiatica | reverse complement strand
TCATTAAGAAGACAAGAAAGAAGGAAAAGATAAAAATGGATGTCAGAAGAGACAATGAAACTTGCTCTCCAGTGTAGAGATACTAAAGCAAATGGAAGAAATGAGGAGGTAAAAGAGCTGAACAGAAAATTTTAAAGGTCAGTGCCAGAATACAAAGTCAAATATTACAAAAATATGTGCCTTTTCTGGAGTCAGAAAACCAAAAGGAAAGAATACGCTAAGCATTTCTCAAGCTGGGGGAACTTAAGAAAAAATGCAAGCCTCGACTTTAGTTACTGAAGGAATCTGTGGACAAATTATTGAATAATGCAGAAAGCATCAAAATAAGATGGAAGAAATACACAGAGTCACCGTACCAAAAAGAAATGGTTGGTGTTCAACCATTTCAAGACATAGAATATGATCAAGAGACAATGATGCTGAAGGAAGAAGTCCAAAGTGCATTCAAGGAATTGACAATGAACAAGGCTCCAGGAATTGATGGAATACAAATTGAAGTCTTTAAAAAAAGTGAAGCAGCATTGGAGGCACTCACTCTTCTATACCAAGAAATTTGTAAGACAACTATCTGGCCAACTGATTGGAAGAGATCCATATTTGTGCCTATTCCAAAAAAGGTGACCCAACTGAATGAGGAAATCATCAGACAATATCATTGATATCCCACACAAGTAAGTATTTACTAAAGGTTGTACAGAAACAGCTGCAAGCATACACTGACAGAGAATTTCCAGAAGTTCAAGCCAGATTCAGCAGAGGATGTGGAAGGAGTGATATCATTGTTGATGTTCAATGGATTTTGGCTGAAAGCAGAGAATGCCAGAAAGATGTTTACCTGTGCTTTATTGATTATGAAAAGGCTTTTTATTGTGTGTATTATGACAAGCTATGGACATCATTGCAAAGTATGAGTATTCCTGAACACTTAATTGTGCCCATGAGTAATCTGTACATAGAACAAGTGGCAGTTGTTGGAACAGAATATGGGAACACTGAACTGAATGGTTTTAAAATTAAGAAAGGTATGCGAAAAAGTTGTATTCTTTCACCGTACTTATCCAACCTGTATGCTGAGCAAATGATCTGAGAAGCTGACTTATATGAAGAAAAACGTGGCATCAGGATTGGAGGAAGTCTCCTGTGCAACCTGCGATATGCAGATGGTATAATCTTGCTTTCTGAAAATGAAGAGGAATTAAAATACTTACCGATGAAGATCAAAGAGCACAGCCTTCAGTATGGATTGCATCTCAATGTAAAGAAAGCAAAAATACTTACCACTGGACCAATAAACAACATTCTAATCAAAAGATAAAAAATTGAAGTTGTCAAGTACTTCATTCTTCTTGGATCAACTATCAACACACATGGAAGCAACATTCAAGAAATCAAACGACATATTGCATTAGTCAAATTTGCTGCACAAGACCTTTATAAGTGTTGAAGAGCAAAGATGTCAGCTTGAAGACTAAGGTGCACCTGACCCAAGCCATGGTATTTTCAATAACTGCATATGGATGCGAAAGCTGGACAGTGAATAAGGAAGACCGTAGTAGAATTGACGTTTTTGAGTTTATGGTGTTGAATGAGAATGTTGAAGGTGTCATGAAGGTGCCACATTTATCATGATGCATTCTATTTTTTTGTTTTTGTCTATGACTCTTTTTTGTTAGCAGAAACAAGTACTACTCATTTTGGTCCGTTGGAGTCCTGGTGTGGATCTGTAAGACAAGCGCTCGACTGCTAACCACAAAGTTGGCAGTTAAAACACACCTAGGAAATCTTACACAGGGTCACTATAAGTGGACACAGGCTCAACAGCAGTTAACAACAATAACAGTGTTTAGCATTGTGCTTGTCACATAGTAGTTACTCAATTTGAGTAAGTAAATGAGCAAAGTAAATGCATGAATGATTTGGTATCAAAATTTACCACTGATGTCATTTTGTTATTAAGAAGAAATCAAACAATCACATGCTTCATTAGTAATCATGTCAGAAATCAAATTAAATGTAGAAATGTCAAAATACATGAATGCTCACTTAAGTTTCATGATATGTCCTGTGAAGTAGGACATAATGTGACTCAGACACTGGGTGAACATTATAGATGATGGAGCTTCAAAAATTCCTGGGTTGATGTTAGTAAAATATAATGGAATTTTCGTAAGAACTTTTTGAAGACCCCCTTGTACAGTACATATATTTGTATATATTCAACACATATATCTCAAAGTAAACCCCTCACAAGATGCTCTGGCTCTCTGTTAGTATCTGGTGCTTCAGGGTATGCAAATTTGTACCTCAAGTTGGCTGCCTTTTGGTATGGAACTCACTGATAATCACTGAACTAGGGAACCTGGTCAGAATAAGTCTGCAACTTAATATATTCCTGCAGGATCCAACCTGAAGGGTGGCTGGGCAAGACACTTGCCAGCAGCAATCAGTGGAGCTATAATAGCTGTGGTCTAGCTGCAGTCTCAGCAAAGAAGTTGAAAATCTTACTGAGGCTCATGGACTACAGCCAACCTGGAGCTACAGTTGAGCTCTAGTGTGGAAGTCCAGCCTTGACTGCCTGGGCACTGTCACTCAACACTGCCCACCTCCTGGTACCTTTCCAAGCAAGTCTCTCTTCCCTGGCCCACAGATGCATACAGAGCTAGATATTGCCCAAACTGATGTTATATGACACATACCTATATATTCAAAATTATCTTATTGTAGTTCTACTTCCTACATAAATTGTATGTGACACTCTTCATCAGTATTCAGCCCAAATAACAAATCATCATTTCTATGTTTGGAGCAAAATGATTAATAAAAATACTTAGATATTAAATTCTAACATGAAGTGCTCATTTTTAAAGTCTTCGTTACCTGATTAAAGCTGTTAAGTTGAGTCAGTTCCAACTCATAATGACCCTGTAAGTTTCTGAAGTTGTAAATCTTTGCAGAACCAGAAATAATCATCTTTCTCCCCAGTGGTGGCTGGTGGGCTCAGACTACGGACCTTGTAATCCATTGCCCATCCTCCAGAGCCACCATGTTCCCTAAAACTATTATAAGCAGACACAATAGCTTGGGAAATGTTTGAGCATTTAAGTCAACATTAAATATAAAACATTAAATCAAAGTTTTCATGCTAAATCCAAACAAAAAAATGGCTCATCTGGAATCTTTGTGGATGCAGCTTACCAATTTTTATATGTTAACTTTTGATTTTTTTCCTCCTGTACTAAATTAATTCAATGCTGTACTGAATTAATTCAATGATCTGATTGGAACATAATACAAATTTAATAAATGCAGTTGAAGTGCTGTGAATGTCCTAGTCTGTTTCATGTATTATTGCTTGAAAATCTAATAAAAATTATGCAATTTCTTATAAAGTTTGCTTTTTTAAAAAATATTTTTTAAGCAAACAAATTATACTACCAGATGCATTTAAAACTTTATTTATATTTGTATTTGAGAGGCTGGGAGATTTCTTTGAATAAGTACTATAATACATACCACGTGCATTTCTCTTCTCACTAAATATATTTCTATATATGACTAAAGAGTCCTTGGGTGGTACAAACACCCAAAGACTTAATGTGTAAATATACCCAGAATCATCTTGAAAGATACACACACACACACACACACACACACACACACACACACAGAAGAAACCAAACCAATTGCTGGTGAGTCACTTGTGACTCATGGTGACCCCATATGTTTCATAGTACAATTCTGTTCCATAACATTTTCAACAACTGTGTTCTTGTTGCTAGTTGCTATCTAATCAGCTTTGACATCTAGTGTGATCATATGTAAACCGAAGCAAAATGTTGGCTGGTTCTATGCTATGTCCATCATTTTAGATATATTTGAATCCATTGTTGCATCTCCAACTCATTGAGGAGTCTCCTTGTTTTCAGTGACCCTCAACTTTACCAAACTCTAATTTTCTAAGTATTGGCATTTTCTATTTATGTGTTCAAAGTAAACAAGAAAGAGTTTTATCATTCTCACTTTTAAGAGCCCTTTGGTTGTACTTATTTTATGACTGATATATGTTCACATATATGTACACAAATACAAATTTGACAATAGTCAACACAGTTATTACTTTAATTCTGCAAATCCACAGCATTTGGTGAAACACACAATCTTAGTAAAGTCTCCATGGTTGCAAAACTAGCAATTGACAGAGATATTTAAATTCTCACATTTTTTACTTCAGATTCCATATTATTTTCAATGTACTTAGTTGATCCAAGTTTCCTCAGGAAGTCACTGCATAAATCTCCCAGTTCTGTCAAGTTAAGAGAGTTGCATTCAGCCACATGTGCCTAATTAATTCTTGGCCTTCTTTGTATTGCCTATGGTTAAAGAGTGTGACTCTATAGGATAAGTCCTGGATGATGAAGTCAGTTTGAATCATAAGATTGGCAGTTCAAACTCACCAGTCGCTTCTCAGAAACCCTATTCAGGATTGATATGAGATGAAACTGACTGAAGGGTCACTGAAAAACAACAATAAATGTAAGTGTATTAAAGTCCTGGAATAACACTGTAGAATAAACACTGGACCATGAAGTCAGTTTGAACAATTCAATTCAAGGCCATTTTGTGCTTATTTTTTTGTCCTTTCTTATCCACCCACCTGCCACACTATTAACAAGTTTTAAAGGCAGTTTAAGAAATATCCAGGCCACTTTAATGCCTAAGAACTTCAGTGCTTGGAGGCACTGAATATTTTCTGCCTAAAAATTTCCATTGCTTTTGGTCCTGAGAATTAGTTTGGCTCAAGAACAGAAGGTGGGAGGATTCTCTTCCTTCTATGCTGGAGAATTCATAGTCCCTGGAGTGAGAAAAAGAGTAAATATGTGGGAAACAGAATAAAAGTGCATTCTCTTGTTCAACATGAGTATGAGTTCAAGGATATATTTGTGGTTTATGGCTCAACATTTTGCAATGTGTTCTGAACAAGTCCAGTTTTATTCTAATGATGCACATATGTTTGTAGTTGGTATATAGAAAAGATTATAAAGAACATTTGGTACAAGAGACTGAGGGCTTCAGAAAGACATCAAGAAGACCAAGTGCACACTGGATAATTATATTAGGTACTTTGTTGAATGAGTCTTATTTATGTGAGTTTCGCAAGATAGTTAAATCAAGAACACAAAGACTTCCCAAGGGCATTTTTCTCAAGGTTTCTTGAGATCAAATTGCAATCAGTGTTTCCTATGTTAACGTCCCTTTTCAAGCCAAGCTACCAGGTGTTTCAACTGTCCTTCAGGAAGCATAATTCATGTGGGGACCTGTGTGAACTCTTCTTTAGCTGTCTTTTGTTTAAAATGTGTGTGAATTAATTTACTTATTATTTCTCTCATTCTTTCATTAACATTCTTATAATGTATCTGGAAAAATGAGTGCATTTGTTTCTCTTTCCAATAGCAATATTAAATTCATGGTTAAGTTTTAAATAAATCTTGCCTATTATTCAATAACCTATTACTTAAAATGAGACTGAATATTGAATATTATTTTTCCCAGAGAATAATTTAACAGAAAGAAATTCTGTTAGTTTTAAGCTTAGATTTTTAACTTCTTGTTAGTTTAGCAGATAACAACTAACTGCTGGTGTAATCTGTATGATCAACACTGGATGACTAACTTCATGGTTGGCAGTTAAACTCACCAGCCATTCCAGGGAAACCCTGTACAGGGTCATTAGGAGCCAAATCTGACTCATGGTCACTTAACAACAACAATAACAATCTAACTGTTATGTTTTTGTGCAGAAAGCCTAATAATCCCTAAATATTGGCAAATTTCCATTATCAAGCAAAATATACTGATTTCTGTTATTATTGTTGTTGCTAAATACTATTGGGTCAATTCTGACTCATAGTGATTCTGTACAGGGTTTAATAAGAGCTGCTGGTAGGATTGAACCACCAGTCTTGTTGTTAGCAGTCAAGTACATATTCATCTGATTGCTAAACATCTGTAATTTGTTTAAGACAGAAGTAAACATGGAATTTGAGTTTTTTGTTTATTTTGCATGTATTATTAACTTCAAGGGTTGAAAAGTTTTAAAACTAAAGATAAGTGTTTAGAAATATAGAAACAAATCTGAGCTTGCTAAACTTTTCCTTTCTGGTTGTTTACTGCTAAAATAACTTAGAGCAATATTTAAATAAAATCAAAATATTAAACAAAGAGCTACTATTTGCTTGGCACCATGAAAGAGCACTCTAAATTTGAGCTGCTTAATATACCAAAATGGAGAAATTTCCAGACTCTGATCATTTACTCTTAGGCTCATAATGATAAATCCATGTCTCGTCACCAGTGATTTTTTATTTATTTATTTTTTAGTGTTAAAATTCCTTCAAGTATTAGTACAGATTTTCTTTGTAGATGTCCAAACACTTATGCCTATGCTCTTCTGTAAGTTGTTTCAGTATGCATCTTGTACAAACTTATAACTTCCTCTGCTCAGAACAAAAGTATAAAAACAAACTCACAGAATCTGGGAGGTCTGTCTATGATCAAAACAATTATATTGTAAAAGAAGGTAAACACATAGGAACAGATATCCCAATGGTGAGAAGGTAAGGTAGATTACAAGGTAAAATAGACTGCACTAACTGGAGAGGAAAAGTAGTGGAATGTAAGGTAACCTCAAAGAAAATTAACACTTCACAACATACCAAGAAAATCAAAATCCAAGAACATGGAAACATTAAAACTATGAGGAAACTCACAAGAAAAACAGGAAAAGCATGAACTCAGCAAAGGAAGACACACAGAACAAAGAAAGTAGCAACACCACAAAAATACAAATATAATGTCAGCAATTAATCCATACCTATCGATAATTACACTAAATGTAAAAAGATTAAATGCACCTGTTAAGAGATGGAGGGTACAGAGTGCATAAGAAAACAAGAACTTTCAATATATTGACTGCAAAAGACACATCTCACACACAGAGACAAAAACAGATTAAAAGTCAAAAGATGGAAAAAATATATACCAAGCTAATTGCAATACAAAATGAACAGGAGTGGTAGTACTAATCTCTGATAAAATAAACTTTAAAGCAAAACGCAGCCTAATAGATAAAGATGGACATTATCTCATGATTAAAGGGACAATTGAATAAGATGACATAAACATAACAAATATCTATGCTCCCAATGAAAGAGCTCCAAAATATATAAA
>NW_006408606.1:5147923-5150921 GCF_000296735.1 Chrysochloris asiatica | reverse complement strand
TCACAAAGTTCCTAGAAACAAATGAGAACAAAAGCACAACATACCAAAATTTTGGGGACATGGCAAAAGTGGTGCTGAGAGGACAATTTATTGCAATAAATTCACATCCCAAAAGAAGAAAGAGCCAAAATTAACACAACATATACAACAACTAGACACAGATCAACTGAGGGAACATACAGGCACTAAAAGAAAAGAAATAATAAAGATCAGAGCAGAAATAAATGATAGAAAACAGAAAAATTATAGAAAGAATCAATAGACCATTGGCAAACCTTACAAAAGAAAACATGGAGAAGACACAAATAATATGCATCAGAAATCAAATGAGCGATGTCACAACAGAACCAAAGGAAATCAAAAGGATAATAACAGAATACTATGAAGAGTTGCACTACAAAAAATTTGGAAACTTAGAAGAGCTGGACACATTTTGAGAAAAACATGACCTACCTAAACTTACACAAAGTGAAGTAGAAATCCTGAACAGAACCATAACAAAAGAAGAAATTGATAAGGTCACAAAAAACTCACAACTGAAAAGAGTCCAGGCCTAGATGGTTTCACTGGTGAGCTCTACCAAACATTCAGGGAAGAGCTGTCACCAATTCTACTCAAATTATTCTAGAATATAGAGAAAGATGGAAAACTTCCTAATACACTTTATGAAGCAAGCATAATCATCATACCAAAACCAGGGAAGGATGTCACTAAGACAGAAAATTATAGACCAATATCCCTCATGAACATAGATTCAAAAATTCTCAACAAAATCCTAGTCAACAGAATCCAGCAACACATCAAAAAGATAACACATCATGAGCAAGTGGGATTTATATCAGGGATGCAAGGATGGTTCAACATTAGAAAAACAATCAACGTAATCCACCATATAAATAAGGAAAAAGAAAAGAACCACATAATCATATTGATTGATGCAAAAAAGTCATTTGACAAAATCCAACATCCATTCCTGATAAAAACACTCAACAAAGAAGGAATTGAAGGGGAATTCCTCAGCATAATTAAGAGCATATATACAAAACCAACAGCCTACATTACTCTCAATGGAGAGAAATTGAAAGCCTTCCCTCTGCAAACAGGAACCAGACAAGGATGCCCTTTGTCACCACTCCTACTTGTGTTGGAAGTCTTAGCAAGAGCTATACAGCAAGAGGAAGTAAAACTCTCTCTATTTACAGATGATATGATCCTATCCATACAAAACCCCAAAGACTCAGCAAGAAATAAAAAACAAACAACTCAGTAAAAAAAGCTACTAAACCTCATTGAAAGATTCAGCAAAGTGGCAGGATATAAGATCAACATACAAAAATCAGTTGGATTCTTCTATACCAAAAATTACAGTGCTGAAAAGGACATTAGGAAAGAAATACCATTTACAATAGCCACCCAAAGGATGAAATATCTAGGAATAAATGTAACCAGAGAAACAAAGAACTTATACAAAGAAACTACAAACCACTACTACAAGAAACCAAAAGAGACCTCTGAAAATGGAAGAATATACCATGCTCCTGGATAGGAAGACTTAACATTGTGAAAATATCAATACTGCCTAAAGCAATTTATACATATAATGCAATCCCAATCCAGTTTCTAACAACATTCTTCAAAAAGTTAGAAAAAACAATTACAAACTTTATATGGAAAGGAAAGAGACCCAGGATAAACAAAGCACTGCTTAAGAAGAAAAATGAGGTTGAAAACCTCTCAGTCCCCAACTTCAAAATTTATTACATGGATGCAGTGGTGAAAACAGCCTGGTACTGGTACAATGAAGGAAACATTGATCAATGGGACAGAATTGAGAACCCAGAAATTTACCCATCAACGTACAGCCAACTGATTTTGACAAAGTACAGAAATATATCACATGGGGAGGTGATAGTCTCTTCAACAGATGGTACTGGTAGAACTGGAAAGTGATATGCAAAAGTTTGAAAGAAGACCTTTGCCTCATGCCTTATATAAAAACCAACTCAGCATGGATTAAAGATCTAAATGTGAATACCAAAATTATGAAGGCCATCAATGAAAAAATAGCAACAAATGTAAAGGTACTAATTCAGGAAAAAAACAAACTAACAAACATTTTGAAAACTATGCAAACAAAAGTAGACAAAATAGATGATTGTGACATACTAAAAACTAAAAATGTATGTGCATCAAAAGATATCACCAGAAGAGCAAAAAAAGGTAACTCACATAATGGGAAAAAATACTTTTCAATGACACATCAGACAAGGGACTCATTTCTAAAATATATAGAAAAAAACAACACCTCTACAAGAAAAATACAAATAACCCAATTGAAAAATGAACACAGGACATGAACAGACACTTCACCAAGAAGGAGATCCAGGCAGCCAACAAAAGTATGAAGAAATGTTCATGATCACTAGGCATTAAAGAGACGCAAATCAAAACAACAATGAGATATCATCTCACTTCAGCCATAACAGCAACGATAAAAAAAGTAGAGGACAATAAATGCTAGTGAAGATGTGGAGAACCTGGGATGTTCCTGCATTGCTGGTGGGATTGCAAATTGGTCCAACCTCTCTGAAAAGCAATATGGCACTTCCTCAGAAAGTTGAACATAGAAATACCTTATGATCCAGCAATTCCTCTACTTGGTATTTACTCACAATAAATAAGAGCCATAACAAGTGGATTCTTAGTTGGTTGCTAGGATGTAGGGATAGAGATAGAGGTGGAAGGGGAAGGTGGAGCACAGGGCAGGGAATAGACACAAGATAAGTTGGGTATTGGTTAGGGGGGCAATATACAAGTAGGGAAAGGGGAATCGAAGAACAAAGCAGATGGGAGAACAATTAGACAGGTATGAGTGGGCTAAATGGGACAGAGGTAAAAAATGATGTAGGCACAGCTTTGGAACAACAGGGCTCTGGAATACAGAGACTGAGACATGGATGGAATGGGGAAAAGGGGGGGATAATGATAAGATGCTTGC
>NW_006408606.1:5145223-5146579 GCF_000296735.1 Chrysochloris asiatica | reverse complement strand
ATCCGGAGAGGGAAAGGGGCTGAGGACTGTGGTGGGGAGTGCAGGCTTACAGGGTACACACTTTGGTTGGGTGAGGATGCATGGACGGGATGGTAACTATGCCAATGAAATGATAGATGATAGAATGAATGTAAAACTAATGTTCTCCCATGTAGACTATCACACAATTCACAATAAAATATTTATAAAAATAAAATAAAATAAAGGCAGTCTGACTGATTAGTACAAGAACAAGCAAGTTGCTCACCCAGGAGACATCAAGGCAAGTGATTGGGTCCCCTCAGGGCAAACCCCTTTCCAAGACTAAAACTCAATGGGAATACATGAGCACACACATGCTCTGATTGGTGATCACATTTCACCACTGATAAGGGGAAGTGACTGAAAAATAGCAATAAAGCTGCAAGCTAAGCCCTACAAATTCAATAAACTCTTAAGAACCGGAGTGGAGACCTGGTTGGCCAGCAGTGTGGCAAGACCTGGGGACTCTTGGGTCCAGAGTCAGTAACATAGCCACAGAGGACTAGGGTGGAGAGTGAGGTTTTCAACTGATAAGAAGAGAGAGCATATGCATAAGAACACCCACACTTGAAGATAATACCCACTTGACCTGGCTTCAATGACACAAAAGTGTCATCTGACATAATTTGACGAACTTGACCTACACCTGTGGATTCAGTAGCTCAAAAGAGGGAACAAATCTTTACAGCGAGGATCATTTTCATCCCCTCAATACACAGAGTAGACAGGGATGGGCCACTTGGACATTGGCTACCCAAAATAGGGGGCGCTACAAAGGCAAGAAGTGACTGGCTTACAAGCTTTCAAGAGGGAGCCTAGATCCAGAAGGTGTGGAGGAAGGTAGAATCTCCACTGAGTAGTATCTAATCTGTCTAGGAGGGGGTGATGAAAGGAGATCGGGATAGGTCTCTTGTTATACAATAATGAATAATTGTTATCAGGACTCACTGTGTGTGTGGATTATAAATGTAAAGGTAGACATTTTGTAGCAAAAGTTGGGGAGCGATTAACTTTGCAGTCCAGGAGCGGAGGTCTCTGGGACCATCAATGGAGAAGAGCAGAGTGTGGGATCCTACCCAGAGAAACAATGATGCCAGAGATGTAGGTAGAGACAGAGAGACAGAGCAACTGGGTACTCTAGACCCAGAGAGAGAGATGGGCTGTGTGCTGATGACTAGGGGTGTAGCCTTGCAGGGTATACCATTTAGTTGGCCGATGATGCATGGAGGGAGGGGATTGTAATCATGGCAATGAAATGATATACAATAGGATGAATGTAAAGCTAATGTTCTCCCACATAAACTATCACACAATGCACAATAAAACATTAAAAAA
>NW_006408606.1:5141023-5145123 GCF_000296735.1 Chrysochloris asiatica | reverse complement strand
GCTTTGCTCAAATTGAAAGAACTGAAGAATGAATTCAAGCCTTCGCTTGAAATATTGAAGGATTCTATGGGAAAATATTAAATGAGGCAGAAACCATAATAAAAGATGGGAGGAATACACAAAGTTACTGTACCAAAAAGTCAATGTTCAACCATTTCAAGAGGTAGCATATGATTAAGAATCGATGGTATTGAAAGAAGAAGTCTAAGCTACACTAAAGGCATTGGCAAAAAGCAAGTCTCCAAGATTTGATGGAATACAGACTAAAATATATCAACAAAACTGATGCAGTACTGGAGGTGCTAACTCATTTGGAGGTGCCAAGAAATTTGCAAGACAGTTACCTGACCAACCTAATGGAAAAGATCAATATCTCTGCCCATTCCAAAGAAAAATGACCCAAAAGAATTCAGAAATCATCAAGCATTATCAATAATATTGCGTGCAAGTAAAATTATGCTAAGACAGTTAAAAAATGGTTGCAGCGTTACATCAACAAGCTATTGTTGTTGTTGTTACAAAGTGCCTCCAAGTCTGTTTTGACTCAGAGCAATTCTGTATAGGGTTTTTGAGGAGCAGCTGATGAATTTGAACCACCAACCTTGTGGTTCAAACCATCCGTGGGGTCCAGTGCTTATCCTACTGCTCCACACCAGACATTGACAGGTAGCTCTCAGAAATTCAAACTAGATTCAGAAGAGGATGTGGAATGACAGCTATCATTGCTGATGTATGATGGAGCTAGGCTAAAAGCAAAGAATACAAGAAAAATGTTTATTTGTGCTTTATTGACTATAAAAAGAAATTTGACCCTTTGGATCATAACAAACTATGGATAACACTGAGAATTGTGAAACTCCAGAACAATTAATTATGCTCATATGGAAGCTGTACATAGATCAAGAGGCAATCCTTTGAACAGGACAAGGGAATATTGCATGATTTAAAATCAGGAAAGATATGCAACCAGGTTGTATCCTTTCACCACATTTGTTCAATCTTTATTCTGAGCAAATAATCATAGAAACAGGGTTATATTGAAGAACAATGTGACATAAGATTGGAGAAAGATTCACCAACAACCTGCAATGTGCAGATGACACAACCTTGCTTGCTGAAAACAAGAGGACTTGAAACACATATTGATGAAGATCAAAGACTACAGCATGTATTGCACCTCAATGTAAAGAACATGAAAATCCTCACAACTGGACCAATAAATTACATCACTATAAATCGAGGAAAGATTGAAGTTATGAAATAATTCAATTTTCTTGAATTCACAATCAATGTCAAGGTAGCAGCAGTCAAGAAATCAGAGGACATATTGCATTAGGCAAATCTGCTGTAAAGATCTGTTTAAAGTATTCAAGAGCAAAGATGTCAGTTCAAGAGCAAAGGTGTCACTAAGGAGTGCCTGACCCAAGTCATTGTATTTTCAATCACCTCATTTGCATGTGAAAGTTGGACAATGAATAAGGAACACATAGAATAGTAGAAGAATCAATGCATTTGAATTATGATGTTGAGGAAGAATATTGAAAGTACCATCAAGTGACAGAAGAACAAACAACTCTATCTTGGAAGAAGCACATCCAGAATATTTCTTAGAAGGGAGGATGGCAAGACTTTCTCTCTGGTACTTTGGACATATCACTAGGAAGGGCCAGTCCCTGAAGCAGGACATCATGCTTCAAAAAATAGTGGGTCAGGGAAACAAAAAGAAAGGATCAATATTTGGAAAATATTAAATTGGCCAAAGAACTTATGCTGGAGATCACATGATAGAATTTTGCAAGACTACTTCCTTTTTTAAACAACATAAAAGATGACTATACACATGAATCTCACCAAATGGAATATACAGAAATCAAACTGACTACATTTGTGGAAAAGTTCCATATCATCAACCCAAACAAGTCCAGGAGCAGACTGTGGAACAGACCATCAATTGCTCATATACAAGTTGAGACTGAAACTGAAAAAACTAAAACAAGTCCACGAGAGCCAAAATATTACCTTGAACACATCGCACCTGAATTTAGAGATCATCTGAAGAACAGATTTGATGCATTAGACAGTAATGACCAAAGTCCAGAAGAGTTTGGGATTACATCAAGAACATCATACATACAGAAAGTAAAGGTCACTAAGAAGATAAGAAAGAATAAAAAGACCAAAATGGATGTCAGAAAAGACTCTGAAACTTGCTTTCCAATAGAGATGCTAAAACAAACACAAGAAATGAGGAGGTAAAATAGATTAATAGAAAATATCAAAAGGCAGCTTGAGAAGACAAAGTCAATATTATAACGAAATGTGCAAAGACCTGGAGTTAGAAAGCAAAAAGGAAAGAAAATACTCAGCAGTTTTCAAACTGAAAGCACCGAAGTGAAAATTCAAGCCTTGACTTGTAACATTGAAGAATTCTATGGTCAAGATGGAGTCCTGATTTGGTGCTGTAGGATCAGCACTGGATGGCAAGGTCAGTTTGAATCATGAAGGCAGTGGCTTAAGCTCACCAGCCACTCCTTGGAAATCCTATTCAGGGTTGCCAAGAGTCAGACTTGGCTCACCAGCACTTAGCACAACAATGAGCAAAAATATTGAATGATGTAGAGAGCAACAAAAGAAGAAGAAAGAAAGAAGCACAGTAATTATACCAAAAAGAAATGTTCAAAGTTTAACCATTTCAAGAAGTAGCATATGATCAAAAGCCAATGGAGAGGGAACATCTGAGGACTCTGTAAAGAGAGGGACTGAGAGCTGGCAGCCAGGAGGCAGACTTGCAGTATGTACCCTTTGGTGGTTTAAATTATTATATATGCTTGAATGGTTTTTTTTTTGTTGTTGTTGTTGTTTTGTTTTCTAAAGAGCTAAAATAAATAGAAATACTGTTAACTGATGGTATGTGGAAGGGATTGTAACCATTGTAATGAAACAAAGTGTATGTTTTGTTGAATGTAGAACTGATGATCTGGCCTGTAAACTTTCTCTCAATTCACAATAAAAACTTTAAAATAAATAAATAAAGTAAAAAAAGAAAAAGTCAATGATAATGAAAGAAGTCCAAATAGCATTGAAGGCATTGGTGAAGAACAAGGCTCCAGGAATTGATGGACTACAAATAAAATCTTTCAACTCAACAAAGCCAATAAATTTGGAAGACAGCTGTGTGGCCAACTGATTGGAAAAAATCCATATTTGTGCCCATTCCAAAGAGAGATTACCCAGCAGAATGTGGAAATCATCATACAATATCATTAATATGGCATGCAAGAAAAATTTTGCTAAAGAAAATTCAAAAACAGCTGCATCTATATATTGAGAGGGAACTGCCAGAAATTTAAGTCAGATTCTTGAATTCCTACTCAGATTCTTGAATTCCTACATAGAATGAGGGATATCATTGATATTGCCTGAAAGCAGAGAATACCAAAATATATTTACCTGTGCTTTATTGATTATACAAAGGCTTTCGGCTGTTTGAATCATGACAAGCTATGAACAACTTTGCAGAGTATGAGAATTCCAGAACACTTAATTGTGCTCATGAGGAACTTGTACATAGAACAAAAGACATTCATTTGAGCAGAAAAAGGGAACACTGAATTGTTTAAAATCATGAACAGCTTGTGCCAGGGTTGTATTCTTTTGCCATACTTATTTAATCTGTGTGCTGAGTAAAAAATCTGAGAAAGTGGATTATATGAAGTAGTACGTGGCATCAGGATTAGAAGAAGACTCGTTAATAACCTGTAATATGCAGATGATACCTTGTCTTGCTGAAAATGAAGAGGACTTAAAATGCTTACTGATGAAGATCAAAGACCTTTGGTATGGGTTGATCTTCAATATAAAGAAAACAAAAATCCTTACCACTAGGCCAATAAATAATAGCTTGATAAATGGGAAAAACTTGAAGTTGTCAAAGCCTTCATTTTGTTTGGATACACCAACAAAACTCATGGAAGCAGCAGTCAAGAAATCAAACAATTTACTGTATTAGGCAAATCTGCTGCACAGGACCTCTTATAGTGTTGAAGGGCAAAGATGTCAATGGCCCAAGCCATAGTATTTTCAATAATCTCTTGTGCACA
>NW_006408606.1:5137914-5140534 GCF_000296735.1 Chrysochloris asiatica | reverse complement strand
CCTACACTGCCACACCAGAGTCCTGGTGTGGCGGTGTAGAATAAGCACTGGACCGCAAGATGTTTTGAATTGCAAGATAGACAGTTCAAATTTACCAGCTGCTCCTTGGAAACTCTATATAGGGTCAGTATGAGTTGTAGCTGACTTGATGGCACTGAACAGCAGCATATGAAAATTCTAAATGATATTTGGTTAACTATGCTAGATAAGGAATTCTGAGGGTATAGTGTTTGTGTGTGTATGTGTTTGTGTGTGGTTTGAAACACACACAAACCCTCTTTCCTCAGGTTCTTGATCATATGCTACCTCCTGAAATGGTTGAACATTGACCAAAGTTTTGTTCAGTGACTGTATATTCCTTTCATTTACTTTTGATGTTTACTGCATTGTTCAATATTTTCCCTCTTAAATCCTTTGGTATTGCAATTCAAGGCTAGAGAATTTTTCTTTCTGTTCTTTAAGCTTGAGAAATGCCAAGCATATTCTTCGGTTTTGGTTAAATATTGCTAAGTCTTACACATTTCCTTGTAAAACTTTACTTTGTCTTCTTAAATTGCCCTTTGGTATCTTTTATTAACTATTTTACTTTATCGTTTCTTCTTTTCACATTAGCTTTCAAAAGCAAGTTTCACAGTCTATTTAACATACATTTTGTCATTTCTTTCTTGTAGATTTTAATGCTCTTCTGCTTCTTTCATGTTTGATGTCATCCCACAACTCACCTGATCTTTGGTCATCTGTGTTCATTGTGTCAAATCTATTCTTTAGATGGTCTCTAAATCCAGGTAGAATATACTCAAGATTATATTTTGGCTCTCAGAGGCTTGTTTTAATTTTCTTCAACTTTACTTTGATTTTGAATATGCATAATTGATGGTCTGTTTCACATGTGGCACCTGATCTGGTTCTAAGTTATGCTATTGAGTCTCTGCATCATTTCTCTCCACAGATATAGCTGATCTGATTTCTATGTGATCCATCTGGTGAGGTCTGTCTATATAATAGTAACCTATGTTGTTGTATAATGGTATTTGCTACGAATAAGTCATTCAAACATTTTTTTCATGTAATCTCCTGTGTTTTTTCTTTCACTTAGACCATATTTTCCAATTACTTATCCTTCTTCCTTGTTTCCAATGTTCACATTCCAATCATTAGTATTAACAAATACCTTGATTTGTAAATTGAGTAATTTCAGGCTATCGAAGTTGAAAAGTCTTGAATTTGTTTTCTTTTTTGGCATTAGTAGTTGGTGTGTCAATTGATGTAATAATTATATTAATTGGTCTTTCTTGCAGGCATGTATATATTATTCTATCACTGACAGGGTTGCACTTCAGGACTGATTTTGGAATTTTTTTTTTTATAATAAATGCACTGTCATTCTTATTTAATTTTTCATTGCTGGCATAATGTACCATATGATTGCTAAATTTTAAAAGGACAATACCAATCTACTTCAGCTCACTAATATCTAAGTTACCCATCTTCTTGTATTGTATTTTACTTTTTACAACTTCTAATTCCCCCACATTCATACTTTACACAGTCCATGTTCAAATTGTTAGTGAATGTTTGCAGCTGCTTCTCTACATTTTAAGTCATGCCATATCAGGATGTGAAAGTCCTGAAAGCTTCTTTCCATCTACCACTCCACCACTCATCTGTCAATTTGTCATGCTGTGGTGGTTTATGTTGTTGCTATGATCCTGGAAGCCATGCCACTGATATTTCCAATCCCAGCAAGATCATCTGTGCTGAACAGGTTGCAGCAGAGCTTCCAGACTAAGAACAGACTAGGATGAATGACCTAGTGGCATACTTCTGAGAGAACTGGCCAGTGAAAACATCATAAATATCAGCAGACTATTGCCTGGTATATTGTCATAAGATGACCCCTCAGGTTGGAAGGCATTCAAAACACTAGAGAAGAATAACTGCTCTTTAAATAGACTTGACCTTAATGATGTGAATGGAATAAAGCTTTCAAGACCTTAACTTTCTGATGTGACTTGAGTTAAAATAAGGAGACACACAATAAATATCCATTAATAGTTGGAACATGGAATTTATGATCTAGGAAAATTAGAAGATATAAAAACTAAAATGGAACTCTTAAAGTAGCTACATAAAGACTGGGAATGAGACAAGTAGAATGAGGAGATGGTTAATTTAAGGAAAACAAAAGTTGTGCAATATAAAAATATCATGATACATTGTCAGCAATAGTATATACTTTATATATAACTATGATGTCATAATACTGATTATTGAATTTAATAAGAATAGTTACAAAATTATTTTGGAAGGGTAGGAAAAGGGAGGTGGAGTAGAGAGTTATATTTCAATCTATCATAGCACATTGATAGGTAAAGGCCAAATGAGTAATTGTTAGTCAATATAAGCATATGCTTGCAAAACATGCAAGTAATAACCAGAAGAAACATTTTAGACTATTTATTCTGGACATGATGTCTGAGAAATGGGAAAACAGGATTAATGATTTCACTCCTTAGTATAATAAATCTTTTGTTATATTAAAAATACATCTTTGTTGATCAATTTCATATTCTTAAAAAAATATATCAAAAAGCATAAATAAAAAGTGGCTTAATGTTTT
>NW_006408606.1:5133649-5137353 GCF_000296735.1 Chrysochloris asiatica | reverse complement strand
CGGCTGGTAGTTTGGAACCGCTGACCTTAAGGTTCGCAGCCCGATTCGTAACCACTACGCTACCAGATAGCTAACCACAAATACCACCACTCCCCTGTCAGTTTGTCATACTGTGGTGATTCTGCAAGGTATGCCATGCATGTTTTAAATGTCAGCAGGATCACCCATGGTGGACTGGTTTCAGCTGAGCTTCCAGACGAAGACAGATGAGGAAGAAGGTGAGACAGACTACTTCATGATATTTAGTTACTGAAAACCTTATGAATAGCAGTAGAACAGTCAGCATCAGATTATTCGATATTGAAATATGACGAAGGGCACCAGAATATTGTCAGATATAGTGCCAGAAGATGAGCCATTAAGGTTGGAAGGCACTCAAAATGTGCCTGGGAAAGAACTTCCTCCTCAAAGTAGAGTTGGACATGATGATGTGAATGCAGTAAAACCCTCAGGACTTTCATTTGTTAATGGTGCATAACTTAGCATGAAGAGAAATAACTGTAAACAGCCATTAATAATCACAACATAGAATGTATGAAATATGAATCTAGGAAAATTGGAAATTGTCAAAAATGGAATGCATAAACATCAATATCCTAGGAATTAGCAAGCTGAAATGGACTGGTTTTGGACATTTTGAATCTGAAAATCACATGGTTTACTATGACAGGATTGAAAAAATGAAGAAGAATGGGATTGCATTCATCATCAAAAAGAACATATTGAGATCAGTCATGAAGTACAACACCGTCTGTCATAGGATATATCCACACTCCTATAAGGAAGACCATTTAATACCACTACTATTCAAATTTATGCACCAATCACTAAAGCCAGAGATAATGAAATTGAAGATGTCTACCAACTTCTTAAGTCTGAAATTGATCAAATATGCAATCAAGATGTATTTATAATTACTGGTGATTAGAATGCAAAGGTTGGAAACAAAGAGGAAGGATCAGTGTTTGGAAAATATGACATTGGTGATAGAAACAATGCTGGGGATCACATGACACAATTTTGAAATATCAATGTCTTTTTCATTGCAAATACCTTTTTAAAACAACATAAAAGACAATTATACACATGGACTTCACCAAGTGGAATACATAGAAATCAAATTGATTAAATTTGTGGAAAGACATGGTAGTAAAGCTACATTTCATCAGCCAAAACAAGACCAGGAACAAGTATTGCATTGGAAAATTTGTTGTACAAGATCTCTTTAAAGTGTTGAACAGCACTTTAAGTTTCAGTTTAAGTACTAAGGTGCATTTGAACCAAGTAATTTAATAAACTCATATGCATGTGAAAGTTGGACAGTGCTTATGGAAGACTACAGAAGAATTGATGCATTTGAGTTATGGTGTTGGAAGAGAATATTGAAAGTACCATGGATTTCTCATATGTAAATTCAGGCTGAAACTGAAGAAAATTAAAACATGTCCACTAGAGCCAAAATCTGATCTTGAATATATTCCACCTGAATTTGCATATCATCTATAGAATAGATCTGATGCATTAGATACTAAAGAACCGAAGAGTTATGGGCTGACATTTAGAACATCATACAGGAAGAGAGCAAAAGGTCATTATGAAGATAAGGAAAAAGGAAAAGACCAAAATGGATGTCAGAAAAGATTTTGAAGCAGGCTCTCCAGCATACAGATACTAAAGCAAATGGAAGAAATTAGGAGGTACAAGAGCTGAACAGAAAATTTCAAAGGTCAGTTCAAGAAGATAAAGTCAATATTATAAGAAAATGTACAAAGATCTGGAGTTAGAAAACCAAAAGAGAAGAACACGCTCAGCATTCCTCAAGCTGAGGAAACTGAAGAAAAAACTAATATGTTTACTTATGGGATTCAAAGATTCTATGGACAAATTACTGAATGTTGTCGAAAACATAAAAATAAAATGGAAAGAATGCAGAGTAACTGTAGCAAAAATAAATGGTTGATATCCAACCATTTCAAAAGGAAGTGTATGACCAAGAGCCAATGATCCTGAAAGAAGCCCAAGGTACATTGAAGTCATTGGCAAGAGCAAGGCACTGTGAATAATTGGAATGCAAATTGAAATCTTTGAACACACTGATGTGATACTGGAGGTGCTCACTCATCTATGCCAATAAATTTGGAAGACAAATAACTGAACACTTGACTAGAAAAGATCTGTATTTGTGCCCATTCCAAAGAAAGATGACCCAATGGAATGCAGAAATCATCAGACAATATCATCGATATCCTATGTGAGTAAAGTTTTACTAAAAAAAAAATGGCTACAAACATACATTGACAGAGAACTTCCAAAGGTTCAAGTCAGATTCAGAAGAGGAAGTGGAACAAAGGATATCATTGCTGACATCAGATGGCTCTTAGCTGAAAGCAGAGAAAACCAGAAGGATGTTTACTTGTGCTTTATTGACTATGCAAAGGCTTTCAATTGTGTGGATCATGACAAGCTCTGAAGAGCATTGAGAAGTATGAGTATTCTGGAACCATTAATTGTGCTTATGAGGAACCTGTACATAGACCAAGACCTTGTTCAAGCAGAACAAGGAAAAAATTGAATGTTTTAAAATTAGGAAAGGTTTGTGCTGGCATTGTATTTTTTCGCCATTCTTATATAAACTGTATGCTGAGAAAATAATCCAAGAAGCTGGATTATATGAAGAAAAACATGGCGTCAGGATTGGATGAAGTCTCATTAACAACCTGCAATATGCAGACAAAAGCCAGGAAGACTATAATTATTTACTAATGAAGATCAAAGACCACAGTTTTTGGCATGGGTTGCATCTCAATGTAAAGAAAACAAAAATACTCACTGCTGAACCAATAAACAATATCCATATAAATGGAGAAAAGATTGATGTTGTCAAAAACTTCATTTTGCTCAGATCTACCATCAACACTCATGGAAGCATCACTCAAGAAACCAAATGACGTGTATTGCATTGGAAAAATGTGTTGCACAAGATGTCTTTAAAGTGTTGAATAGGACTTTAAATTTCAGTTTAAGGACTAAGGTGTATTTGAATCAAGTAATTTCAGTAAACTCATATGCATGTGAAAGTTGGACAGTGCTTATGGAAGACTATAGACGAATTGATGCATTTGAGTTATGGTGTTGGAGGAGAATATTGAAAATACCATGGACTGTCAAAAGAACAAACAGATCTGTGTTGGAAGAAGTATATTCAGAGTGCTCCTTGGTCTGTAATTTTCTTTCTTAATGATGTCCTTCCTTGGTTTTGGTTTGAGGGTTATGTTTGCTTCATAGAATTTATTAGGAAGTTTCTCATCCTCTTCTATACTCTGGAATACTTTGAGTAGAATTGGTGACAGTTCTTCCCTGAATGTTTGGAAAAACTCACCAGTGAAGCCATCTGGACTCTTTTTGGTTGGGAGTTCTTTGATGACCTGGTCTATTTCTTCTTATGTTACAGGTCTGTTCAAGTTTTCTACTTCATTCTGGGTAAGTTTAAGCTTTCCCCTCTTCTCTAGATTTTTTAATTTGTTGGAGTACAACTCTTCATAATATTCTGTTATTATCCTTATTTCTATTGGTTCTGCTATGTCATCACCCATGTGGTTTCTAATGAGTGTTATTTGTGTCTTCTCCTCTTTTATTTTGTTATGTTTGACAATAGTTTGTCAATTTTATTAATCCTTTCTAAGAACTGGCTCTTGTCCTGTTCA
>NW_006408606.1:5122827-5133469 GCF_000296735.1 Chrysochloris asiatica | reverse complement strand
CAGTGCTTCATTCTGTTGTGCATAGAGTCGTTATGAGTGGGTACCAACTCAATGGCACCTAACAAGAACAACAACCTCAAATAGGAGTCCTGATGTGGCACTGCGGGTTAATGCACTGCCCTGCAAGGTTGGTTTGAACTGCAAGATTGTTGGTTCATGCTCACTAGCCACTCCTTGAAAACCCTATACAGGGTCACTGGAAGTCATAACCAACTCCATGTCTTATAGACACAATAATCTCAAAGAAGATTTTCACACATGAAGAAACAAAAGGTCATTAGAAAGACTAGAAACTAAGAAAAGACTAAAGTGTCAGAATAGAACTGTGTATAATTTGGTTTTCAGTGACTGATTTTTTTGAAAGTGGATTGCCAGATATCTCTTCTGAGGCACCTCTGGGTATATTCAAACTTCTAACATTCTGATTATCAACTGAGAATGTTAAAGGTTTGTACTGGAGAAGGACAGCATGCTTGGAAAAATGGAAGATCAATGAAAAAGATGGATTGTCACAGTGGCAACAACATTGGACTCAAACATAACAAAAATTGTTGTGGATGACACAGAACCAGGCAATGTCTCATTCTGTTATGCATAGTATGGCTACGAGTCACCACTGACTTTATGGCACTTAACAACAAACAACCTCGAAGTTTTTACACAGGCACACATTCAACTCAGTGATTTCTTTAATTTCTTTAGAAAGAGCTCCACCATTTAAGGCTCATGTCTATATTAATGCTTCATAGAAATCCACTCATACCAGGATAAAATCTGCTTTCTCTGAAATAATTCTTCTTCTACCATGGTCACATTTAAAATACTACTTTTCTATACAAGTTTTCCAAATAACCTCAGTGACTTGAGGGGTTAAAAATCCTGATTTGTTGCATTTACTGTGTTGCCATAGTTACAAACACAGCAACTATAGCAAGCAATTAGACTAATTTCATAATATGGCCGTGCTACAAGACTGAATTTCTAATTTTCCAGTTGAACTTGGATCTGAAATTTGGCTTCATATTGCTCAGCCTGTCCAAGAACAATGTAAAACCAAGTTTACATTGTATACTAAATGCTACAGTAGTTGACAGTTTTTTGTTTGTTTGTTTTTTCTCCAAACATGGCACCCATTTTATCTGCTGCAATATGATTATACACTATATACAGTACAACTTTAGGATTTGCACATCTTTCTTTCTTTTTCAGTTCTGTTATTCCAACCTCTTTACTCTGACATTGTTGTTATTGTTAAGTACTGTCAAGTCAGATCTGACTCATAGTGACCCTGTGTAGGTTTTCTGAGGAGTGATTGGTGGATTTGAAACTTGATCTTACAGTTAGCAGTCCAGTACTTATCCTACAGATACCAACATTAGATTTTATCAATTGCTATTACTTATTCAACAAAGAAAGCAAAAACAGCTTAATATCAGAAAATAATAGGTCAAAGATAAGAACTAAGCAATAAGCAATGTAGCAATTCTTTCCATTAATTTTGTTTGCTCTCTTTTGAAGTTTTTTCACATGAATGTCTATGATTTTAAAATTAAAAAAACCTATTGAACTTGTATAAAGAATGGCAGTTCTTAAATCACAGGCACTCTAGGTGGGAAATGTATCATTCTGGAAGATGGCATAAAAGAGTCAGAGCTTCTACAAGCCCTTTCTTAATCCCACAATATTATATAATAATTCTAGTTTTAGTTTGGACACAAAAGAATGGTAAAATTCTTAAGAATGAAAACCTGATTGGAGGACCTGTTCTGAGTTTAGAATACAACTGGATCAATTCAGCATATTTTTATTATACCTACTAAATTTCAGTTTGAATTTGGACATGCCAACAGAAGACTCAAAGTTATATAAAACTGCAAATGCTCATTCAACTATTCAATCTTTACATGCTAAATTATCTGTTGTCTTCAGAAAGAAAATAAAACAAAATAACATACTTTTAAAAATATAAAAGATTATCTTCATTTAGTGAACAGATGATTCTCAATCTGAATGCTTTGACTCAAGATGTCATCTTTACCAGGATGTTAGGTTGAGAGGAGTAGGATGATGAACTTTCTTGAATTACCCCAGGCTTTTTCTGAAAATTTCATGAGGAATGCCAGCACTCATGAATGTCAAGCAGCAGGGTATGTGCGTATTATACTAGGTATTGGAATCCAATTTTGAATTAACACTGCTTCCAAAATAAAATTAGGCTGGACTTCATAATCATAAATCTACCAGGCCATGGAGGGTGAGAAAGAGTTGAGGGATATTGTCAGAATGGGGAGGAGTGAAGGAGTCATAATCACCCATTCATTCTCATTAGTTGTGAAAGCACTGGCTAAGTTGGACATAGGTCATTAACCTGATCATTCATCTTATCATTCATCAAACTGTTTTCTCCTATCTCCTAAATACATCTGTAATATTGATGTCCCTGCTTATCCCATCACCCCATTACCATTCAAAGAATGATCACTATGGAAACTTTCTAGTCACTCTTTCCAAGTCCAGGCTTGCCCTTTCTGTCTTGGCCAGAAGTCAGAAAAATCATTTTAAAAATACAAATCTGATCTATCATTGCCCTTCTGAAAGCCAGACAGTAACTTCACAGTGTCTTAAAATAAAAACTATGATCCTTACAAAACTATCCATTATCTGGTCCTCCCAATTATAGGCTTACTTCTTATCACCAGACCTCTGTCCTTTGTATGAAGCATCCTCTGGTCTTCTTTCAGATCTCAAACATAATATATAGAATCTCTTCGTTCTGGGATTTTGTTCATAAGAATATCTTTGTATGGCATTCTAATATCCTTCCTCCTCTCCCAGTTCCTATATATTCATTTCTTTCAGCTTTAAAATAGCCTCTTTCAGGAAGCCTTTCTCTTTTTTTGTCTTTAAATTAGGTTATTTCCCATGTGCTAACCCAATACTTTTGTACCTTGCCTTAGTTACCTAATGTTGTAACAAACAAACAAAAAGAAACACCAGAAGTGGGTGAATCTAGGAAACAGAATTTTATTTTATCACTTAGGCAAGAAGTCCAAATCAAGACATGAGCTCAAGAAGAAGGCCCATCTTATCTTTCAGCTTCTAGAAGCTACCAGTAAGCCTTGGCATTACTGGACCTGCCAGTGTGTCTGCCTTCTTCAACATAAACTATTCATCTTCCCCTTGTATGCATGCCACTCCCTGCTTAGTTTCCTAAAAGGCAATATTTAGAAGGGATTAGGTTTAGAACCCAACATAACGATCATGTTAGCATAACCAAAAAACTTTCCAAACAGGGTCACATTCACAGATACAGGTGTTAGATTCTCAACATGTGTTCTGGGAGGACATAATTCTATGTCTAATGCACTGTAAACCTGTCCTTTCCTAACATATTCACATTCAATTTCCATTTCTATGTCCACACTTGATTATAAGTCACATACGATCAGGAAACTTGTCTAGCTTATTCATACTGTTATTCATTCCTGGCCTCCTGTTATGAATAAACCTGGTCAAACTAGAGACTTCAAATAATTCTGTTTATATCATCGGTAGTTCAAATTTTACATCTTCTGGTTTTCATATTAGAATTGTGTGTGTATGTGTGTATCTGTGTCTCTGTGTTGTAGACAGTCTAGAGACAAAGCATTAGTGACAATGGAAAGCAAAGGTTAAAAAAAAAATTCTATCTTTAACACTTTTGGTCACCAATGTGGAATTATCTGTAAAAGAGAATTTGTCTTTCTTTTTTCAAAGTTCTTGCCATATTCTGAAGGTTTTTTTTATTGGTTTCTTGATATAGTGCCAAACCAAAAAGCCCACTGCTATCCAGTAAATTCTAACTCATATGTATGCTACATAGCAATTCCAAACTGCAAATCTTTACAGGAGCAGACTACCTTATCTTTTTCCCACAGAGGGGTTCGTGGATTTGAACTGCTGGCCCAATACAAGGACTCCTTTGGTATAGTGCAAATGGAACTTTTTAATAAAATAAAACTGATTAAAAATTTCTAATACAAATCTCCT
Source organism: Chrysochloris asiatica (assembly GCF_000296735.1). NCBI lineage: Eukaryota > Metazoa > Chordata > Mammalia > Afrosoricida > Chrysochloridae > Chrysochloris > Chrysochloris asiatica. The sequence goes on along the minus strand of NW_006408606.1, from coordinate 5,129,440 downwards.
TGAGAGAAATAATAGCATAATCTGATTATTTTTGTCTTCCTTTCTTTAATGAAGTGAGGATTTAGGAGAATATAGAAGGCTTACATCTTCTCTGTGATTTTAGAATAATATTGAAAACAAACTACAAGTAAACCTCAACGCATGCCTACAGTCACTACTTAAGCAAACGTTTCCACTTTACCTTAAAGGAAAACCGACTTTGTGACTCCCTGTTTTTGAAAATGAGCTTGATTTTATTCAGACCCAGAAGTCAAATTCAACTCAAGCCTCTTGTCAATTCTGACTCATAGGACAGAGAAGAACTACCTCTTAGGACAGAGTAGAAGTACCACATAAGGTTTCCAAGGCTACAAATCTTTATGGAATCACACTGAGATATCTTTCTCCCATTGAGTGAGTGGCTTATGGGTTCAACCTTCTGATCTTTTGGTAATTGAGTACCTAACCACTGCATTACCAGAACTCCTGTTGAGAAATGTCCATAAATACAGCACCGTGATTGTCAAATTTTATTCCTTGTAACTATTTTAATTTAAATATTTAAATGTTAACATTTAATATTAATTTAATATTAATTTGAAAGGAAATCAAATTTATTTGGGGAGTGTGTAACATTGAACTATGTTGTTAAGTACTACTGTTGAGCTGGCTCTGACTCATAACGATTCTGTATAAGGTTTCCAAGGAGCAGATAGTAAGTTTGAACCACTGACCTTGTGGTTCACATCAACCTTTCGTTTAAGTTTCGTTCCTATACAACCATATCAGGACTTATAATATTTTTGAGAAGTATGGAAGCAAAGATATAGGAGTAATATGGATTAAACTAGACTTTCCAAATGTTTTATCATACAATCAAACCCTGTTTTACTTGCTATGAATGCCTATTAAAATCTGTTTCACTCAGTTGGAAAAAAAAATGTGAAATTCTAATGTAGCAAAAAGAAAATGAGTTCCAAACTGATAACCTGATCAGACTTATTTACCCTTCAAGTTCCCTCATGTCTCTTAGCCTCAGTCATTGCTTATAAAGTGATCCCACCTTATAATTACATCTATTGTCTAGAGGTGTGATGCAAATTAAATGAGAAATATACACCACATTTTTCTTACAAAAAAATTCTTCTCTCCTTTAAGCCCTACACTACAGACTAAAAGTTCATGTCTAAAATTAATTTTTATAAAAATATGTAACACTTATTAATTAATGCTTTTTCAAAGAAGAAAATGAGAATAATTTTCATTATTGAAATTGCAACATTTGTGTAAATCCTTAAAGTGCAATGGCTTTTGCATTGCAGTAATTTCAATGGCAGAGACTCTGAACAAATTCTTGATGTTGTCATCAAATGCTATGTAGGCAAAATGACAAGCTGTGTCATGCATGTGCTTGAGGACAACCTGATTGGCACTACAATAGAGATTAAGCAAGATGCACTTTACAGAGGAACAAAGCAACTGCAGAAACAATAACTCAAAATCTCTTTGGTATTCACATCACTGTCAGTCTGTCTGCAAATCTTCAATATATTTCAAAGAATGAAAAGTAGGAAATTGGAGCACATAGGACATTGGAGTATCTAGACAAGTTTAGATGTAAAAATGGAAATGACTGAATTTGATTCCCTTGTCAAAATTTTCGCGTGCTCAAGAACCTGACCTTTTATTGCCTCATGTGCCTTCCCACTTGTGTTTTAATAAGTTAGGAAAAATCCAAGCTAACAGGAAAATCCCAACATCACAGAATAAATACCCACAGCATCATCTGTCTGACAAATAAGACTTCAGGGAGAATACTTTTTTTTTTTTTTTTTTTTTTTCCCAGAGAGAATTGCTATTAATGAATATCTGACAGATCACAGACCTTTGCTCTGGGTGAATCTCACTGAATCCGAGGGCAAATGAAAATCTGCCTGTTGGTCTCCCAGGCATTCCAAGTTTCCATTATTTCTTCATGTACTGAGTTCATGTTTAAGAAACAGCAAGGTCAAAATATGGCTTCTCTTTACAAATGGCAAGAAAATGATGTTTGCATTTTAGACTGAAATCACATATTACTTTGTCTCATCCATTTTCAACACACAAAGAGTATAGTTTCTATTTTATTCACAAGATACAGCACAACAAATTATCAACAGTAAAGATTATTTAGAAATCTGCAATGGATTAAGACCATTTCATTTGATAGTAAGATGAGAAGAAACATGACGTGGAAAAAAGTACTATTATAAAACAATTTAACTGAATGATGAAATATTTAAATTTCTAGAGCTAAGATTTGTCTTTTTTTGTTGGTTGTTGTTAAGTGCCATCAAGTCAGTTCTGACCCATAGAGACCCTGTATAGGGTTTCCAAGGAGCAACTGGTGAGCTTGAACCACCGACTTTGCAGTTCAAACGGCTTTGCAGTCTGGCACATTAACCTACAGGGCCACACCAGGACTCCTTTTTGTCTTAAGACACACACAAAAAAGGAATAATCACAAATAAAAAGCTTGTTGTTAGGTGCCCTAGAATCAGTTCAGACTCATGGTTACACTATGCACAAAAGAACAAAACACTTTCCAGTCCTGAGCACTCTGCACAACTGTTGTTATGTTTGAGTTGATTTTTGCTATAACTGTGTCGATCATTGTGCTATCATTGTGGATCTTTCTCAGTTTGTTGCTCCCCTTTCCCCCACTTTCTCAAGTATGATGTCCTGCTCCAGGGATTCGTCCGTCCTGACAACAAGTCCTAAGTATTAAATATGAAGTCTTGCCAAACTTGATTCTAAGGAGCATTCTGGGTATTCCTTCCAACACTGATTTGTTGGTTCTGGCACTCAATTTTACTTTCAACATTCTTCACTAAAAATGTAACTCAAATGCATTGATTCTGCTACTGTGCTGCTTATTTATTGTTCAAAATTTCAAATGCATATGAGGCTATTGGGAATACCATGGCTTCTGTTAGGTTCACCTTAGTTCTCAAGGCAACATTTTTGTTCTTTAACAGTTTGGGGATTCCCCTAATGCAATATGTCCTTTGATATCTAGACTGCAGTTTTCATGCATGTTGATTGTAGATCCGAGCAAAATTAAATCTTCAGCAACTTCAATGTTTTCTCAATTTATTATGATATTATTTACTGGGCCAGTTGTGAGGATATGTGTTTCTTTTACATTGAATTGCATACCATACTGAAGGCTGTAATCTTTGGTCTATAATGGTAAGTATTTCAAGTTCTCTTCACTTCCAGCAAGCAAAGATGTGTCATCTGCTCCTCCAGGTCATGAATGAGCCTTCCTCCAATCTGATATCATGTTCTTCTTCATATAATCCAGCTTCTTGGGTTATTTGCTTACTATACATATTGAATACATATGGTGGAAGGATACAACCTGTCATATAGCTTTCCTCATTTTGAACCATTCAGTATCCCCTTGTTCTATTCAACAATATCTCTTGTTTTATGCAGAGTTCCTATGAGCATAATTAAGTGTTCTGGAATTCCCATTCTTCAAAATGTTATTCATAATTTTTTGTAATCCATGTAGTCCAGTGTTTTTGCCTAGTTAATAAAGTATAGTAAACATCAGCCATTTGCGATCCAAAGCATTTACCCAAAGACAAAGTTCAGAAGAGTGAGTAAGAAACGAGGAATGACAACAAAATACTCAAGGAGGAAGTTGGATAAGTGATGTTAAATTGAGGGAACTGAAATCACTGAAAAGAAACAAAATGTATATGAATTTAGGAATGTGAAACTGATAATCTCTTCACTCAATTCATGAAAAATGTCACAAAAAAAGAAAGAAAAGAAATGATTGGGTAGTAGTAGTAGTTCAGATCCTTGTTATCAAATTCTAATTAGGAAGCAGAGCTTAATGGCAGATTAGGGAGAAGTGTGGTGCAGATATCCACCAGCAATAACACAGAATACTGGACAAAGCAAGTTCAGGGGATGATCTCAGAACCCTGAACTACATATCAAATAATATTTAGAAAGTGCAAAGGCTTACAGCCCTTGGAATTTGTAGCAGAAGCAAGAAAGGTAGTGTTTTCTGATCTACAGCACCCACCCAGCTCCCAGAGTGGCTATCTTGGGCATGACAGAGCTGATGAAAGATCACAGGAGCTCTCCCACCACAGAGGTCTGACCTATCCTCAGAGATAACATGGTGGGCATTCTTTTCTTTTCTCTCTTCTGTAGTGTAGTGGTTACGAATTGGGCTGCTAAACTGAAGGTCAGCAGTTCGAAACTACCAGTGGTTCCATGGGAGAAAGATGAGGCGTTCTGCTCCCGTAAAGATTTACAGCCTTGGAAACCCTATGAAGGGTCACTATGAGTCGGAACTGACTCCACAGTACTTAACAACAACCACAACAAATGGCCTCTCATTGTCTGTTCACCTCCACTCTGGTGACTAGAGGGTTTGCCTGAGTGAGTGGACATCCCCCAACCTCTGACATGTGCATGGATCTGCCCAGCAAAAACCAGGCACACTGCTTAAAATGGCTATGTTGTTGTCATTAAGTGCCATCGAGTCAATTCCAACCCATAGCAACCCTGTATAGGATTTCCAAGTAGCAGCTGATGAGCTTGAACGGCCAACCTTGCAATTCAAACAACTTTGCAGTCTGGTGCATTAACCCACAGCACCACACCAGGACTTGTAAAATGGCTATAGCTGACCTGAAATTGTTTATCACTATGAAAAAGTCCTGAACCGGGGTTGTGGAGTGGTAGAGAGACAGACTAAAAGGAATAGACCAAAATTTAAATCCTGAGTCTTTAGGATTAACAATAACATCTTGAAATTTCTCAGGTGGCCTTGAAGACAAGAAGCCAAGAAAGGGGCATTAAAGTCATATTCATTCTGTGTTAGATTTTTTTATTTTTTCTTTTCTAAGATTGTAGACTATAGTATCAACTTTTTTTTTTTTTTTTTCTGTTAGTGTTTTGGTTTTTGGTCACTGTTTTATCTTTAGGGAACACTTTCTCTCCCTACATTACCCAAACACGGACAGTAATTGCGGTCATATAGCCAAGCTACAGTCACACCCAATAAAATCCCATCATCCAGGCAAGAACCAATACCACCTGTTATACACCAGATATACAGTCAGCACCTGTTATGATTACTCTGAGTTGAGTAATTCAAAAAAGGGAAGCCAATCTCTTCATCACATCTTCCTGGAGGCAATCAAAAAGCACAATGATACAATTATTGGAGTTTCTCAAGAAACAACTGACCATATTGACACACATCCTAAAACAAAATAAAGTAACTGAGACAAATGAGCTGGAGGTACACCTAGACATCACATTGTAAGGAGGGTAGGCTTTGGAACTCTCTGAGAAGGAATTAATGAGAATGATATTGAGATGCATTCCAAATGCTCAACAGAAGAATTGAGAAAATAAGGAAGAAATCAGGGCAGCACTACAGGAACAATCAAATAAGACAAATACATCATTGGAAACCATTTAAACCCTGAAAAAAGAGGTCCAAATAATTAATAATGAAATATCAGAAATAGACAATATATTCAAAGGGCAAAGGAATAGAATTGAAGAGCTGGAAGCCAGACCCAGCAAGCTGGAAGACACATCTATCGATACCACTAAGAAAGAAGAGCAAGCAGAAAAAAATGATAATAAACTCTGAAGAAAAGTCTAAGATTCATGTGATAGCATGAAGAGGAATAACTTGAGTATTATTGGAATTCCAAAACAAGAAGAATCACAGAAGGCCACAGAGGACATAGTTGAGGAGTTCTGGAAGAAAATTCCCCTAACATTTTGAAGGGTAAAAATTCAAGCATTCAATAAGCTGAATGAACCCCAGGCAGTATAGACCCCAAAAGAAAATCACCCAGACATATCATAATCAAGATCTCCAAAATCAAAGACAAAGGGAGAATCTTAAAAGCAGCTAGGGAAAAGAGAAGTGTTACTTAGAAAGACAAGCAAATAAGATTAAGTACTGAACTTTCAGCAGAGACCATGTAGGCAAGAAAGCAATGGGGAACATATATAAAACCCTGAAAGAAAAAAAAAAAAAAAAACTGCCAACAAAGACACAAATAACATGCATAAGAAACCAGATATGTGATGTCACAACAGAAGTAATCTAAATAAAAAGGATAATTAGAGAGTATTATGAAGAGTTGTATTCCAACAAATTTGAAAATTTAGAGGATATGTATACATTTTTAGGAACACATGAGCTAACTAAACTTACACAGAGTGAAGTAGAAAACTTGAACTGATCTATAACAAAGGAAGAAAATGACCACATCATCAAAAAACTCCCAAACAAAAAAAATCCAGGTTCAGATGGCTTCAATGGTGAGTTTTACCAAGCATTCAGGGAAGAGCTGTCATTTTATCTACTCAAATTATTCCAGGTTATAGAATAAGATGGAAAGCATCTTAATACATTCTATAAAACAAGCATAATTCTAATACCAAAAACGGAGAAGGACAGCACTACAAAAGAAAATTATAGACTAGTATCCCTCATGAACATATAGATGCAAAGATTTTCAACAAAATCCTAGCCAACAGAATTCAACAATACATCAAAATAATAATAATAATAATAATAATAATAATAATAATATAT
>NW_006408606.1:5102306-5122723 GCF_000296735.1 Chrysochloris asiatica | reverse complement strand
AAAAAAAAAAAAAAGAAAAGAACCACATGATCATATCAATTGATGCAAAAAAAGGCATTTGACAAAATCCATTTCTGATAAAAACACTCAACACAGTAGGAAGCGAAGAGAAATTCTTCAACATAGTTAAAAGCATATATACAAAACCAACAGCCAACATCACTCTAAATGGAGAGAAAATGAAAACCTTTCTTTTGAGAAGGATGCCTTTTATCAATACTCCTATTCAATACTGTGTTGGAAGTCTTAGCCAGAGCTATAAGACAAGATAGGAAAACTAAAGGCATACAAATTGTCAAAGAGGAAGTAAAACTCACTAATTTCCAGCTGATACGATCCTATACATAGAAAACCCCAAGCACTCAGCAAACAAACTACTGGAACTCATTAGAAGATTTAGTAAAGTGGCAGGATACAAGATCAACATACAAAAATCAGTTAGTTAGATTCCTCTATACTAAAAATGACAGTGCTGAAAAGAAAATTAGGTAGGAATAATGCAAACCTCAAGGTCAGTAGTTTGAAACTACCAGCGGCTCTTCAGGAGAAAGATGAGGATTTCTGCTCCCATAAAGATTTACAGCCTTGGAAACCCTGTACACTGTCACTATGAGTCAGAACCGACTCCTCGGCACATAACAACAACAATAACAACAACCATTTACAATAGCCCCCAAGACATATCATGAAATATTTAGGAATAAATGTAACCAGAGAAAGAAATGACTTATACAAATAAAACTACAAAACACTACTATAAGAAAGCAAAAGAGACTTACAATAATGGAAGAATATATCATGCTAGTGGATAGGAAGAATAAACATTGTGAAAATTTCAATACTACCCAAAGCAATCTACACATATAATGCAATCCCAATTCAGATTCCAACGACATTCTCTAATGGGATGGGAAAAATAATTATAAACTTTATACGGAAAGGAAAGAGGCCCAGGATAAGCAAAGCAGTGCTTAAAAGGAGAACAATGTTGGAAGCTTCTTACTCCATGATTTCAAAATTTACTACATGGCTTATAGTGGTCAAAACAGCCTGGTACTAGTAAAAGGAAAGCTACATAGATCAATGGAACAGAATTGAGTCCAGAAATTAACCCATCCACATACAGCCAACTGATCTTTGAAAATGGGCCAAAGTATATTGAAGGGGGGAGGAGAAAGTCTCTTCCACAGATGGTGTGAAAGAACTGCAAATCGATATGCAAAAGATTGAAAGAAGACCTTTATTTCATGCCATATAAAAACCAACTAAGCATGGATTGAAGATCTAAATGTGAAAATCCCAGAACTATAAAGGTCATCAATGAAAAAATAAAGACAAATTTAGGGGCTCTAATACAGGACACACAGACTACCAAACATTGTGAAAATTGTTCAAACAAAACAAGACAAAATAGATGTTTGGAACATATTAAAAAATATAAACTTATGTGAATCAAAATATTTCATCAAAATAATAAAAAGGGAGCCCACAGAATGGAAAAAAAAAAAAAATTGCCATGACTTATCAGATAAGGGACTATAATTTCTAAAATCTATAGAAACCTATAACACCTCTACAAAAAGAATTCAAATAACCCAGTTAAAAATGGGCATAGCACATGAACAGACACTTCAACAAGAAAGAGATTTGGGCAGTCAACAGACATATGAAGAAATGTTCACGATCACTAGCCATTGTTGTTATTGTTATGTGCTGTGGAGTTGGTTCTGACACATAGCGACCCTGTACAGGGTTTCCGAGGCTATAAATCTTTACGGGAGCAGAACGCCTCATCTTTCACTACCCATTGTTGTTGTTGTTGTTAAGTGCCATCGAGTCGGTTCCGACCCATAGCGACCCTGTACAGGGTTTCCGAGGCTATAAATCTTTACGGGAGCAGAACGCCTCATCTTTCACTACCCATTGTTGTTGTTGTTGTTAAGTGCCGTCGAGTCGGTTCCGACCCATAGCGACCCTGTACAGGGTTTCCGAGGGTGTAAATCCTTACAGGAGTAGAAAGCCTCATCTTTCTCCCGCGGAGCAGCTGGTAGTTTCGAACCGCTGACCTTAAGGTTCGCAGCCCGATTCGTAACCACTACGCTACCAGAGCTCCTTAGAGAGATGTAAATCAAAACAACAATGAGATATCTCACATCAGCAATTACAGCGAGGTTCAAAAAAACGCAGAGTAAAATAAATCGAATGAGGATGTGGAGAGAATGGAACCCTCCTACATTTCTGGTGCGAATAAAAAATGGTACAACCACTCTGGAAAACAGTATGGCATTTCCTCAAAAAGTTGGAAATAGAAATACCTTATGAGCCAGCAATTTGTCTACTTGGTATATACCCACAAGAAATACTATCCATAACACCAGTAGATACATGCACACTAATGTTCCTAGAAGCACTATTCATAATGACGAAGAGATGGAGACATCCTAAGTGCCCATCTATGGAAGAATCAATAATCAGTCTTTGGTACATACACACAATGGAATAGTATTCTATCTTTATGAATAACAAAGAAGCTGCAAGCCACTGTATAACACTTGAGGATGAAACTTGACATTATGCTGAGTGAAATTAGTCAATCACAAAAGGACAAATATTGCATAAGATCCTTATTGTAAAAGCTTAAGAAAAGATACTCATATTAAAAGGTATATATATATATATATATGTATGTATGTATTAGTTAAGGGGGTTGGGGGAATAGGGAGGGAAAGGTAGATCACAGGATAGGGGATAGACACATCATACATAGTTCAGGTGTTGGGCAGGCAAGAAGTGGGAGGGGGATGGATGAACAAGGTAGATAGTGGAACACTGAGGCCGGTTGCATGGGCTAAATGGGTTAGAGGTCAATAGTGACGCATGCTTAACCTTGAAACAGCAGGGCTCAGTGATACAAGGATTGAGGCATATACTAAAAGGGTAAAAGAGTGGAAATAATGTTAAGATGCTTGACTGTCTTATGAATATTGATTTCCCTTGCCTAATATTGTAAAAATAGACACGAGTAGGAAAGAAAGGAATATTGGGAAATGATTACAGAAAGCTTGTATGCCTATCTTCAGTCTATAACTGATTGGAATACCTTTTATGGGTTCTAGGACTTAACCAATGAAATAGGCTTCCTGAGGAGCCTTTGTAGTGTATAGGAACTTAGGTAGACTCCTAAGCCCCACCCAGAACTGGCAGACGCCATCCTGCCAAGGAACTGAACAGCGAGAAGCCTTATGCATGAAAAGTTCATTGTTTAGCACAGCGACAATCAATGTCCCCTTGGTTGGCAAAGCCACAAGGGGTATTTCATGCAGGGGCCCCTCGGTTTCTAGCTTTTCCTTGGAAAAATAGTTTATTTCTGATTTCCTTATAAGAAGTTTTAAAATTTTTTGCATAATCATTATATACTTTTTAGTACTAACAAAATATAAAATATATTTTAAACAAACCTTATGTTATAATAGTTGCCTTTCACATTAACATTAACTTTCACACTATATTCAATCTTATGTAGTTATAAAAATTGTTTTATACATTAACAATAAGTTTTAACATTAGAGATAACCACACTAGCTAAAGTTTTAGCAATTCAAGCTTAAGATTGTAAGCAACATTCCATGTAGTTTCAGTCAAGGACATTAAGGTCTTTAGAAAGCTCTTAGAAACAGTCAAGGGCAGTGGGAGCTTGGGAATAGAAGTAAAAATTTGATTAGAGGTTTTGAGAAATTGTTAGTATAAGAGAATTACTACTTTTTTCTTAAGTATGAAACTTTAGGGTACTTTTATGTTCTTGTTTTAGTGATAAATCAACTATATGTATGACCAGTTATAGTAAAAATTATGCTTTTGATTGTAAGTTGTAATTAATGAATCTATAGAAAGTAATAGATGTTAGTAAAGTTAGAAGTTAAAATGTAGAACTTTGTTTAAAATTAACCTGACATTTTAAAGAGGATTAGAGAAAAACAAATCAAGGCCAAACTAGACATTTTAGGGAGGATTAGAGAAAAACAAAATCACTTACAGAAGACAGACATTATCAAAGTAGCTAAGGAGTACAGAGACGCAGGAATGTTTGATGACCTTGTGTTCCTCTTGTACCTTTGATGTAATAATATAATACTTGATTGATTTGTAACTGCTTGTACATTACTATTGTGAGATCATAGTATATTCTAAATGGTATATAAGAAGCAAAAATTTTAAGTAAAGAGAGAGTCATCATCACCATCATCTGCCTGAGACCCAAAACGACCCATTGACTCCGTGTAATTCATTTCACCAACTCCACATCCCCCTTCGAGAGCTTCCTAATAATAAAAATGCTGGTCCCCGGCATAGAACACTCTGAGATGGGACAGTCTCACTTGAAAGGACAAGTAGACCAGCCTAGAACACCTAGAAGAACAGAAGCTACTTCTTGAAAGAAAGATAAGCAGGAAAAATCCAAAATGAAAATGACAGTCTCATTGGCTACTACAAGAACAAGCAAGTTGTTGGCTGGGGAGACAAGACAAGCAATCAAATCTCTTCATGACAAAAGCCCTCCAAGGCTGAAACTCAACGGGAATACATGAGCAGATATGTAAGATTGCTGGTAACCATGTTGGTCAGCTGGTGAGTGAAAGAGCAGGAAAGCCAGCAATGAAGATATGTGTTGAGGTTGACCATGTTTCTTAGACTCTTCTAGACCTAATTATGAGACAGACAAAAGGAAGGGCTGGTTTGTCCTAAGTGCCATGAGTCCTAGGGACTCCTAAGCCCATGGACAAGGACATAGCCATGGAGGACTAGAGCTTAGAGTAAAGTGTCCAGCTGATATAAACTAAGGGAAGACCCACAAGAATGCCCAAACTTGTAGGCAGTACTCATTTTACCTAGCCCCAATGGCTTGATGATCAGATCTTGACTACCGGAAGATTAAATAAATAAATAATACATACATACATACATACATACATACATACATACATACATGCATGCATAAATACATAAATAAATAGATAAAGGAAACAAGTGCAAACTGCTACAATTTGATGAGCTTGACCTATACTTATGGATGTAGTAGCTCAATATACCAACTGAAAGGAAAGGAGTCTTTACATCAAGTATCAATCCTATCCCCTCTGTATATAGGGTCATAGGGAAGGGCAATTTAGACATTAGCTACCTAAAATGAGGCAGGGCGGCTATAAAGGCACAAAATGACTGGCTTACAAGTTTTCAAGAGGGAGTTTAGTTTCAGAGTGTGTGGGAGAAGGTAGAATGTCCACTGAATACTTTTAATCTTGTCTAGCAGGTTTGGTGAGCGAGATGAGGATCTGATTCTTATGATTCAATAGTGAATAATTGTTATCATAAATAACTGAGAATGTCACAATCGTAAAAGTAGTTTTGTAATGAAAAGGGGGTAGTAGTTAATCTTATAGTCCAGGAACAAAGAACTCTAGGACTATTAAGGGAGAAGAGCACAAGTAAAGTGTCAGACCCTATCCAGAGAAGTTGTGACACCAGAGATGGAGGCAGCAATAAGGACATCAAGAGAGAGCAGCTGAGAACTCCAGACTCATGGAAAGAAAAAGGCTGTGTGCTGGGAGCCAGGGGGGAGGCTTGCAGAATGTGCCCTTTAGTTGTTTACATTATTATATATTCTTAAGTGCTTTTGTGTACATACCCCCTGCACAAAAACAAACAAAACAAAACAAAAAAACAGAGGGAACAGAAGCAAATACTGTTGAATGGTTATGCATGAAGGAGATTGTGATCACTGCAATGAAAACTATGAATGTAAAACCAATGTTCTCCCATGTAAACTATCATTCAATTTACAATAAAAAGTTATAAATAAAAAAATTCTAATTAGTTCTGAACTTACATTTAAAAAGCACTTGGAAATGATAGAAAATTTGAAAAGGTGCAATACTGAAAGTGTAACACAGGAAAGGAATTTACGAAATATTCTCATTTAAATGATGATGTTGATGAGATGGAGTTATTTCTCAAATTTAAAATTTTTATTGTATTTCTCAAATGAAAGAAAAAAATAAAATTGAGATCAAATGATGGTACTGTTAATATTGACTCTATATTTTTGAGATTTTGTTGAGAATGATTACATCTACATTCATGAATAATATTGGGCCATAATTTTGTTTCTTAGTGATGTCTTTTCCTGGTTTTGATACAAGGATTATGTTTGCTTCATAAAACATTTTGGAGGAGTTTTCCATCATTTTTTGTGTTGTGGATAGATTTGCATAGAATTGAAATCAGCTTATTTCTGAATGTTTTGTAGAAGTCTCCAGTAAAACGGACTGAACCTGGATTTCCCTTGTTGGGGCTTTTTAAATTATTTTATCAATTTATCTTTTGTAGCAAATCAAGTAAAGTTTTCTACTTCACTCTGTTAGTTTAGGTAGACACTGTTTTTCTAAAACATATATCCATTTCCTCTAGATTTTCAAGTTCTTTGGAGTACAATTCTTCATAATATTCTCTTATTATCTTTTGTGTTTCCATTGATTCTGTAGTGATGTCACCTATTATATATTCTATTTGCATTTTCTTTTTTACTTTTGACAGATTTTCCAATTTTATTAATAGTTTGTCAATTTTATTAATCATTGGAAAGAACCAGCTTCTTGTCTTGTTGATTCTTTCTATTGTTCTTTTGTTTTCTAATTCATTTATTTCTGCTCAAATCCTTATTTCTTTTCTTCTGGTGGCCATAGGCTTACTTTGATGGTCATTTTGCAATGTTGGAGATGTTATGTTAATGTGTTGATTTTGGTTCATTCTTCTTTTTGGATGTGTGCATTGATTGCTATCAACTGTCCTCTGAGAACTACTTTTGCTGAGTCCCAGTTTTGGTTTGTTGTATACTCATGATCATTTGAGTCATGGACATCTTTCATTGTGTTTTTTATTTGTTCTACTATCTAGTAATTTTTGTTGTTGTTGTTGTTGTTAAGTGTCATCAGGTAGATTTGACTCTTGGCGACATCCTGTATAGGGTTTCCAAGGAATGGCCAATGAGTTTAACTGCCAACTATGAGGTTCAAACTGACTTGTGGTCCAGTTATTGGCAGGGTGTCATTCAATTTCCATGTATTTGATTTTGTTTCCTTGATCTTCCTATTGCTTTCTAATTTTATAGCACTGTGTTCTAAAAATAGACTTTGCAATATTTGGATGTTTTAAAATTTATCAAGTCTTGATTTGTGATCAAGTCTTGATATGGTCTGTTTTGGAGAATAATTCATGCACACTGTAATAAAAAATGTGTATTGTGTTGTGGTTGTGTTGAGTGATCTGTATAAATTTATAAGGTTAAGTTGTTTGAGTGCATTGTTTAGTTCTTCTGTTTCTGTTGAGTTTCTATCTAGTTGTGCTGTCCTTTACTGAAATTGATGTATTAGAATCTTTTAATATTATTGAAGAGTTGGCTACTTCTTTTTTCATTTCTATTTAGAGTTTGATTTATGTATTTTGAAGTTCTTTGATTGAGAGTATAGATATTTATTATGGCTATGTCTTCTTGTTCAATTGATCTTTTAATCATGAGATTATATCCTGCTTTGTCTCTTATGCTGATTTTTAACTTAAAGTCTATTTTATCAGAAATTAATATTGCTACTCATGCTTGGCTTTGATTGCCATTAACTTGATAAGTTTTTTCCACCCTTTGATTTTTATTTTATTTGTGCCTTTGTTTGTAATATATGTCTGTTGTAGACAACATATTGAAGGATCTTGAGTTCTCAACAATTCTGATACTTCTCTGTCTCTTGATTGTTGCATTAAATCCACTGACATTTATTATAATTATTGATAGGTATGAATTGATTATGGTCATTTTGCTATGTATTTTTTTATGTCTGTGGTTCTAATTTAATTTTTGTTCTATATATTTTTTTTTCTATGCTGAATTCATTATGTTTGTGCATTTTCTGTTAATTTCTTCAGTGCTGTTGTTTTAATATTTATAAAAACTTCATGGTTTTCCCTTTTCTTGATTTGATGTGAAAGTATACACATTTCCTTTGAATGTGTCCTGTAATGTATTCATTTCTTCCCCAATTTTAAACAGTCTGCTTTATCTTGAATTCTACTTGACTTTCTCACCATTTGGAATTCGGTAACTGTACTTTTCCCTCGTTTTGCTTTGTAGTTGTCTTGATTATAAATTTCTAACTCTGATCCCTTATTTTCAGTCCTGTTAAGTTTGTTTTATTTTGGGCACTTCTATAGGTAATTGGATTTTGGGTGGTGTTGCCATACATGACAATCTCTGGTTGTTGTCTGCTGTTGTTGATTCTCAGTTCAAAGAACTCCCTTCAGTATTTTTTGTAATGTTGACTTGTTTTTTGAGAAAATTCCTTTAATTTCTGTTTATCTGGAAGTAATGCAATTGCATCATCATACTTTCATGACATTTTTTCTGGTTATATGATTGAGTTTTTGATTGGAAATCATTATGTTTCAGAAACTCAATTTTTATATATGACTCTCCATGTCAAATTTCACTTTGAAGAAAATTTGAAGACAGCTACCTGGTCAAATAATTAGAAGAGATCCATATTTGTGCCCATTCCATAGATGGGTGACCCAGCAAAACTTGAAAATCATTGGATAACATCATTAACATCAAATGCAAGTAAAATTTGCTAAAGATAATTACAAAAAGAACTACAACAGTGCATTTACAAGGTATTGCCAAGAGTTCAAGCATGCTTCAGACAAGGATGTGGAATGAGAGATCTCTTTGTTCATGTCAGATCTTGGGTGAAAGGAGAGATTATCAGAAATATGTTTACCTGTGCTTTAATGACTACACAAATGCTTTCGACTGTGTGGATCATTACACACTATGGATAACATTGAGGTAATGAGTTATCCAGAATAATTCATTGTGCTCATAAGGAACCAGTACTTAGATAAGAGGTAGTCATTCCAACAGAACACTGGGATATTGAATGGATAAAAATCAGGAAAAGTGCACATCAGGGTTATATTCTTTCACCATACTTATTCAATGTGTATGATGAGCAAACAATTCAAGTAGCTGGATTACATGAATAAGAATGTGGCATAAGCAATAGAGAAATGTTCATTAACATCCTGTGATATGCAGATGATACAACCTTGCTTGCTGAAAATAAGGAGGACTAAAAATACTAATGAAGATGAAAAACCACAGTCTTTGTATGGGTTGTATCTCAATGAAAAGAAAACAAAACTTCTTATCGCTGGAATGATAAATTCATGATGAATGAAGAAAAAAATTGAACTCATCAAAGACTTCATTTTACTTGGATTACCACAACACTGATGAAAGCAGCAGTCAACAAATCAAAGGATACACTGAGTTAGGAAAATCTGCTACACAAAACCTCTTTAAAGTGTTAAAGAACAAAAATTTTATTTTGAGGATTAAGATATGCCTAACCCAAGCATGATATTTTCAATACCATATGCATGTGAAACCTGGACAATGCAAAAGGAAGAATTGATGCATTTTGAGGTATGGTGTTGGGGAAGAATATTTATAGTACTGTGGACTACAAGAAGAACAAACAAATCTGTGTTGAAAGAAGTAGAACCAGAATGTTCCTTAAAACACAAGATGACCAGACTTCATCTGTCATACCTGTCAGACATGCTGTCAGGAAGGACAAGTCTCTAGAGAAGTACATCACTCTTGGTAAAGTGTAGGTTCACCAAAAAAGAGGGAGGACCCCCCCCCCAATGCGATGGATTGTAACAGTGGCAGCAAAAATGGGCTCCAGATAAACAATGAGTGTGAGATAGGCCCAGGATTGGGCAGAGTTTCATTCTGTTGTGCATAGGGTCACTGTGGGTTGGAACCTACTTAAATGCACCTAATAATAACAAATCACCTGTCTGTCAGTTTGTCACATAGTGCTGGCTTGTGTGTTTCTGTGATGCTAGATGTTCTGCCACTGATATTTTGAATGCCAACATGGATCACCGATGGTAAACAGGATTCAAGTGAGCTTGAAATATCTTAAGACTCAGAAGACAGACAGACTACTTCTGAACATTTAGTCACTGAAAAATTTCTGAACAGCAGTCAAGAACTCAAACATTGTCAAATATCACCAGAAAATTGAATATTGAAACATGATGAATAGCACAGAATATTGTCAGATATAGTGTCAGCAGATAAGCCCCTCATGTTGGAATGCACTCCAAAAAGGCCTGGGTAAGAGTTGCTTTCTCAAAGTTGAGTTGAATATGATGAAGCAAATGGAGTAAAACTATCAGGATTTAATTTGCTTGTAGGGCACAACTCAAAATAAAGGGAAACAGTTGAAAACATCCATTAATAACTGAAACAGAGAATGTATGAAGTAGGAATCTAGGGAAATTGGCTTGGTTGTCAAAAATGAAATTGAATGTGTAAACACTGATATTCTAGTCATTAGTGAGCTGAAACGGACTGGTATTGGCCATTCTGATTCTGACAATCAAATAGTTTACTATACCATGAATGATAAACTAAAGAGGAATAGCATCACATTCATCATCATAAAGAATATTTTAAGATCTATCTTGAAGTATATTGCTGTCTGTGATAGAATAGTATCCATACACTCACAAGTAAGACTAGTTTTACCACTATTATTCAAATTTGTGCACCAACTACTATAGCCAGTGATGATGATACTGAAGAATTCAACCAAGTTTTTCAGACTGAAATTGATCAACCATGTAATCAAGATGCATTGATAATTATTGATGATAAAGATTGGAAACAAAGAGGAAGTATCAGACTTTGGAAAATATGGCCTTTGCAGTAGAGATGATGCTAGATCACAGGTTACAATTTTGCAAGACAAATGATTTCTTCAGTGAAAATACCTTTTTAAAATAACACCAAATATGGTAGTATACATGGACTTCACCAGATGGAATACACAGAAATAAAATTGACTACATCTGTTGAAAGAAACAGTAGAAAAGCTCCATATCATCAGTCTAAACAAGGCCTGGAATAGGCCATCAATTACTAATAAACAAGTTCAGGCTGAAGGTGAAGAAAATTAAAACATGCCCACAATAGCCAAAATATGACCTTGAACATATTCTATCCATATTTAGATTCAATAGACACTAATTCCCAAAAGCCAAAAGAGTTGTAGGATGGCATGAAGAATATCATATAGGAAGAGAGCAAAAGTTCATTAAAAAGACAAGAAAGTAGTAAAAGACCAAAATGTATGTCAGAAGAGACTCTGAAACTTGCTCTACAAAGGAGAGATGCTGATGTGAATGGAAGAAATAAAGTAAAGGAACTGAAGAGAAAATTTCAAAGGGTGGTTTGAGAAGATAAAGTCAAGTATTATAATAAAATGTGCAGACCTGGAGTTAGAAAATCAAAAGGAAAGAACATACTTAGCATTTCTCAAAGTAAAAGAACGGAAGGGAAAAAAAAAATCATGACTTGACTTTCAACATTGATGGATTTCATGGGAAAAATGGAATCTTGGTGTGGTACTATAGTAAGCACTAGGCCTGGTGTTGTTTGCACTGAATGGCCAGCAGCTTAAACTCCTAGCCACTTCTTGTAAACCCTACACATGGTTAATCTGATTCACCTCCAACTCCACAGACCTTAACAGCAAGAAAGGCAAAATAGTGAATGAGGTAGAAAGTATTAAAAGAAGATAGAAGGAATACCAAGGTGCACTGAAGGCATTTACAAATAACAAGGGTCCAGGAATTGATGGACTACAAATTGAAGTCTTTCAACAAATAGATGCAATACTAGAGGCATTCATTCATCAATATAAGAAATTTGGAATATGGCTACCTAGCCAACTGATTGGAAGGCATTCAGGTTGTGGTCATTACAAGGAAGGTTATCCAATAGAATGCAGAAATCATGGGACAATATCATTAATACTGCACACAATTAAAAGTTTGATAAAGATAATTTTAAAATGACTGCAACAGTAAAATGACAGAGAATTGTCAGAGATTCCAGCCAGATTCAGATAAGGATGTGCAATGAGGCATATCATTGCTGATGTCAGATGGATGATGGCTGAAAGCAAAGAATGTGAGAAAGATGTTTGCCTGTGCTTTATTGACTATTGAAAGATTTTTGATTATGTGGATCATGAAAAACTATGGACAACATTGCTGTGTTCCAGACACTTAATTGTGTTCATGAGGAGCTTGTACATAGTCCAAGAAACAGTCATTTGCACAAAAGAAGGGGACACTGAATTAGGATAAGTGTGGACAATGGTTGTGTCCTTTCACCATACTTGTTCAATCTGTATGCTGAGCAAATAATCTGAGAAATTGGAATATATGAAGAAAAAAGTGGCAATAGGATTGTAGGAAAACTCATTAATGATATTCAGACGATATAAACTTGCTTGCTGAAAGTGAAGAGAACTTCAAATACGTACTGATGAAAATCAAAGACCACAGCCTTTGGTAAGGGTTGCACCACAATGTAAAGAAAACAAAAATCCTAACCACTGGACAAATAAAAAACATCAAGATAAACAGATAAAAAATCAAAATTGCCAGAGGTTTCTTTTTGCTTGGATCACCGTTCAATGCTCATGGAAGCAGCAGTCAAGAAATAAAATGACATATTGATTTAGGCAAATCTCTTGCACAAGACTTCTTAAAAAAGTTTAAGCACAAGGATTTCAGTTCGTGGACTAAGGTGTGTCTGACCACAAGCCATGATACTTTCAATAACTTCATATGCATGTGAAAATTGGACAATCAAGAAGGAAGACTGCAGATGAATTTATGTATTTAAGTTATAGTGTTGGAGAAGAATAGTGCTGGGGCAGGTGGGGGAAGACAATACACAAGAAGGGGAGGGGAATTGAAGAACAAGGCTGATGGGAAAACAGTTAGGCAGGTTCACATGGGCTAAGAGGGACAGATGTAAAGGATGAGGTATGCACAACCTTGTAACAACAGGGCTCCAGGATATGGGGATTGAGGCATGGTTTGAAGAAGTAAAAGAGAGGAATAATATAAAGATGTTTGGCTGTCTTTTGAATCTTGGTTTCTCTTGTCTACCATTGTAAAATAGACACTAGAGGGAGGGAGAAAGGAATAGCCAGAAATATCACTACAGAAAGCTTGTAAGTTCACCTTCAGACTACTACAACTGATTGGAATACCTTAAAGGTGGTTAGAAATTGCTCAGTGAAAGAGGCTACCTGTGGAGCCTTAACATTGCATAAGCTCATAGGTGGAATCCAGAACCCCATCCAGAATCATCTGAGGTAGGAAATTTCCCTTGGAAAGGATGAGTAGACCAGCCTGGAGCAGCCAAAAGAACAGAAGATACTTCATGAAAGAAATATTGGCAGGAAAAATCTGAAACAATAACAGTAGTCTGAATACTACAAGAACAAGTAAGCTGTTCACCCAGAAGCCATCAAGGCAAGTGGTGGGGATCCCTCAGAGCAAGCCCCCTTCCAAGACTGAGACTCAAGGGGAATACAAGAGTAGACAGGTGGTCTGGCTGGTGACCATGTTGATCACTAGTAAAGGGAAGAAGGGGAAAAAACAACAATGAAGTTGTGAGCACAGTCCGACCACATTCAATAGACCCCTGTGACCCGGGGGATACCTGTATGGTCAGCAATATGGCAAGACTCGGGACTCCTGGGCCCAGAGGCAGTGACATGGCCACAGAGGACTAGAGCAGAGAGTGAAACGTCCAGCTGATACGAAGTGAGGGGAGATGCACAAAAACACCCATACTTGCAGTTGGTACCCGCTTGACCTGGCTTTGATGGCTGAACAACCAGAACTCTACTAGAAGAAGAAAGAAGAGGGAAAAAAAAAAAAAAAAAAAGAGTAACCTACTACAATTTGATGAGCTTTACCTATAATATGGATGTAATAGCTCATAAAAGGGAACAAATCTTTACAGCGAAGTTCACTTCCACCCCCTTGGTACACAGGGTTGACAGGGAAGGGCAACTTAGACATTGGCTACCCAAAATGGGGGGCCTATAAAGGCAAGAAGTGACTGGCTTTCAAGCTTTCAAGAGGGAGCCTAGTTCCAGATTGGGTGGGGGAAGGTAGAATCTCCACTGAATGATTTTCAATCTGTTGGGACCAGGCTGATGAAATGAAATGAGGATAAGATTCTTGTGGTACAATAGTGAATAATTGCCATCAGGACTGACTGTGAGGGTAGGAAATAGAGGTAGATGTTTTTTGACAAAAGGAGGGAAGAAATTGATTTTTGAAGCCCAAGAATGGAAGTCCCTGAGAACATCAAGTGAGAAGAGCAGAGAGTGGGACCCTGTTCAGAGAGGCAGAGATGCCAGGGATGGAGAGAGGATGACATGGACATATGGAGCTTCTGGGAACACTAAACTCAGGGAGGGAGAGACTTTGTGTCTCATGTCTCTGGAAAATGACATCAAGCTTGGTAAAGTGGAGGGTCAACAAAAAAGAGAAAGATCCCTTAACCAGAGGGAATGGCAAAGGTTGTGTGATTAGAGTAGGACCCATCAGTGTTAAGTTCTGTTGTACTTAAGGTCACTATAAGTTGGTACTGACTTGAGGACACCTAACAATTAACAGTAACAATCACTGTAATCAGATTTTTTAAAATCAAAGCATATAAATTGGAAATGAGGAAATGAAACTTTCATTTTTCACAGATGAAATGATTATACATCAATATTAAATTCTGCTCATAGAATTAATATTAAATTCTGCCCATTGTTTCATATAGAACCCATTTACTTAACAAGTTATCCTTTTTGCTGAATTAAGTTTACTAGTAAAGTATTTAAAAATTTACACCTATCTATAGAGTGAAATAGACCTGTTGTTTTTCTTTCTAATACTCCCTGTATCTGGTCTTGGTGTTTACCTCTCTCATAGAATAAATTGGGGAGTGTATTCTATTTTCCTATGCTATAGAATAATTTGTATAAGACTGGAATGGTCCATGCTTCAACCATGTAACCCATGTCAGGTTTTTCTTCTTGTTGTCTTTTATGTGTATAAGAAGATTTTAAACAAATTTTCTTTTTATAAAAAATAAGACTTTTGATGAAGTTATTATGTTGTTTTTCTTATTCCAGGATTATTTTCAAATAACATTTTCCTCAAAAGGTGTCCAGTTTATGTTTTCAAATCTTTTGGCACAAATCTGTTGATGGCATTTTGTAATTATCTTTTATGCCCCCTTTCCTTTGATAATATATGTAATTATTTCATTTGATTATATATGTGTGTAATATTAATATATAATACATAATGCACTTTGTGTGTTTATAAGTATATGTATGTGTATATATGTATGTATGCTGTTAGTGCTGTTGAGTCAATTCCAACTCATAGTGACTCTGTATATGATTTTCTGAGGAGCGGTTTTTGAGTCTGAAGTACTAACATGCTGTGAGTAGTCTATTGCTTTTCCTACAGCACTAAATCAGGACTCCAATATAGATGTATTTACTTCTATTTTTCCTGGATCAATACTGACACTGGATAGTCTATTTTGCTGATCATATTTTTCTCAAAAAAGAAAAGTGCTTGAAATTTGTTGACTGTCCTAATTGTTCCTTTGTTTTCTATACCACTGATCTGAGCTCATCCTTCCTTCTAATTTTGCCTTTTTCCTGTATTCTGTTTTAACTTTGTTGTTGTTGTTAGGTGCCATCAAGTTGGTACCAACTCATAAGTGACCTTATGCACAGCAGAACGAAACACTGCCAGATCCTGGGCCAACCTCACTACTGTTGCCATGTTTGAGTCCATCAACAATGCCTCTATTAATTAGTCATTTTTTGGGGGAAGTAAACATTTAAGGCTGTATGCTTCCTTCAAAGAATTACTTTAGCATTTTCCTGCAATCTTTAATATGCTGTGTAGTAATTGTCAGTTGATTCTAAGGATCTTTTAAAGCTTCCATTATGAGAACTCACCCCATAAGTCTTTGGATATTTATTATAATGTTCAGATATACAGCAGTATACTTACTTACCTTTACTTCTTTAATGTCTTTGTTTTGTTTTTAAATTGCATTGTCCTGGTAGAACAAGGTTGTACACTTTGAAATGTATTGCTACTTGCTTCATGATCAATTTTGAAAATATGCCTTATGCACTTGAGAAAAATGTGGTTACTTTAATCTGAAATCTATATATCTTCACTAGGATGATCTGCTGTTTTTACTCTTCAAACCATATCTTTTCTGTGCTTTTATTTTGAGTACTTGTTCTTTCAATATTAAAGGAGGATATTGAGTTCTTTCTGTATATTGTTGTTGTTAAGTGCTTTGAAGTCAATTCCAATCATAGCAACCCTATATGAACCAATCTTGAGGTTTAAACCAACCTTGCATTCAAATGCCTATCCTACAGTGACAAACCAGGACTCCCTATACATTACTAGAGTGTCAAAACTCCCAATAGGCCTATTCATTTTTTATCTATATTATCAAAAATTGTTTAATTAGAGGTAAATTCATATTAACTTGTCATATCTTTCTGATGCATTTAAACCATCATATGTTGCTACTGTTAAGTGCCAACAAGTCTATTCTGATTCATAGTGACACTGTATAAGGTGTCCAAGGACAGCTGGTGTGTTGGAATTATCATCTTTGCTATTGGCAGTCCAGTTCTTATCCTACGGCACCAAGATAGGAGTTATTTACCAACCCTAAAACACGGTGCACCTTAATGTCTATTTTGTCTGAAATTATTATAGATAAATCAGTTTCCTTTTGTTTACTAATTACTGTTAAGAAGTTATCTAGATAGTCTGAATATAGAAAGTTTTATTCCATTCTTTCTTTGTGTAGAAACAAATCAACAACATGTGTCTTAAATTACACTGGGATTATCAATTATGGTTCAAAATATGTCTCGGTTTTTACTAAAGAAAAAATATAGCCAGTTTTTACATCAGATTATATTATTATTTCTAAATATTTGTTTGTGAAGACACAGAGTAGTTAAATTCACTGTTGTTGTCAGGTGCCATCGAGTCGGAACCGACTCATAGCGACCCCATGCACAGCAGAACGAAACAATGCTCGATCCTGGGCCAACCTCACCACCGCTGCCACCCCCGAGTCCATCAATGATGCCACCTGGCCGATCCATCTCGTTGGAGGTCTTCCTCTTTTTCTCTGACCCTCCACCCTACCCAGCATGACATCCTTCTCCAACGATTGTTTCCTCCGGACTACATGTCCAAAGTAGGAGAGACGAAGCTTAGCCATCCTGGCCTCCAAGGAGCACTCTGGCTGCACTTCTTCCAAAACAGATCTATTGGTTCTTTTGGCAGTCCATGGCACCCTCAGTATTCTCCTCCAACACCACAACTCAAAGGCATCAATTCTTCTACGATCATCTTTATTCACTGTCCAGCTTTCGCATCCATATGAGGCTATTGAAAACACAATGGCCTGGGTCAGGCGCACCCTAGTCCTCAAGCTGACATCTCTGCTCTTCAATACTTTAAAAAGTTCCTGTGCAGCAGATTTGCCCAGTGCAATATGTCGTCTGATCTCTTGACTGCTACTTCCGCGAGTGTTGATAGTTGATCCAAGAAGAATGAAGTCCTTCACTAATAAGTATATATTGGGGGAGAGGGAGTTCTAAGTGAATTAAAAGCATAGCAAGAAACCTTTACTTAATCGGTTTCCCAAAGTTTCACATTCCAAAAATGTATTAAAATACTGTAGATAGAATTCAGCCATTTCTTTTGTTATTTAAAAATCATCTACTGTATAGCCTTTTGTTATGAAGGCTATATAGTAGACTTCATTTTGTTATTAAGGCTATATGGTTTTTGTTATCTAGTTGGTTCTGATTCAAAGTGACATTATACAGGGTTTCCATGGAGTGGCTGGTGGGTTGAACAACCAATTTTGTGGTTAGCAGTTCAGTGCTTATCCTATACCATCTTACCAGGACTCCATACTATAGAATCTAGCCTAAGTAGCCCCCTCCTCCTTTATCCTTTTCCCACTCTAAGGAAGTTTTTGGAGTCCTGGTATGGTGCTGTGGGATAATGTGCTGGACTACAAATTCAATTTGAACTGCAAGGTCAGAGGTATAAGCTCACCAACTGCTCCTTGGAGACCCTATATAGGGTTGCTATAAACTAGAACTGATTTGATGGCACTTAACAACAACAACTGACAGAAAAGGGAGTTTTTCTAAGTGTGCAAGCAAACAACTTCCCTTCTTGAAATAAATATAGAAAGTTCTTATTACCTTAACAATCTTCACAGATTTTGACTCTTACACTAAGAATGAAGAACCTGCTCAGTAGGAAATGTTAGGTAGGTCAATGTGCTGTAGAACATTCTACACCCTAATATGCTTTATATTCTCATGTATATTTTCAGTAGATAATTTTAGCAACCGGGATATAATGAATATAATAATTGAGGTCACATAGAAGAAAAACATAAACAAGAAACACTTAGGATAAGTGCCTAAATCATTAATGAATTGTTGTTGCTGTTGCTAAGTGTCATTGAGTTTAATTCAACTCATAGATACCCTATGTACAACACAACAAGACACTGCCTGATCTTGTGCCATCCTTACATTGTTGCTACCATTGTGTCAACCCATATATTTTAGGGTCTTTTTTCACTGACCTTGTACTTTAGCAAACATGATGTCCTTATCCAGGGTCTGTTTCTTCTTGACAGCATGTTCAAAGTACTCACAATCTTTACTTCCCAGTAACAAGGCAGATCTATTCTTCTAATTGTCCATGGTACTTACAATGTTCTTTGAAAACACCATAATTTAAATGCATTGATTCTTCTACTGTCTTCTTTATTCATTTTCCAGCTTTCACATACAAGTGAGCAGATTGAAAGTGTCATGATTTGAGTCAAGCACACTTTAGTACTGAAAATGATATCTTGTCTCCTTAACAGTTTAAAGTGATCTTGTACAACAGATTTGTCCATTACAATACATTGTTTGATTTCTTGACTACTGTTTCCAAAAGTGTTGATTGTTGGATGCAAGCAAAATGAAGTCTATGACAATTTCAGTTTATCATATTTATTGGCCCAGCTATGAGGATTTTTGTTTACTTTACATTGAGATACACTCCATACTAAAGGCTGTAGTCTTTGATTTTCATTAGTATTTCAAGTCCTTTTTACTCCCAGCAAGTGAGGTTGTGTAAACAGCTTATCACAGATTTTGAATGAGTATTTTTCAAATCCTGATGCCACATTCTTCCATATAATCCATCTTTTCAGAATATTTACTCAGAATACAGGTTGAGCATGTATGATGAAAGCAAACAAACCTAACTCACACCTTTCTTGATTTTAAACCATTCAGTATCCCTTTGTTTTGTTTTAAAAACTGCCCCTTTGTCTATGTACAGGTTCTTCATGAGCATCATTAAGTGTTCTGGAATTCCCATTCATCTCAATACTATCCATAGTTTGCTAAAGTCAACACAGTTGAATGCTTTGCATAGTCAATAACGCACCTTTCTGGTCTTTTATGCTTTTAGCCAACATTGATCTGATATCAGTAATGATATCCCTCATTCCATGTTCTCTTCTAAATCTGGCTTGAAATTCTGGCAACTTCTTTTAGATGTACTGCTGCAACCATTTTTAAACTATCTTCAGCAAAATTTAATTTACATGCAATATTAATAATATTGTTAGATGATTTATGCACCTTTCTTTAGAATGTGCACAAATAGAGATCTCTTCCAATCAGCTGACCAGAGAGTTGTCTTCCAAGTTTCATGATAAAGATGTTATTATTTATTGCCTCTAGTACTGTATTAGTTTGTTGGAACATTTTAATTTCTGTTACTTCAGTACCTGGAGCCTTGTTTTTTGTCAATGTCATCAGTGTCAATTAGACTTATTCCTTCAGTACTATTGATTCTTGATCATATGCTGCCTCTTGAAATAGTTGAACATCGTCCAATTCTTTCTGTGTTTCTTCCATATCCTTTTGATACTTCCACTGTTATCCAACATTTTGCCCATAGAATCCTTCAATATTACAACCCAAAGCTTGAATTTTTTTCTTAAGTTTTTTAAGCTTGAGAAATGCTGAGCATGATCTTCAGGTTAGGTTTTCTAATGCCAGGTCTTAGTGCATTTTATTATAGCACTTGACTTTGCCTTCTTGAACTGCCCTTTGAAATTCTATGTGCAGCTCTTTTACTTCATCATTTATTTCATCTGATTTATTCTGAGCTGTAAACATATGTACAAATATCAAAATTTTATTTTTGCTTGAAAATCTATTTTAAGTCTTGAGAAGAACAATTAATGATATTATATGATCCATATAGTTGAATGTTTTTGCATAGTCACTAATGCTTATATGCCCTAAGAATAACTTACATGATCCTGAAAT
>NW_006408606.1:5087746-5102075 GCF_000296735.1 Chrysochloris asiatica | reverse complement strand
GAAGTTGTTGTTGGTAAGCGTTGTTAAGTCGGTTCTGACTCATAGCAAACCATTTCACTGAAATTTCCCCTCACCCTCATTTTGTCAAACATTATGTCCTCCTCCAATGATTAATTGATCCCTCTTAATGACATGTTCAAAGCCAGCAAGTCAGATAATCTATTATGGTCGACTATTTCCAAATGAGATTACATTCACAGGTATAGGGGTTAGGATTTCTAACACATATTTTGTTGGGGACACAATTCAATTCATGATAGTATCTGATCCCATAAGAACACATCTGTGTTCTTCATAAGGAGAGAAACTATTGTCACTTGTTCACCCTTTAAACAGTAAAGCAAAACTGACATTGATTAATTTGCCCGTTAAGATTATCTTTCCCATTTTTATATTAATGACACACAAAAAATGAACATGCTTAAAAGCTAAAAGCACAACCCCCAACTGGTCTTCTAGAAGATTGTGTTGTAAGTATAATCAAGTTTGTTCCAACCTATAGTGATCCTGTATACAGTTTCCAAGGATCAACTGGAGGGTTTGAACAACAAATCTTGTAGTGCTATAGCACCGCAAAGATTATTATTGTTGTTAACTGCCGTTGAGTTGGTTCCAAGCCATAGCAATCTTCTATAGGGTTTTCAGGGAGAGGCTGTTGAGCTTGAACTGCTGACCTTGTGGTTCAAACCGACTTTGCAGTCCAGCACATTACCCCACAGTGCCACACCAAGATTAGTGAATATTACATTGCCCTTGGAGATCTGGTGTGGTGCTGCAGGATAATGCAATGGACTGCAAGGTCGGCAGTTCAAACCCACCAGTCATTCATACAAGATTTTGATGATCTTGTCAGAATTGATTCAGCAACACTTTAACAACAACAATAAATTGTTCTTGAGCACATATTAGAAGATTTATTTCACTATGAAAGCAGAATGCAATGATTTCAGCTGTAGTTTCACACTGTAGAGTCAAAAAAAATACTTGATTGTGTGACATGCTATAGGGTGCTGTGACTAAATAAATAAAAATACATATATAAAGCACTTGTCTACAGGTCAGAATAGCAAAGATGCTATCATTGGTAATTTAATTCCAAATTGAACTAAAGCGGTATTCATTTGAGTTATTCACAGCCTTCTCAGAGGTTTTACAGGCTTATTTTTCTGTTTATCATCAAAGTCTCAGCTATAATATACTTATATCTTACAATTTACTCTCGTCTTAAAATAATAGATTCAAGTATCATTAATTTCTCCTGATAATTCAGACTTGGTTTTTATTTGGTTCTCAATTCATGCTGAACAAGCACCAAACTAGAGCTCCCAATTTTGTGAGTCATGATTTGTGCTGACTTAAGTGGTGGTGTCAACCGTAGTAAACCACTCTTTTACTTTCTTTATGGGGCCTTGTGGTTTTTGTGTCATAGCTGCCATCTGGTAACCATTGATAAGTTAGTGACCTCTTTTTAGTTTCTCAGATTCGTTATTATAGGAAAGAACACTGTTCCTAAACCTGTTCTATATGGAATGAAAAGGAAATAACTCTGGTCAAAGTAGAACACATAAAAATAGATGACAGCACTTTCAGAAGATTTCATTAGTTAGTACTTAAGTAAAAGGAGTTCTAGATTTACATTAGTTTCCCACTTTTTGTGTAATTACCAAAAATAGATAACAACTTTCAGAAGATTTCATTCGTATTTAAATAAAGGGAGCTCTAGATTTACATTAGTTTCCCACTTTTTATATATGCTGTTTTATTTTCATTGACTAGGCAATTCATTGGCTCTAAGTAACCTGATGACGATTCCCTTCCTTTTCTCCATTTTCTTCCATTCATCCCTACACCCTATGACCTTCTGTATATATATATATACTTCCAACTTGAATGTGGATGACTTTTCTATGTGGTTCTAATCATTAGGAATCGGATGGCTTTCTCAATAGGGTACTTTTTAGTATTTCCTTGCCATTGTTCAGCATCCTACCCAGAGGTGTCATTTTGCATTCTTATAGCTCTATTACACAATAGAATATACTTTCTGGTGAGGTGGAAATGAAGCTTGTCTAGTAGCTGAGACATAAATACCAGGGCAGAATTAAGAGTGGTATGAAAGCTAACTAACTCAAACAGCTTTTGATCCTACCTGTTTATGCCAGGAGGATCATGAGACAAAAGAATAGATGAAGCAGAAAGAAAATCAGAGTGAGCTCTATTTGTGAAGAGGTGTTAATTAATGGTTTCTTGAATGGAGAAACTGACATGCAAAACTTCTGATCTTGGCATATCCCAAGAGTAGGATTGTACATGCAAGTTTCAGGTTGTAAATAATTAAACAACTGACTTTGTACAGCCTAGGGTCATGCTCAGGTGGTCACTTCATAATAACTTGTGGCTGTATATAAGAGATTCCAGCTAGTCTTAGACAACATCATTGATGCTTAGACAATGACCTGGGTACCTCTTTTAATCTGCATGTGGGAAATGTTATCTATCTTCATGTTAAAAAAAAAAAAAAAGTATTTATGTGATTAATATTGATGAGTATTGTCAAGCTGTTTCCAGCTTCCTAGTAATTGAAGTTATTGCTTAATTTTCAGAGAGAAAACAATCAATAAACTGTATGGGGAAGTAAATTACACAAAATGTTATGATAAGCAAGAGCTTTCCAGTTACATATTGTAGTCTTCTGGCCCTAAGTTATTTGTCCATTGCCTCATACTGTATTTTCTCATGAACTTGTCAATCTCCAGAAAGAATTTTAACCAATTTGAGATTGGAAAAAAACTAGACTCATGTGTTATGATGCTGACTAGATAAATTGGAGAAGAAAACACTATCACGTATTCACATATTGTTGTTACTGTTGTTGTGATGTGTTGCTGTGTTGAGTTGGTTTTGACTCATAGCAGTCCTGTATAGGATTTCTGAGAGTGGATAGTGGGCTTGAACTGCCAAACTTGTGGTTACCAGTCCAGTGTTTATCCTACAGTATTGTACCAGGTCTCATATGGCAAATGCTCCACCCATCAATTATTAGTTTGTCCTACTGTGGTGGATTGTGTTTTGTTGTGATGTTAGAAGCTATGCTACTGGTATTTTAAATATCAGCAATGTTACCCATGGTATACAGATTTCAGTGGAGCTTCAGACTAAGACTGACTAAGAAGAAGGAAAGGCAAACCACTTGTGAATGGTTGTTGTTGTTGTTAAGTACCGTGGAGTTGGTTCCGACTCATAGCGACCCTGCACAGGGTTTCCAAGGCTGTAAATCTTTACGGGAGCAGAATGCCTCATCTTTCTCCCATGGAACCACTGGTAGTTTCCAACTGCTGACCTTGGTTAGCCACTGAAAAGTTTATGAATAGCAGCAGAACATTATCAGATGTAGTACAGGAAGATAAGTTCCTCAAGTTGGAAGTCACTCAAAATATGACAGGGGAACAGTTTCTACCTCAAAGTGGAATTGACTTTAATGACGGGAATGAAATAAAACTTTCTGGACCTTTATTTACTGATGTGACACAGATCAAAATGAGGGGAAAAAAAAAAACAGTTATAAACATTCACTAGTAATTGGAACACGGAACGTTTGAATCTGGAACAACTGCAAGTCATCAAAAATAAAATGGAGCCCATAAAGATCAATACCCTAGGCTTTAGTGAGCTGAAATGGACTGGTATTGGTTATTTTGAATTAGGCAATTATATGGTTTACTATGCCAGGAATGAAAAATTGAAAAGCATTTTGAAATTATCAAAAATGGAATTTCAAGATCTGTCTTGAAGTACAATTTTGTCTGTGAGTGTCTAATATTCATTTTCCTAAAACAGCATCAGTTAATAGTATAATTATTCAAATTTATGCAACAACTACTAAAGCCAATGCTGAAGAAATTGAATTTGAAACTGAAATCCTACCAATTTCTTCAGTCTAAACTTGATCAAACATTTAATTGAGATGCATTGAAAACTATTGGTGATTGGGATGCAAAAGTTGGAAACCAAGAGAAAGGATTCATAGTTAGAAAATATGGCCTAGGTGTTATAAATTATGCTGGAGATCACATGAAAGAATTTTGCAAGACCAAAACATATTCATTGCAAGTACATTTTTCAACAATAAAAAATGCAACTCTGCATGTGGACCTCAACAGAGGAAATACACAGGGATCAAACTCACTACATCTATTGGAAGAGAATATGGATAAGCTGAATCTCATCAGTTAAAACAAGGCCAAGGACAGACTGTAAAACAGACCATCAATTACTCATACGCAAATTCAAACTGAAGCTAAAGAAAATGAAAACAAGTCCATGAGAGCCAAAATATGACCTTGACTATATCCCACCTGAATTTAGAGACCATATCAAGAACAGATTTGGTGCATTAGACACCAGTGACAGAAAACTCAAAGTTCTGGGACGACATCAAGAATATCATACACGAAGAAAGCAAAAAGACATTGAAAAGACAGAAAAGAAAATAAAGAGCAAGACAGGGGCATCATGCTTGGAATGTGTGTGTGTGGGGTCAATAAAAAAGAAGATTCCACAATGAGATGGAATGACATAATGGCAACAACAATAGGCTCAAACACAACAACACTGTGAGAATGGCACAGCACTGGGCTGTGTTTGGTTCTGTGGACTCACTATGAGTCAGCTCCGTCTTGACAGCACCTAACAACTACAAGAAAATACTAAATGCTAGTAGTGGATCCATGCAAGGGTACGTGGTTAGAATATAGACAGGAATTTCAAATGATACAATACATATTTTAAGCAAGAATTGATAAAAAATAAATCCATAGGCATTCAGTATGCGGTTGTTGTTTTTCATCCTCTTCTATTTTCTCACTCTTAGCTTTTTCATTTAAGTTTCCAAAATACTGGATTCTTGAGGCTTGGATTTTAAAAGTAGAAAGGCTTTTAGTAGAGCTAGAAAAGTGGGTCTATTGGAGAGAATGACATTATTGCTGTTAAGTGCTATCGAGTCGGTTCCGGCCCATAGCGACCCTGTATAGGATTTCCAATGAGCAGCTGGTGAGCTTGAATCGCCAGCTTTGCAGTTCAAATGGCTTTGCAGTCTGTCACATTAACCTACAGCTTCACATGAGGACTCCTTGGAGAGAATAGCATCATCAAAATAAAGATTTTGATTAGCCAAGAGTATAGATTGGTTAGAACACAGGATACATAAAAAGAGTCAAGATTGCGTACTTTCACAAGGTGATTGATTGTAGGCCATGTTATGGGGGTACAGATTAAATCTTTGATTGAGGGAGTTTAAACTGGTGTGGTGCTGTAATATAACAATAGAGTCCTGGTATGGCGCTGTAGGATAAGCACAATACTGAAAAGTTGGTTTGAACCACAAGTTCAGTGATTCAAACTCCCAAGTCACACCACAGAAACTCTATACTGTGTTACCATGAGGTGGAATTGACTTATGGCACTAAACAAAACAAAGCTAACATCAAGGTTGGTGGTTCAAACCCAACAGCCACTCCTCAGAATCCCTATACAGGGTCTATATGCAGATGATGCAACCTTACTTGCTGCAATTGAAGAGGACTTAAAAATATTTATTGATGAAGATCAAAGACCACAGCCTTCAGTATAGATTGCATCTCAAAGTAAAGAGAACAAAGTCCTCACCACTGAACCAATAAACAATATTATTATCAATGGAGAAAAGATTGAAGTTGTCAAAGACTTCATTTTGCTCAGATCAACCATCAACACTCATGGAAGCAGCAGTCAAGAAATCAAACAATGCATTGCATTAGGCAAATCTGCTGCACAAGACCTTTTAAAAGTGTTGAAGAGCAAAGATGTCAGTTTGAGGACTCATATGCACCTGACCCAAGCCATGGTATTTTCAGTAACTTTATATGCATGTGAAAGTTGGGCAGTGAATAAGGAGACAGTAGAAGAATTGATGCATTTGACTTATGGTGTTAGAGGAGACCATGGACTGCCAAAAATCTCATAGATCTGTGTTGAAAGAAGTACAGTCACAGTGTTCCTTGGAAGCCAGGATGGCCAGACTTCATCTATCATACTTCAGACATACTATCAGGAGAGACCAGTCCCTTGAGAAGGATATCATGTTTAGTAAAGTGGAGAGTCAGACAAAAAATGAAGACCCTCAACTAGATGTTTTGTCACAGTGGTAGAAGCAATGGGTTCAAACATAATAACAATTGTGAGTTTGGTGCAGCATCAGGGCATTGTTTCATTCTGTTGTGCAAGCTATGAGTCAGTACCAACCTAATGGCATATAACAACAACAAATAGTCAGAACTGACTCAACAGCATTTAATTTCATCTAACAACAATAACAAACTTAATTCAGTAGGAAATGAGTGATATTAGAGGTTTTAATTGTAATGAAGTATCCATAGTGTTGTTCTTTATAAACTATACCCATTTGTGTCTATTTTTGACACTTAAATTGACAACAAAGACATATAATAAGTGTTTTGAGTGGTAAGGAGTTTAAGAAGATGAACTTTCTGCTTTTATGAGAATGCAATTCAGCAGAGACAACAGCTACGCCATCTATGCAAGTAATTAAATGCATAAAATGTATTGTTGTTGTTGTGAAGTGCCGTCAGTCAATTTTGACACATAGCAACCCTGTATAGGGTTTCTGAGGAGCAGCTGGTGAGCTTGAACTGCAGACCTTGCAGTTCAAACTGCTATGCAGTTTGGCGCATAAACCCACAGTGCCACACCAGGACTCCTGGTGTGGCGTTGTGCGCTAATGTACTAGACTGCAAAGTCAGCTTGAACCACAAGATCACCAGTTCAAGGTCACCAGCATTGTTGTCAAGTGCCATCAAATCAGTTCTGACCCATAGAGAACCTGTATAGGGTTTCTGAGCAAGGGCTTGAGGGTCAAACTGTTTTGCAGTCCAGTGCATTAACCCACAGCACCACACCAGGACTCTGAGGAAGAAATTACTTCTGGTCATTGGAAAGACAAATCAGAAGACTAAAACAATAGGGCAAGAAAGAGGAAATAAAAATTTTATGTCACCAAATCCTTGTAGCCAGAACAGAGAGTGCAGTTAGGCGAAATATTGAAAAAGTAAACTTTTCTATTATAGGAGTAGGAAGAGTCTAAATTATTGGTTGTTTTCAAGCCTAAGTAACTAGGGTTCATCCATTTATTTTTCCACTCAAGAATTTGTCTTAGCATCTAGAAAGTGCCAAGCATTATGCTAACTGTTAGGATTGAACCATGGGCATGCTTGTCCTCATGTAATTTACTTTCTGTTACATAAATGATACCATGAATTGAAAAACTGATGCCAGTAATTGAAGCATCACTGATGAAGATCAAAGCTTTCCATATGGATTACTTCTTAATGTAAAGAAAACACAAATCCTCACTATAGGACCAATAAACAACAACATGATAAACACGGAAAGGACTTTATTTTACTTGGCTCCACAACTAACGCCATTTGAAGCATCAATTAGAATATCAAATGATGCATTTCATTGGGTAAATCTACTGCAAAAGATCTTTTTAAAGTATTGATGAACAAAGATTTCACTTTGAGACTAAGGTATACTCAAACCAATCAAGAGCACTTTCAATCACCTCATATGAATGTAATGACTGAAAAATGTAAAGGAAACTCAGTGAAGAATTGAGACCTTTGAATTATGGTATTAATGAGAATCATTAAATATACCATGAATACCATGCATGATGGTACAGGCCTGGGCAGTGTTGCATTCTATTGTACATAGGATCATTATGAATAAGAATGTACTCGACCTAACAGCAACAACATGATCAAAACTGAAAATTAAAAGGAGAGGTTGCTTTTAAAAGGGGAATTTCATTAGTTTTGCAATATCTAGTTTGAAGAACAGATAAGGTCTAAATATAAATGGGAGATGGTTATCTGTTTAAGGTAAAAAATTTGAGTCACAGAGATTAATGAGTTCATCAAAGGAAAAATATAACAAGACAAAAGTAAGAGTTTATGATAGAAATTTAGGGTATAACTAGATTAAGGAAAAGGAATCATATGTAAGAATCAGTTATGGAGATAAAAGAAAGGTGATAACTCTGAAGCAATAATGCTACAAATATTGAAGAATAAAGTATTTTTACAAAAGTAACTTACATTGTAAAATTCACCAGAGTGAGAAGGTATAGACTGACAAAGATGCCAATTATCATACAGTAGTGGGAGCAGAAAACAGGGTGGGAGAAAATCTTTGTTGTAAAAGAAGGTAAAGAGATTGGATAAGAGCTTGAGAGAAAAATAAATTATGGGAAATTTTATTTAACACAATCTACTGATGCATGGTCACAAGTAGAAGAACAGGAATTTATAGAATATTAAGAAACAAAAAGAAAAGTGAGGAAATAATTTATCAGTCAAAAAGGCAGTGTGAGAGGGTTGGTTTGAGAATACTAGAGAGAGCCTGAGCAAGGGAAAAAGGAAACGCTTGCCCAGAAGTGTATCAGAAATGCAGACAGAGATGACTATAAATAAAATGAGTAGTGACAGGAAAAGCTGAGGAGACTATTGTCATATAACTCTGCTATTATTGATAAATTACGGAGGATTATCTGCAGATTTGGTTGGGTGTGTGTTAGAATGAAGAATGAAGACAGTTTGAAAGAGCTGCAAAGGGGAATAAAATTGTGATTGAATAAGGGATGAATAAAGTGATTTACTCATCAGCCTAAAGGCACAGCTGAAATTAGAGAATGTAATGGATCAAATGTATATAATTTTATGACTTCCACCAAGAAGCCTCAACTGCTCAGTGGCAGGGAAAAGATCTGAGTGATCCCAGTTTCCCTTTCTCATGTTGTACCAATCTTGCTACTGGCAGGCACTGGAGTGATCCATCTGG
Source organism: Chrysochloris asiatica (assembly GCF_000296735.1). NCBI lineage: Eukaryota > Metazoa > Chordata > Mammalia > Afrosoricida > Chrysochloridae > Chrysochloris > Chrysochloris asiatica. The sequence continues at coordinate 5,093,177 of NW_006408606.1, read as the reverse complement.
TGTCAGAGGAGATACAAAAGGTTTTTCTCTTCATGTTCTCCATGGTTTGTTTTACGTCTTTGATGAAAAGAAGCTGTATGCCAAAGTGAAGAAAGTAAAGCCACCCAAACATAAGCCTACTCATCTATCACTGACAGTATTTCAGACTTATTCAGTCCAGTTGTCGTGCTGATGAGTGGGGATAGAATTGCCAGAAACCTGAGGATAAAAGTTCTCAGACAGTTAAACCAAGTGGGAGTAATTCATTTTCCAAAGCATGGAATAAAATGTATCTCCAAGAGCAGTAGGGAGGTCATACCCTAACTTCGGAAATTTTCTGGATTGCATGACAGGAGCCTCAAGTTCTTTCTGTTGCTTTTCTAACTCTTCCTGAGGGAACTGGGAAATCTTGATGCCAATCACTGCTAGTTGATCCTTATGGACATTTTCTGCTGTGGCCTTCTGTGGATTTACCTGATTTTAAAGACACTGGGCTTAAATATGCATGATTTGACCCAGATCCTAAGTTCAACCTGGACCAAATAAATTGACAATGTAATTCATATAATAATCTAGACAGTATCATAGTCTAATAAAATAGGCTTAATTTTTTTTTTTTTTTAACTTTAAAGAAGACTGTTTTGATAATTCAGGCACAAGGGGACGCATATAGTCTTGTAATTCATCCACCTTAAGTTAAGAGAAATCTTCCATCAGAGAATTTAAAAACTAATGCGGCCTCTCTTCCTGCAATTAATTTTGCTAGTGGTCAAGTTCCTAAGTGAGGCAATATCTTTCAAGCTCAGCTCTATTCTTTCCCAAGCAAAGGGTCTGTTGAAAGGATGCTGTAATAAAGCAAAGATAGGGCTCCTTTGTGCCTTTTGATGGAGTGAGACAGAATGGCATCAGATTAGGGACAACTTTAAGCGCTATCATTGCTACATGAGGAGATAAAACAAAAAGCAGCCAGTATCTAGGAGTTGTTTTGAAGCAGAAGCCTGTGTTGGAGCAAGAAATATTTGTAACAAGAAACGACTGTAGTCTGAACTGAAAAGTGCCATTGGCTGTGAGTAATGAAGCCTGTGCCTGAGGTCTATACTATTGCTTCTGTTACCCAATATCTTAGTTTCAAGGCATATGCTGTTGGGCTGGGACATATTTATAAAAGAATAGTGCTGTATACATTTGTAGGCCTTCTGGAGACAAGAAAAGAAAGGACTGAGGTATGGAGCACTTTTCAGCCACTTTCTCAAAAGGGAGAAAAATAAGAGACTTGATATATATTGATGACTTCTTATGTGCCAGGCTCTTTCGAATATATTTAATCATCATAAATCTGAAATTTAAGTATGCTGCTGTCTTTGTTGCATGCTGTAGCATCAGTTTCAATTCATATTGACCTGGTATAAGGTTTCCAAGAGCTGCTGATGTGTTCAAACTGCCAACCTTGTGATTATCAGTTCAATTCTTATTCTACTGACCACACAAGGGCTCAATTTAAATATACTAAGATAATTTTTAAAACAACAAAATTATGCAGGTATATAAATTACATGTTCATACTGCTAAAAGTATCAAGAGCAGCAATTGAGTTATCAAATTTATATGAGCATAGAGCCCTGGTGTTCACCACTAGTCTGTCAGTTTGTCATTCGGCAGTGGCTTGCTTGCTTCTTGATGCTAGTAGCTATGCTACCGGTATTTCAAATACCAGCAGGATAACCCATGATGGACAGGTTCTAGTTGAACTTCCAGAGTAAGACAGGTTAGGAAAAATGAAAGACAGACTAATTCTGAGTGTTTAGTCACTGAAAATCTTGTGAAAAGCAGCAGAACACTGTCAGATAATGCTAGAAGATGCATCCCTCAGGTTGGAAGGCACTCAAAATGTGACTGGAGAAAAGCTGCATTCACAAAGTAGAGATGACCATGATTACACAAATGGAGAAAAGCTTTTGGGACCTTCTTTTACTTATGGGGCAAAACTCAAAATATTAGAAACAGCTGCAAACATCTATTAATAATTGGAACAAATAATGTATGAAGTATGAATCTAAGAAATTGGAAGCTGTCAAAATGAAATGGAATGCATAAAGATGGATGTCCTAGACATTGTTGCTATTGAGAGCCATCTTGTCAGTTTGATCTCATACCAACCCTGTGTAGAGTTTCCAAGGAGCATGTTGTTGTTGTTGTTATCAGGTGCCATCGAGTTGAAACCGACTCATAGCGACCCCATGCACAGCAGAATGAAACAATGTCCGATCCTGGGCCAACCTCACTACCGCCGCCACACTTGACGCCATCAATGATGCACCTGACTGATCCATCTCGTTGGGGGTCTTCCTCTTTTTCTCTGACCCTCCACCTTACCCAGCATGACATCCTTCTCCAGCAACTGTTCTCCCCGGACAATGTGTCCAAAGTAGAGCATGTTAGTGAGATACAATGAACCGGTATTGGCCATTTAGAATCTAACAATCATATAGTTCACTATGCCAAGAATGATTAATTGAAAAGGAATTGTTATCACATTCATCATAAAAAAAGAAAATTTCAGAGTCTATCTTGAAGTACAGTATTATCTAAGAAAAAATATTATTCATTCAACTAAAAGAAAGACCAGGGTTGCTATAAGTCAGAGCACATTCAAGGGCACTTAACAACAAAAACAACAACCCAGGATGATCAGTTAATGACATTTTAATTCAAATTTGCACATCAACCACTAAAGTCAGTAATGATAAAATTGAAGACTTCCACCAACTTATTCAGTCTAAATTTGATGAAACACATAATTGAGATATACTCATAATTATATCAATAAAATATATAATTGATAACTGGTGAATGGAATGCAAAGGTTAGAAGAGGAAAAATCAGTACTTGGAAAATAGGGCCTTGGTGATAGAAATTACACTGAAGATTACATGATGGAATTTTACAATACTTATGACTTTTACAGCACAAATAGCATTTTAAATTAATTTATAAAAAGAAACTATACACATAGATCTCACTAGATGGAAAACACAGGAATAAAACGGACTACATCTGTGGGAAGAGATGGTGGAAAGCTCAATATCACTAACTAAAACAAGGCCAGGGGCAGACTGTGGAACACACTATCAACTTCTTCTATGTAAGTTTAGGTTTGAGTTGAATAAAATCAAAATGAATCCATGAGAGCCAAAATACGATGCTGAAAAATACCACTTGAATTTAGAGACCTTCTAAAGAACAGATTTGATTCAATAGACACTAATGACCAAAGACAAGAAGTGTTGTGGCATGGCATCAAGAACATCATACAGGAAGAAAATAAAAGATCATTAAAAAGCCAGAAAAGAAAGGACAAAGTGCTGTAAGAAAAGAGTCTAAAATTCGCTCTCTAGCATAGAGATACTCAAGTGAATAGAAGAACTGAGAAAGTGAAAGAGCTGAGCAGACATTTCAAAGAGTAACACAAGCAGACAAGTCAAGTATTATAATTATATGCACAAAGACCTAGAGTTAGAAAACCAAAAGGTAAGAATGCACTTAGAATTACTGATGCTGAAAGAACTGAAAAAAAAAAAAAAAAATCAAAAGTCTCAATTTGAAATATTGAAGAATTCTTTGGACAAAATGAGCAACTCGTCATTTAGTTTGTTGTACTATTGTTGCTTGCATGTTGATATAATTCTGGAAGCTATGCCACAAGTATTTTAAATACCAGCAGGTTCACCCACAGTAGACAGATTTCAGCAGAGCTTCCATACTAACACAGACTAGAAAGAAGGAGAGACAGACTACTTTCAAATATTTAGTCACTGATAACCTCGTGAATAGCAGCGGAACATTGTCAGCACCAGAATGTTGAATATTGAAACATGATGAAGAACACCAGAATATTGTCAGAAATAGTGTGGGAAGATGAGTTTCTCAGGATGGAAGGCACTCAAAATAAAACTGGGAAATAGCTGCCTCCTCAAAATAGAGTTGACTATGATGATGCAAATAGAGTAAACACTTTGGGACCTTAATTTGCTGATGAGACACAATTCAAAATGAAAATAAACAGTTGTAATCATCCATTAATAATCAGAACATGGGATGTATGAGTATAAGAAAACGGGAAATTGTGAAAAATTAAGTGGAACATATGAACATCGATGTCTTTGGTATTAGTGAGCCACTTTGAATCTAACAATCACATGGTTTACTAAGCCTGGAATGACAAATTGAAGTGGAATGGTATTGCATTCATCATCAACTATACACATGAACCACAGCAGATAGAATACACATGATCAAATAGACTATATCTGTGGAAAGAGATGGTGGAAAAGCTCCATATCATATCATCAAAAGAACATATGAAGATTTTTCTTGAAGTATAATGCTGTATGTGATAGGATAGTATCTATATGCCTACAAGGAAGACAAGTTAATAAAATTATTATTCAAATTTACCCACCAAACACTAAAGCCAGTGATGATAAATTTTAAGAATTCTACAAAGTACTTCATGATCAAACATGCAATCAAGAAAAATTGACAATTACAGCTATTGGAATGCAAAGGTTGGAAACAAAGATGAAGGATCAGCAGTTGGAAAATATAGCCTTGGTGATAGAAACTGCTGTGGACAGCATGATATAATTTTGCAGGACCAATGAATTGTTCACTGTAAATACCATTTACAAGCAACTATATACATGGACCACAGCAGATAGAATACACATGATCAAATCGACTACATCTGTAGAAAGCGATGGTACAAAAGCTCCATATCATCAGCCAGAACAAGGTTAGGGGCAGACTGTGGAACAGATTATCAATTCCTTGAATGCAAGTTCAGGCTGGAGCTGAAGAAAATTAAAACAAGCCCAAGAGTCAAAATATGAACTTGAACATATCCCGCTTGAATTTAGAGATCATCAGAAGAACAAATTTGATGTAATACACACTAAAGATAGAACCAGAAGAATGGTAGGGTGCCTGGCCAACTGCCTGGAAGAGAGCTATATTTGTGCCCATCCCAAACAAAAGTGACCCAATGGATTACAGAAATCATAGGATAATATCATTAATATAGCATGCCATCTCAAGAACAAATTTGATGCATTAGACACTAAAAACCGAAGACCAAAAGAGTTAAGGGATGACATCAAGAACACGGTATAGGATGAAAGCAAAAGGGCATTAGAAGACATGAAAGAAAGAAAAGATCAAAATGGATGTTAGAAGTAGGTCTGAAACTTGCTTTCCAGCATAGAGATGCTAAAGGAAATGCAAAAAATGAGGATGTAAAGGAGATGTATAGAAAATTTCAATGATCAACTTGAGAAGATAAAGTCAAATATTGTAAGGATATGTGCAAAAACCTGGTGTTATGAATCCATAAAGGAAGAACACACTAAGCACTTCTCAAGCTGAGGGAACTGAAGAAAAATTCAAGCCTCAACTT
>NW_006408606.1:5079639-5087639 GCF_000296735.1 Chrysochloris asiatica | reverse complement strand
GAATACACAGAGTCACTGCACCAAAAAGAAATGGTCACTGTTCAACTACATCAAGAGGTAGCATATGATCAAGAGCCAATGATACTGAAGAAAGAAGTCCAAAGTACATTGAAAGCTTTGACAAAGAACAAGGCAACAGGAACTGAAGGAATATAAATTGAATTCTTTCAACAAATTGATGCGGCATTGGAGACGCTCTCTCATTTTGGACAAGAAATTTGGGAGACAACTACCTGGCCAACTAACTGGAAGAAATCCATATTTGTACACATTCCAAAGAGAAGTGACCCAATGGAATGCAAAAATCATAGGGCAATATCATTAATATTGCATGCAAGGTAATACTAAGATGGCTGCAACCAGATATTGACAGAGAACATCCAGAAGTTCAAGCCAGATTCAGAAGAGGACATGGGAAAGAGTTATCATTGTTGACATCAGATCGATATTGGATAAGAGGAGAAAATACCAGAAGATGTTTAACTGGGCTTTATTGATTATGCAAAGGCTTTCAATTCTGTGGATCATGACAAGCTATGCACATTAAGGAGAATAAGTGTTCCAGAACACTTCAGTGTGCTCATGAGGAACCTTTACATAGATTAAGAAGCAGTTGTTCAAACAAAAAAAGGGAACACTGAATGGTTTAAAATTAGGAAAAGTATTGGCAATGGTTGTGTACTTTCTCCATGCTTATTCCATATAAATGGAGAACAGATTGAAGTTGTCAAATACTTCATTTTTCTTGGATCAACCATCAACACTCATGGAAGCAGCAGTCAAGAAATAAAACTATGTTTTTCATTAAGCAAATCAGCTGTACAAGACCTCTTTAAAATATCCAAGAGCAAAGATATCTGATTGATGACAAAGGTGTCTTACCCAAGCCGTGGTATTTTCAATAACCTGATATGCATGTGAAAGTTGAGCAGTAAATAAGGAAGACTGTAGAAGAATTGATGCATTTGAGTTATGGTGTTGGAGATGAGTATTAAAAGTACCATGGATTGCCAAAAAAACAAACCAATCTTTTGGAAGAAGTACAGTCAGAATGTTCCATGGACGTCAGGATGGCCAAACTTTGCCTCTCATACTTTGGACATATTATCAGGATAGAGCAGTCTTTGGAGAAGTATATCACTTTTGGTAAAGTGGAGGGTCATAGAAAAAGAGGAAGATCCCATTGAGATGGATTAGCACAGTGGTGGCACCAATGGACTCAGGCTTAGCAATGATTGTCAGTTTGGCGTGGAATCACACAGTGTTTTATTCTGTTGTGCATGGGGTCGCTATGAGTCAGTGCTGACTCGATGGCACCTAACAATAACAACAACATGGACAAAATATTGGATGATGCAGAAAACATCAAAAGAAAATTGAATTTATGCACAGTCACTGTATCAAAAAGGAATGGTTGATATTCAACCATTTGAAGGGGTAGTATATTATCAAGAACTGGTGGTACTGAAGGTAGAAATCCTAGCTGCACTGAAGGCAATGGCAAAAACAAGGCTCCAGGAATTGATGGAATACAAATTGAAATATTTCAACAAGCTGATGTAGCTTTGGATGCAGTCACTCATTTATGCCAAGAAATTTGGAAGACAGCTACTTGGCCAAATGATTGGAAGAAATGCATATTTATGTGTATTCCAATGAGAGATGACACAAAGGAATGTGGAAACCACTGAAAAATATTAATCACACAAGCAAGTAAAATTTTGCTAAAGATAATTAAAAATAGGCTGTAACAGTACAACAACTGGGAACTTCTGGAAATTAAAGCTGGATTCAGAAGAGGACATGGAACTAAGGATATCATGGTTAATGTCATATGGATCTTGGTTAAAAGCAGAGAATACCAGAAAGATGTTTGCCTGTGCTTCATTAATCAATAAAGGCTTTTAGTTATTTGGATCCTGACAAGCTATACATATTGTTGGGAAGAATGTGTATTCCAGAACACTTAAATGTGTTTATGAGGATACTGTACGTATACCATAGGTCAAATAGAACAAGGGAGTATTGAAAGGTTTAAAATCAGGAAAGTTGTGCACCAAGGTTGTTTTCTTTCATCATACTTATTTAATCTGTATGTTGAGCAAATAATATCAGAAACTGGATTATATGAAGAACACAACATCAGGATTGGAAGAAAACTCATTAACAACTTGCAATATGCATATGACACAACTTTATATGCTGAAAGCAAAGAGCTTAAAATACTTACTGATGAATATCATACACCAGAGCCTTCAGTATGGGTTGCACCTCAATGTAAAGAAAGAAATATCCTTACAACTAGACCAATAAATACCATCATGATAAATGGAGAAAAGATTGAAGTTGTCAAAGACTTCATTTTGCTTGGATCCACAATCAACACTCATGGAAGTAGATGTCAATAAATCAAATGTTGTATTACATTGGGACAATCTGCTACACAAGGTTTCTTTAAAGCGTTCAAGAGCAAAAATATCAGTTTGAGTACTAAAGTGAGCCTGACCCTTGCAATGATATTTTCAATATGCTTGTGAAAGTTGAACAATGAGTAAGGAAGACAGTAGAAAAATCGATGCATTTGAGTTATAGTGCTGAAGAAGTAGAATAAAAGTGCCAAAGGACATCCAGAAGAACAAACAAATTTGTGCTGTAAGAAGTGCAGCCAGTTTGCCCCTTAGAAGCCAGAATGGCCAGACTTTGTCTCTCATACTTTGGACATGTTTTCTGAAGAGACCAATATCTGGAGAAAGATATCATGCTCTATATATTTGAGGGTCAGTGAAAAAGAGAAAGATCCTCCACAAGATGGACAAGCACAGTGGCATTATCAGTGGGGTCCAAGTGAGTATGGCTCAGGACTGAGCAGTGTATAGTTCTGTTGTGCATAGGGTGTCTATGAATCCGTACTGACTTGGTGGTACCTAACAACAACAACAGAGCCCTGGTGTGGTGCTATAGGACAACCAATGGATTATTATTCTCAATTTTGACAGTTTCTATCGACCAGCTACTCTCAGAAACCCTGTGTTGTAGTTGTTAAGTACCGTGGACTTGGTTCTGACTCAGAGTGACCCTGTACAGGATTTCCAAGGCTGTAAAACTTTATGGGAGCAGAAAGCCTCATCTTTCTCCTGCGGAGCGGCTGGTAGTTTTGAACTGCTGACCTTGAGGTTCGCAGCCCAATTTGTAAACACTACGCTACCAGAGATCCTTCAGAAACCCTATACAGGGTCATTATTTGTGGGAACTGAGTGGACAGCATACAATAATGGTGGTTCTCAAGAGAGTGTTGTTGTCCAGTAGGATAAGCACTGGGTTGTGAACTACAAGGTTGGTGGTTAGAGCCCACCAGTCACTCTGCTGGAGGAAGATGATACTCTCAGCTCCTGCAAAGAATTACAGTCTCAGAAATCAAATACAGGGTCGCTATACGTCAGAATTGACTTGACCCCACTTAGTAACAATAATAACAATGGTTCTCAGAGCGTGGAAACTGAAGCAGCAGCAGCAGACTTACCTGAAAATATACTGGTAATGAAATTTTCTGATTTTATGGGAAAAAGACATGCCAATATGCTTCCTTAAAGAGTGTAACCTTGAAAACTTTATAGGCAGTTCTGTTCTGTACTATTGGATCACTATTAGTTGGAATTGACCTGATGGCACACAAGAACAGCATGTCATGAAACAATTATGCAAAGTAAGCATAGCAACATTAATCTTCAAGTCATATATTTAAATATTATAATGCACTTCTAAGACAAGGCAGCAAATGTTTTGTTTTATTTTCCACACAAACATCCTCAGTACTTAAAAAAAAAAAAAACTAGGTATCTAGTGAACTAAGATATTTATTTTCAGTAATAAAATCACTGCAATTCTTCTTTTTAAGGAAATGAAACTTCTCATGCCCACCCCAGATTAACTAAATCAAAGACTCTGAGTGTGGAGCTCAGTAATTTTCAAAAAGTCATCTGATAAGTGCAGAAGTTTGAGAATTGTTGAACTAATGTTGTATTGTTCAGTGCCTTTGAGTTGGTTGCTTCTCATAACAACCCTGTATAGAACTTCTGAGGATGCAAACCTTTACAGAAGCAGAAAGCTTTAGCTAATTGAAAGTCTAAATTATCTTCTTACTACATAAGAATTGGCATATTAAACTTAAGTACTGAGGACGATTTGTTGTACATAATACAATGATGATCTTCTTAGCTGTTTACTTATGCATTCATTCACCTGCTAAGTATTACATGAAGCATGTAATGCTATAAGTGATAAGTTAAAAGATTAAGACAAACTGATATTGGAGAAGCAATTCAGGTGCATATGAAACAGTTATGTAATAGCATGAGCCAATTGATTATAGAACGTTTCAGAGTTTCATTGTGTTTAACAAATTGTGGTTTTCTTAGAGGATTAATCAGTATGTGATGTACCCCAAACTTACTGTGGCCTGGAATGCCTTTATTTGTTGAGGATCTTTGATACCTATCACCACAAGTATTGCAGAGAACATTCTGAATAAAATGATCAGCTGTATGCTCATGACTGGATGTGGGGCACACCGATTTTCATTTTAGATCTCATTGTACTATAATAGAAATGGAACAACAATCTGAGCATGCAAAGTCAGCCATTTGGAAGTCCCATGACCATGGTTCAGTATTTGTTTTCTATGTATATTTAATCTTTTACCAATTTAAAGTTTTAACCAGAATTACATGTTTCTGCAACTATTAAGACTCCTGACTTTTTTAACCTAAAAGACAGAGAAATTGCTAAAAACATTTCTCATCATTAATGCAATTAAATACAATCTGCTAAGGGTTTATATGTATTAAGCAAACATTAATGTAGAATAACTATATATATTTGCATATAGTTACACATGGATATATATGTGTGTGTTATTGTTAAGTCATGTGAAGGGGCTTAAAAAAGATTTTAAAATGTCATTATCTTTTAATTCTTTTTTCTATGAACTTTTGAAACCCCCTCATATATATTTTTCATAGAGTGAGTTTTATCCAAGTGAGTACTGTGGTTGTGATTTAGAAATGGGACCAACACCAGTTGTGATTGTGTTGAGTGACACACATGACAATCTTATGTCATAGTAGAACAGTGCTCCACAGGATTTTCAACAGCTGATTTTCTACAGTGGATCACCAGCTGTTTCTTTAAAGGGAACTCCAAGTAGACTTGAAACTCCAACCTTTTGATTAACAATTAAGCACATAAGCTGTTTGCAACACCCAGAGAGCCTCCACACAAATAGGGCAGGAATTGTTTATCATCTATATATAAAAGCTTTGGTGGCACAATGGTTAAGCCCTCATTTACTAACCCAAAGGTTGATGGTTCAAACATACCCAGAACTTCTGCTGAAGACAGATCTGGCAGTCTGCTTCTAAAATATTATTGTTTTTGTTGTTAAGTGCCATTGACTAGGTTTCAACTCATAGCAACCCTGTATAGGAATTCCAAGGAGCAGCTGATGAGTTTGAACTGCTGATCTTTTGGTTCAAACTGCCTTGTGATCCCCTGCTTTATCCTACAGCACCACACCAAGACTCGTATAACTATTACTACCTATAAAACCCTATGGGACTATACTCTGTCACGTTGGATTGCTGAGTTGAAAATTGCTTAAATTCCATCCAATAACAACAATATCTTAAATAAACATTTTTATATTCCTACTGTATGAGTCAAACACTTGGTAGACAAGTTTTAGAAACATGACAATATTTTTGATCTAGTGAAGGAGAGAGATGTACATGTTTATTATGGCAATAAGGAGAGAGGCAAACATGCCATGGCCACCAAAAAAGGGAGTCATTCATTTGGATCAGAAGGAGAGATAATGGAATGTTACATCAAGGAGATGATCTCTGATCTGAGGTTGAAAGTTTGATCTTGGCACATTAAGAAAGGCAAAAGGGTAATCTAGGGAGGACAAAAATCATTCTAAGAAAATAAAAAGGTGTCTAAGATTTAGGGAAAAGTAAATAGTTCTATTTTTGATTAAAATTAGGAGTTGAAGAAAGCAGGAGACTTAGGCTGAGCATTAATATGGGTAGAAGATTGTGATGATTATTAGTGATAAGACAAGAAATAAGGTAGGACTTTAGAAAGATGCCTCTGATTGCTCATGGAAAATATATTCCAGTAGATCAAATATTTAAATATAATATGTGACAATACCTTATATTTGCCGGGAGCTAGCCCCAGCAAACTTATTTCAAGTTTTTTTTCCGAAGGTGGGAGTGGCGTCAGCAGAAAGAATTATGGAGCCAATGGGTCTTCTTCTTACATGCTTTATTATTCTTATTTCTATGCTACTCTACTCTCTCATTCTTTACTGTCCTGCTCAGTTTTTACCCTCCTGCTCATTGTTTTCTCTCCTGCTCATCTCTTCTGCTTCTTTACTAGTTTCCCCTCCTTCCATTTCTTTACTGTCTCCTTCTCTACATTACTCTTATTTTTTGCCTTCTACACTACTACTCCTAATCATCTACATTAATTCTTTCACTACTCCACTCCCCTGCTCCTTCTCTACATTACTCCCTCTATCCTCCATCCATTCTTTTCTCATCTCCTCTCCACCTCATATTCCTTCTTCTCCCCCTTCCTCTCATTACTTCCACTCTACTTCTACTTACCTCTACTTACTTATTCTATTTTACAACCCCCCTTATATACCATTACATAAAAACATTGCTTTCATAGTAATCAATGACATCAAAATCAAATCAAATCTGGGGCACAAAGGTTAAGAAACATATGGGAAGGTAAACTTGCTTCTCAGAGAAATGAATAGATTTATGTAGGAACAAATGTTTAACTAAAAGGTTTCAAGGCACCAGCAGATCATAAGCACTCTGTGTAAATATTATGTTATTAAATATATGGCAGTGGCCATAATAATAACATGGATAATGTATTTGAGGAGTGACTGGTAGATTTGAACCACTTATCTTGTGGTCCAGTGCTTACCCTTCAGTGCCACACCAGAACACCATTTTTTTTTTTTTTTCCCTATTACGGGAGATCCACATTTAATCTTTTCTTGGAAATTCATTATATTATATTAATTATTTCTCTCTTACATAAGTTGAAATCTATGAAAGAGAATTTTATATGAAGAGAAATAATATATAAAGGATTTCCAAAATTAAACATGGATTTCCCAAAATAGAAAAATTGGTAAAAAACATCAATAATACATAGTATTGCAAATATTTAGAGATAGGTCAAGTGTAAGAAAATCAACAACCACATTCGTCATTGATTAGGATATAATTTGCACCATCTTTCTTTGTAGAGGAAAATTTGACAAAAAATAAACAACATAATAATGTAATATAATATAGCACATTTGTTGTTGTTGTTGTTGTAAGTGCCGTGAAGTCGGTTCCAACTCATAGCGACCCTGTACAGGGTTTCCGAGGCTGTAAATCTTTAAGGAAGCAAAAAGCCTCATCTTTCTCCCTTGAAGCGGCTGTTAGTTTCGAACTGCTGAACTTAAGGTTCTCAACCCAATTCTTAACCACTACGCTACCAGAGCTTCTTTGTTCTTGTTATTTGCTGTCAATTCAGTACCAACTTACACCATGCCTACATACAACAGAATGAAACACTTCCCAGTCCTGTGCCATTCTCACCGTCCTTGCTGTTTGAGCCTATTTTTATAGATACGGTGTCAATCACTTTTATTAAGGACCTTCCTCTTTTTTGCTTACCCTCACTTTACCAAGCATAATATTCTTTTTCAGAGACTATTTCCTACTAACATCATGTCCAAAGTATGAGAAATGAAGTTTTACCACCACCACTTATAAAGAGTATTCCGCCTGTACTTCTTTCAACTCAGATTTGTTCACTCTTCTAGCAGTCCATGGTATATTCAATATTCTTCAAAACCACCATTATTCAAATGCATCAATTGTTCTTTGGTCTTTTCTTATTACTTGTCTAGCTTTTTTTTTTTTTTT
>NW_006408606.1:5065036-5078174 GCF_000296735.1 Chrysochloris asiatica | reverse complement strand
ATAGACTGAACTCCCAGATCCTCTGTTCTTATAATTTTATTCTGTGCTTGACTCTTTCATTTGTCGACTGAGTTCAGGTTAATGCTCCTTGTCTAGCTTTTATATGCATATGTTGTTGTTGTTAAATACTTTGGAGTCAATTCTGACTCACAGTGACCCTGCACAGGGTTTCCGAGGCTGTAAATCTTTACCGGAGCAGAAAGCCTCATCTTTCTCCCACGGAACTGCTGATAGTTTCGAACTGCCGACCTTGAGGTTAGCAGCCTGATTCATAACGACTATGCTACCAGAGTTCCTTTATATGCATATGAGGTGATTGAAAATACTACAGTTTTGGTCAGAGCCCCTTACTCTTCAAAGTGACATATTTGGTTTTTATATTTTCAACAGATGTTTTCAGTGGCCATGCATTTCTTGATTGCTAAACTGTTGCTTCTATGGGCTGGTATGTAGCCAAGTGAAACAAAATGTTTGACAACGTCAATCTTTTTTTGATTTATCATATTGTTTATTGGTTCATGTTTAGAGAAGCAAAAACAGTGAGCAATGTATATGTATATATATATAATGGGAGAAGTTTATTATCAAGGAAATGGCTTTTAATTGTAGAGTCTATTCCACATGTCCATTATAGTGGGAATAGGCCACACCTCCCACAATTAAAAGGAAACCCCCTTTTTAATTGATTGGCTGTTCATAGTTAGTTACTCATCATAGAGGTAACTATGCCTGTATTATGTTTCATCACCATAGAAATAAGTATATTTCAACCTCTGGAAATTCTGGCCTATTCAAATTGTCACAGAACCCCAACCATTACAGTCCACCCTTTCCAACTTGAAACCTACCAGCTATATGCATAATCTTCAAAAAAAGACGACTGTAAAGTCATACTTGTGCTTAACATAATATAATCAAAACATACAACCAAAAATGCAATGGGCCCATTTACATCTTATATGTCACAAGTGAACAAAGCAAAAATATTTGATGCACACATACAAAACAAAACAAATATATTTATTTAAATATCCAAAAGGCAAATCGGCAAAACAGCCTCCTGCCCATAGGGACACAACCTTACTCAGTCTTTGGGCCTAGAGGTCATAGGTGCTCTGTCTTTCTATGCCACCACCTTTGTCACTGTCTCTGCTATCACTGCCTTTCTAGGCAGGGATTCCTCACTCCACTCAGGCTCTTCCTTAATGATGGTCCTGGGATCATCTGTTCCTGAAATTAAAGATTAACTACTCCCATTTTTTAGTTATACATCTACAATTACACTTTTGAAAAATCACAACTAATCTTACTGTTACTCACAATTGAAATATAACAATTGCTCACAATTGAAATAAAATCATAATTCTTATCAGCATCATCCCTTACCCCTTTTTACCAGATCTTTCTGGAAAAGATGAAAACCAGTCAGTGGGGATTCTTCTACATCCCCTCATTCTAAAACTAAGAACACCTATGAAAGCTTGTAGGCCAGGCACTTTAAGTCTTCATAGCCTTCCCCATTTTTGATAGCCAATATCTAAATTGCCCAGCCATAACATGGATGCAGCAGTTAAGAAATCAAACAATGAAATGCATTAGGCAAATCTGCTTCACAAGACCTTTTCAAAGTGTTGAAGAACAAAGACATCATCTTGAGGACTTAGGTATGCCTGACCCTAGTCATGGTATTTTCAATAACTTCATATACATGTGAAAACTGGACAGTGAAAAATGAAGATCATAGAAGAATTGACACATTGAGTTATGGTGTTGGAGGAGAATATTAAAAGTACCATGGACTGCCAAAAGAACCAATAGATCTGTGTTAGAAGTATAGCCAGAGTGCTTCTTGGAAGCCAGGATGACCAGATTTCTTCTCTCATACTTCAGACAGGTTGTCAGGAGGTTCCAGTCACTGGAGAAGGATATCATGTTTGGTAAGGTGAAGGGTCTGCAAAAAAGAGAAAGATGCTTAGTGAGATGTGTTGGCCAGGAGGCAGCATTGATGGGCTCAAGTGTGACAACAATTGTGAAGTTGGCCCAGGACCAGGCAGTATTTCTTTCTGTTTTGTATAGAGTCACTATGAGTTGGTACTGACTCGATGGCACCTAACAACAATAATCAATCCAGTAAGTCCTGGTGTGATGCTGCAGGATAAGCACTAGACTGCAAGGTCAGTTTGAACCACAATGTTGGTGGTTCGAACCCATCAGCCACTCCTTGGCAACTCTATACAGGATCACTATGAGTCAGAGTGATTTGATGACACATAACAATAACAACAACAATATCAACCCAGTACACTGAAGAGACAAACATGTTCCTTGATCTGAAGAATATTCCAATCCATTCGGAATTGTGAGCAACTGCATCCATAGGCAAAAGTCCAATACTTCAAATTGTAGAAGTTGTCCATCCCTATCAGCCCAATGAGTCCTGGTGTGGCACTGTAGGATAAGCACTGAACTGCTAACTGCAGATCCATGGTTCAAACTTACCATCCACTCCACTGAAATCCAAATATAGTCACTATGAATCAGAACTGACTAAATGGCATTTAACAATAACACAGTATCAAATATCTTTATCTTCATCTGATCAGATTTTGCTTATAATTCAGTCCTAGCAATTCAAGCTATGTCAAACAGGTTGTTGTTGTTGTTGTTAAGTGCCATAGAGTCAATTCTGACCCATAGCTACCCTAAATAGGGTTTCTGAGGAGCAGCAGCTGGTGAGCTTTAATGACCTACCTTGCAGTTCAAACCCATTTTGCAGTACAGAGCATTAACCCACAGCACCACACCAGGACAAATGGGTACCAGCTGCAATATTGAGAGTTCATGCACACTACCATGCACTTCCCTCTTATCTGGTGATAGTCTTCCCTCTTATCTGGTGAATGGTTGCCATTAGAACATTTCCAAACTCAGCCCATGTCTTTATTGCATTATTTCCCCCAATTCCACTCACACATAGACCCAGGTGGTCACTAGAGAGCATATGACTCAACAGTTCCCTTTAACTTTCAGTCCTGGTCGTGGTGGTGGTGGTGGTGGTGTGCCATGGAGTTGGTTTGGAGGCTCTAAATCTTTACAGTGTTACAAATCAGGCTGCGAAGCTTAAGGTGAGCTGTTTGAAACTACTAGCTGTTCCTCAGGAGAAAGATGAAGCTTTCTGCTCCCGTAAAGATTTACAGCCTCAGAAACCCTGTACAGGGTTGCTAGGAGTCAGAACCGACTCCATGGCACATAACCACCATCACCACCAAGTCTTTATGGGAGAAGAAAGCCTCATCTTTCTCCCACTGAACCACTAGTAGTTCCCAACTAGATGACCTTGAGGTTAGCAGCCTGACTCATAACCACTAAACTACAAGAGCTCTTTAACTTTAGGTCCTTGTAGGGTGTTTTCTCTGATGGGTTGACTTTCCTTGACTTGATGGCTCTGAAACTCAAAACACCAAACTGTCCTCTATTTTTCTTCCTGAATCTCTAGTTCTCTCAGCAGTTCTGGGTTGGTCTGCATGTCTTTCAAATGCAAATGTACAAACCCTGAAGGTTTTGGGTGGGGCTCAGAATTTCACCTAAGGTTGCACTCTCTACAAAGGCTTAATCCAAAAGGCCTATTTTTCAGGGTGACTTCTAACTCCTCTTTTAGAAAAATCTAATTCAGTATAGGAGGAAGGTAGTTTCACAAGCTCTCTGTAATCATAATTCTCAATATTCATTTCTATCACTCATGTCTATCTACTTTAAATAGTTGTTGTTATTAAGTGCTCTTGAGTAGATTCTGACCCATAGCAACCCTGTACAGGGTGTCCAAGGAGCGACTGGTGAGCTTGAACCGCAGACCTTGTGATTCAAATGACTTTACAATCATAGGCAGAATAAATCAATATCTACAAGGCAGTCAAACACATAAACGTTTTGAAGCACTTAAGTTCAATTTTTGATTCTCCCTTAGACTAACTCCATTCATATGCTTTTGGGTCTTGGACTTCTAGTAGAATGGATTCCAGCTATCTCTATCCAGCTAACCCTATCACCAATCTAGTTTTAACCAGTCTGACATATGCTCCAGGAAGTTCCAGAAGCTGTGGCTCTCCCCTCCATTTAAGCATTTTATCCCATGCCCTGCATTCTTCCTCTTACAAAGCCTCATGTTTTCATGAGTCTGGAGTCATTGCTATAAATTCCATTCCTGATGCCAATTGCTTAAACCAAGTGGGGGACCATGTCTGACTTCTTCTAACTCCACAAGGAAGAAAGAGGACCAAACTAAAAATCAGCCCAAGGTCAATTCCCACTCTCTTGTTGCCTCATGTCTTAAACCAAGTTTTCTAGAGAAGCAAAAACAGTAAACAATATGTGTGTGTGTGTGTGTGTGTGTGTGTATATATAAAGAGAAATTTATTATGAAGGAAATGATTTACAATTATAGAGTTACAGGTTCCCAATGGAGAGCGAGAGTCTTTTCCATGTGTCCATAATAATGGGAGAAGGTCACAGCCCCAAGAAATAATATTTTAATTGATTGGCTGTTCATAGCCACTCATTATAGAGTTAACTATGCCTGTATTAGGTTTCATCAACATGGGAACAAGCACATCTCAACTGCTAAACCTCTGGAAATGCTGGCCTTGTCAAGTTGACATAGAACTCTAACTATTATAGACCAGTTGTGAAGATGTTTTTTTTCTTAATATTGAGCTTAGTCTACACTGAAGACAATAGTATTTTCCCCACATCTGTAAGTACTTCAAGTTCTTTTCTCTTTCTGCAAGCAAATATATCTCATCTACATATATCAAGTTGTTGATGATTCTTCCTCTAATACTGATTCCATATTCTTATTCATACAGATCAGTTTCTTATATTATTTACTTAGCATACAGATTGAATATGTACATCGATTGGATATAATCCTGTAACACATCTTTCTAGATTTTAAACCATGCAACGTCCCCTTGTTCCACAAGAACAAAATTAAATGTTCTAAGACTCCCATTCTTCAATATGCCTTTTCATAGTCAATAAGAAACACAAGTACACATCTTTCTAGTATCAATCATCAATAACAGTCCTCATTTCATGTCCTCTTCTGGATCAACCTGAAATTCTGATTGTTCCATGTCAATATATTGCAATGAACTTTTTTATTTTTCATTTCCTCAGAATCACTTTATTTTCATTTGATCTTATTCAATTTGTTACACTGTGGTAGCTTGTGCATTGTTGTGTGTTTTCTCTCAGTTTGTTGTACTGTGGTAGCTATGTGTTGCTGTGATGTTGGAAGCTATACCACCAGTATTTTAAATACCAACAGCAACAGAAGTACCCAGGGTTGACAGCTTTTAATGGGTCTTTCAGACTAAGACAGATTAGGAAGGAGGTGAGACCAACAACGTTTGAATGGTCAGTGAAAATCTTATGAATAGCAAAAGAACACACTCACATATACTCTGAAAGACAAAAACATTATGAATAACAGCAGAATGTTGTCAGATATACTTCTGTAAGGCACTTAAAATATGTCTAGGGAAGAACTGCCTCCTTGTAGTAGAGTTGGCCATAATCATGAGAATGGGGCAAAGCTTTCAGGACCTTCATTTTCTGATGTGGTACAAATCAAAATAAGAAATAACTGCTGCAAACAACCATTAATAATCAAAATATAAAATGTACAAAATATGAATCAAGGAAAAATTGCAGTTGTCAAAAATTAAATGAAACACATAAAGATCAATATTAGCAAGCAAAAATGGACTAGTTTAGCCATTTTTAACCAAGCAATCATATGGTTAATTGTGTCAGAGCATCAGGTTGAAAAGGAATGGTATAGTATTCATCACCATAAAGAATATTTCAAGATCTATCTTGAAGTAAAATGTTGTCTATGATAGGATAATATCCATATGCTGTGTAGGAAGAACAGTTAATACAACTTTTATTCAAATTTACATATCAACTACTAAAATCAGTGATGATGACATTGAAAAATTCCACCAATTTCTTTGGCTTGAAATTGATCAAACATGCAGATAAGTTGTATTGATAATTACTGGTGATTGGGATGAGAAAGTGTGTAAGGTCAGCAGTTGGAAAATACGGCTTTGGCAATCACAATAATACTGAAGATCACAAAAATAAATTATGCATGACCAACAATTTTTTTCATTGCAAGTACTGTTTTTAAACAACATAAAAGGTGGCTGTGCACATGGCTTTAACCTTATGGAATATATAGGAGTCAAATTGAGTACATATGTCAGAAGAGACAATGAAGAAGCTCAGTATGATCAACTAAAACAAGGAAAGGAGCAGACTGTGAAACAGACCATTAATTTCTTGCTTATATTCATTTACTCAGGTTGAAGTAGAAGAAAATAAAAACAAGTCCATGAAAGTCAAAATATGGTCTGGAATATATCCTATCTGGAGCTCTGCTTAGGCCCTGTGGACTAATGCGTTAGACTACAAGGTTGGTTTGAACCACAAGGTCAGTGATTGAAGTTCATCAGGCACTCCTCTGAAACTCTATACAGAGTCACTATGAGTCTAAACCAACTCAAAGACACTTAAAAACAACAAAAACCTATCTCATCTGAATTTAGAGATCATCACAAGAACAGATTTGATGCATTAGACACTAATAATCAAAGTTGTGGGATGAATCAAGAACATCATGCAGGAAGAAAGCAAAAGGTAATTAAGAAAACAGAAAAGAAATAAAAGGCAAAAATGGATGTCAGAAGAGACTTTGAAACTTGCTTTTGAGTGTGGAAAAGTAAAGTAAATGAAAGAAGTGATGAAGTAATCAAGATCTGAACAGAAAATTTCAACAGCACCTCCAAGAGACAAAATAAAGTACTATAATGAAGTGTGCAAAGACCTGGATTAGTATACCAAAAGGGAAGGTGATATTCAGCACTTCTCAAGCTGAAATAACTGAAAAAAAATTCAAGCCTCAACTTGAAGCAATGAAGGACTACATATGGAAAATACTGAATAATGCAGAAAGCATAAAAAGAAGATGGAAGGAATACACAGAATCACTGTACCAAAAAGCAATGTTAAATTTTCAGACATTTGAAGAGTTAGCATATGATCAGGAACCAATGGTACTAAAAGAAGAAGTACAAGCAGCACTGAAGGCCTTGAGGGGGAAAAAACAAGCTTCCAGGAATTGATAGAATACAAATTGAAATCTTTCAACAAACTGAGGCAGCATAGAAGGTATTCATTCATTTATGCCAAGAAATTTGGAAGATAGCAACATGGCCGACTCATTGGAAGAGATCAATATTTTTGCCCATTCCAAAGAGAGGTGACCAAGAAGAATGAAGAGGTCATTGAGCAATGTCATTAATATCACATACTAGTCAAATTTTACTTAAGAAAAATTTTAAATGATTGTAGCTATACCTTGACATTGAGCTGACAAAAATTCAATTTGGATTCAAAAAAATATATGGGATGAGGAATATCATTGCTGGTATCAGATGGATATTGGCTGAAAACAGAATACCAGCAAGATGTTTACTTATGCTTTATAGACTATGCAAAGGTGGAAAAGCCACCCTGGCTTCACAAGGGGAAAAGAGAATCAAATTCAAAATGGCTCAAGGTCAATTCTTATGAAGTGGAGGTCAGACATGCTTTCACACTACAACCTTCTTTACTCTGTTCTGACACCAACCATCCCTACCACAGCACTCTCTGCTTCACATCCATTGCAATGGCTACACAGAATTTATAACAATTATGGGATTTAATAGGTAAGTTAACAGGCTACAACTCAGAAACAAAAAACAATTCAGGACATAGTAGTACTCTTGTTAGGCATGTCTCTTCTCTGCCATAGTGCAGACATATCTCACTATTGTCTTCAGTTTCTCAGCCATGCGGCCACTCAACCTCTGTCAAAATCTCTTTAGAGTGTTCAAGAACAAAGATGGCAGTGTGAGGACCAGACTGTGCCTGATCCAAGCCATGGTATTTTCAGTTGATCCATATGCATGTGAAAATTGGACGGTAAATAAAGAAGAACATAGAAGTTTAGATGCCGTTGAATTATGGTTTTGGAGTAGAACATTTAAAGTATGATGCATAGATATGTCTTGGAAAAAATGCAGTCAGAATGTTCAAGACTTCATCTATCAAACATTTAACAAGCTATCAACAGGAACTACTCTGTGGGGAAGGGCATCATGTTTGCTAAGATGAAGTTTCAACAAAAACAGAGGAAGACCCCTGATGAGATGGATTGACACAGTTGTAGCAGCAATTGTGATTGATGGAACAGAATTAAGAAGTGTGTCATTCTTTTGTACATAGGTTCACTATGAGTCAGAACCAACTCAATAGAACCTAACAATATTAACAGCCTTGTTCAATAATTTCCACTTTCTGTTGGGTCATTTATCTTTGGAATCTGCACAAATATGGATATTTTCCTGTTCATCTGCCAGAGAGTTGCCTTTCAAATTTCTTGGCAGAGATGAATTGTTACCTCTAGCACTGCCTCATTTTGTTGAAATATTTCAATTTGTATCACATCAATTCCTAGACCACTTTTTTTTTTTTTTTGCCAATGCCTTCAGTGAAGTTTGAATATTTTCCTTCAATTCCATCAGTTCTTGATCATATGAAACCTCTTGAAATGGTTGGACATCAACCAATACTTTTTGGTACAGTGACTCTGCATATTCCTTTCATCTTCTTTTGATATTTCTTACATCACTCAATATTTTCCCCATAGAATATATAGAATACCATTCAATACTGCAACTTGAGATATGAATATTTCCTTGCTTGGGAAATGCTGATAATGTTCTTCCCTTTTGGCTTTCTAACATCAGATTTTTGTACATGTCATTGTAGTTCTTTAGTTTATCCTCTCAAGACAACTTTTGAAATCTTCATTTTAGCTCTTTTTATCATTTCTTTCACTTGCCTTAGCTATTCTACATTGAAACGCAAGTCTTAAAATATTTAAATATTTTCTGACATCATTTTGGTCTTTTTGTTTCTTTCCTGTCATTTAAATTACCTTTGACTTTCTTCATGTTTGATGTTCTTTGTGTCTGGCCTATAATCATTAGTGTTTAATGTATCAGATATATTCTTGAGTTCAAGTGCTGTATGCTCAAGGTCATATTTTGGCTCTCATGGACTTGTTTTAATTTTATTCGGCTTCAACTTGAACTTACATATTAGCAATAAATTGTTTTTTCTACAGTCAGTCACTGACCTTGTTCTGATTTTGATCTTCTTCATTGCCTCTTTCTGCTGTGGGATCAGCACTGGAATGTGAACCACAAGATCAGCAGTTCATACCCACCAGCTTCTCCTTGGAAACATTTTATAGGGTGGCTGTACATTGAAACCAACTCAGTGGCACTTAACAGTAACAATGACTTGTCTCTTTCCAGAGATGTAGTTAATTTGATTCTCATGTCTTCCACCTAGCAAAGTTCACATGTGTAGTCACCGTGTATGTTGTTGAAAAATTGTACTTGCAATGAATATGTTGTTGGCTTGCAAAATTCTATCATGTAATCCCAGCCTTGTTTCTATCACCATATTTTCCAACTACCAATCCTTTGTTTCCAGTATTTGCATTCTAATTACCAGTAATTATCGGTATATCTTGATAACATGTTCAATCCATTTCAGATAGGAGAAGTTGGTAAAATTCTTCAGTGTTTTCATGTTTGGCATTAGTGTTTGCTGTGTAAATTTGAAAAATGTTCATATTAACTGCTTTTCTTATGTGTGTGGATATTATAATAAAATGTAATATGCATTCCTTGGCCCAATAATTTTATTTCAATGTATTTTTCTAGGAAGATAATAATATGTAATTGGACAAATAGGGACAAAACAATAAAATTGTATTGAAGAAGAGAGGTATTGTAAAATGAAATGAAGAGCTCATAGTTATGAGATATCTGTCCTATTCAAATTCACTTCTTTAAAATATATTGTGTTTAGCAAAATAAGAACCTATGTAATGAAAGAAATAAAAAAAAAACACACAAACAACTATCACTTATAAATGTCTAGATTAGTTAGAATAGGAGTCCTTGGGAAATTGTTAATGTACTGGGCTCCAAATTGAAAAGTTGGACATTTGAGTGCACTCAGTGGCACACTGGAAGAAAGTTTAGTAATCTCCTTTTGAATTATGAGCCATTGAAAACTCTATGGAGCAGTTTTACTCTGATACACATGGTGTCCCTGTGAGTTAGAACTGACTTAAGGGCAAGTTGTTTTAAGACTGAGCAGATAGACAGACACTGGTTCTTGCTGTTCCTTTGAAATGGAAGAGATTATGAGTATTATGGAATGCAGATAGTCTTTGCATATTTAGGCTTGGAGACATGGAATTCAAATTCATGGGCTCACTTTCAAATGGGGTGTATTTTCAACTCTGGAATACTCAAAACATTGAATAATACTTTGGGATTATGAAAGTGTATGCATTTTAAAACTATTATCCTCTCTTACATTGAAGCTTATTAACTCAAGGTCAAAACTTTTAATTCAGATTTTTTAATGCATTCATTTGAATTTTACTTACATCTTTTAGTCTGAGTCTGTTTACTCAGTAGACAAATACTAAATACTTTGTATTTGGTTTTCAACAATAACCATGAATAGATACTATATAGTAAGATTACCCATATAACATTGAAACTTCACAATACTCTGGTCCTTTTCAAAGACAAAATTAAATAATTTTGTCAAGAGACCAAAAGTATTTGAATTGGAAAAAGGCCAAAGTCTGTAACCCCTATGGTGAAGGAGATTTATCCCAAATATGTTTAAATAACTGGAAATGTTTCCTTGTCTTTAAATGGTATCTCAGTAGTAAAAAATAAATAAATGCAACGAGCATTTCTCCATAATCAAACTTCCTCTTTCTCTATCTCTTAACATAACTTTCCCACTCATTTGAATTTCTGCCAAGCCCTGTTTTTGTCTCCTTATTATTTTTTCTAATAAACTAGAAGAGACTTCTAATCTTTGCTTTTCTCCAAGAAACGTGAATGCTGCACAGCAGTTGTTTCCTTTGTAAGGAGAATAAGCTGCAAAGAGCCTGAAGTAAGCACTTCTAATTTAAGCTTCACTCTGGCATATAGGAAGCAGTCGTTTGCAGAGTGCACCAGGGGACCAGTTTACTCATGGAAAGTGGTAACCAAAATCTTGTGAAGAAACAAATATTCATCTGAATGTCCCTACATTCATCTGAAATGCTTGGGTGGGTTTAAACATTTAGATTCAGCCACCACTGAATCATGAAAGGCAAAAATTTAAACAGTAAAACATTGATGAGATCAACTGTGTAATATTGTTCAATTTCATTTTCTGTTTTTGAGTTCTTATATGCCCGTTTTAAATGAGTAACTAATATTAGTCAGAAATTATTAAGATAAATAAGATCTAACTAGTTCTTATTGCCAATAACTAACATGGGACTTCCAATTCAATTCAGATTTTAAAATTGATTTTCACAGATCCCAAAGATTGTACATAAATGGTTAAAAGCACATACAATCAGTTATTGTGTGGCTCCCTGATTTATTTCCTTTCATCTTGCCTAAAACTCCTGCCACTGGGTCATCAGTTAGATGCCTGCCAGTACTACCTGGACGCTACCACACCTGCCACCTCTCCTGGGCATCACCATTTTTTCCAACAGGTTCTAACATCTCAATTTCCATTTCACTCTTCTTATATCAACTTATATTTGAAAGAGGTCATCTTCTCTTTGAGATTTTAGTACAGAGATGAGATATTTTCTTTAATTTCACAGAGACTGCAGTTAAAATTTAAATCTATTTTTGGGAGGAATCCATCTTGTTTCTTCCATTTCCCTCATCTTTCTTATGGGGTTTATTTTTTCCTTCTTGTTCTGCTATATTTTGGTGGTTTTTTTTTTCCCCTCACAAATCTATTTATAGGTCTCATCTAAATTCTAATGACCCTAATTATGATGAATGGGGATTTTATTTAAGGGGCATCTATTAAATGGGAGAGAGCTGGTCAGTAGAAAACTTGGATATAGATCTATTGTCTCAGAAAACTTCCTCCCTATCTGTATTCTGCAATTTAGAGCAAAGATTTATCTAGTGTAAGCAGACAGATAGATGTTAAGCTTGCAGTACAGTTCTCATGGAGAGATTTAGTATTTACTTCATGTTTGTAGCTTGGAAATTTGTTTCATGAACAATCCCTCCATTATCCTACTGCACCAATAGTCTGTTTTTTGCAAATTGCAGATGTAAAATGCTTGTTTCAGTAAATGAATGAACAATGATCCCTTGAGAATGGCATTTTGATATATTCCCCACAGACACATTTCTATGCCTTTATTCCAAGCCTCCAATTTTCATTTGGTTATTTCCTAACCTAAAGAAGGATAGTAACCTAGCCCTATCCACTTCAAAGACTACTGCTGTGTCACTGTAGGATAAGCACTGTACTGCTAATCACAAAATCAGCGGTTCAAACCAACCAGCCACTCCTTGGTTGTTTTGAATTAGAACATACTCAATGGCCCTTGACAACAACAACAAATCCACTGATGGATTGTTTTAAATTTCATATGATCTAAAATTAAAACAAAACTTTTTTTTTTTTTTTTTTTAAGGAGCAACAGCAGCATAAAGTCAAAGACTGTTATTCAGCAATTGTTTGTATCATTTTGACCTTCTTTTATGATTAGGCTTTTCTGGGTCTCACGTTCATACTTTGATGTACTTTGAATAACCCAGATGACTAAGGCAGAACAATTACATTTTAATTATTATTATAATAGCTAACATTTATTGGATGTTAGGCACCAAGCAAGTGCTTTACATGTACTTTCAATTTAATTCTTTCAACAACCATTTGAGAAGAAACAAAATGGAAAAGTAAACCAAAACTAAGCTAGTTAATAGTGTAGATCATAGTTTCAACCCAAGCAGTTTAGTTGTTTGTTGTTGTTGTTAGATGCCATTGAGTCGGTACTGAATCATAGCAACTTTATGCACAGCAGAACGAAACACCACCTGATCCAGGGCCAATCTCAGTACTGTTGCCACACTTGAGTCTATCGATGCTGCCACTTGGCCATTCCATCTCATTG